>NC_041381.1:418625142-418677541 GCF_002162155.2 Triticum dicoccoides
GTTCATCCCAGAGGCAGCATCGATCGGCTTCAGTTAACAGCAGTAGCGAAGGATTCGCTCCATAGGGTTCAGTTAACAGCCATCGATTGATCGCTCGGGTTCAGTAACGCGTAGCCTATAGTGCAATCGCTCGGGTTCAGTAAGAGCCCAACGCCTCGCTCGGGTTCAGTTAGAGACAACGCCTCGCACACACACGCGTACGTGTATGAGAGAAACACGCATCGCTCCGCCCCCGACCTCCCACCGTAACCGGCAACTCCCTGAAATTTTCCTCCCCCTTGCTTCTACCATGGTTTTTTCCGTCATGGACGGCCCAAAGAATGTCATGCAGCTGCGTCTCTGGCCCGCCCAGGACGAAAAGCCCATTTTCTGTCATGATTTTTTGTCATAGACTAGCAAAAGAGCCCGTGCGTTGCAACAGGAGAGAAAACATAACACACACTCTTAACTCAACAACCATCACTCAAGACCACAATAGGTCCATCTTCTTTATTTTTGCGAGGCATCATATTTGTGTTGCCGCTTATCCTCCTTCTCACCCTCGCCGGCGATGGCCTCGGTGTTCACACAAAACAACAAAAAACATGTGTTGAATATGGTTAATCCTAAGGCGTCTCTCTCTCCCTCTCTCCTCCCTCCCCCCCTCTCTCTCTCTCTCTCTCTCTCGCTTTCTCTCACTCTCGTGACGAGAAATCTGTTGTCTTCTCTTGCGACATTTTTCAGAGGTATGCACGTGTAGTTATCGATGTTTTCTTTTCCGTATATGGTTATAGTGGAGTGTTTATTTGCAATCCGGATCGCCGCCGGTATGGAAAATGGATCTTGCGCTATAAATCATAAGTTTGCTTCCATAACAATATTTTAAAAATATTTAACAGGTAAAGTTAACATCATATTTAGATTCCACACATTTTTCTAATAATATTTCATATATAATATGTTAAAATCAAAGTTACGGTTTAAAAGATACAGATAATTTAGAAAATCATTTGGTTTGACTCAAATATATTCCAAAATAATATTTAAAGATACTTAAAAGGTAAAAATAATCTCATATTTGTATTCTACATATGTTTCTAATCAAATTTCATATATAACATGTTCAAATCGGAGTTACGGTTTAAAAGATATGGATGATTTTAAAAAAGCATTTGTTTGACTTAAATATGATCCGCGGATGAATTACCTAAAACATTAGTGGGGTTTCGAAAAATGTAAAATAACGGTTCGGGTGTGACTTAAATCCGGATGGCAGGTTGATTTCAAGAAAAGACAGGGACTTTTGTGTAAAATACGAAAATAATGATTCGTTTTAACTTAAAACAGGACTACAGGTTGAATTCTCTAAAATAGAGGGACTTTTCTGTAAAATGGCATGACGGACGAAAGAAACCCAATTTGCTTTATTATTAGATAAAGAAGTAGGAGCCCACCACATCTATGATGATACCGGGTTTTGTCAGAATTATCGTCATAGAAGTGTCATATGTATGACAGAAAAAAAATTTGTTCGGCCCAAAATGTCACGGTTGTGTCTTTTTTTGTAGTGATATGACCTAAATCAAAGGTCCAACTCGGCCCATCGATTCTTTCTATCCAGCGCCACCGAGTTCAGATGTCATAGCCACTGCCACAAACCCTAGGCAAATCGGTCTCACCGATAGGGATCTCGGTCTCACCGAGATGGGGTTGTAATCTCTCTGTGTATGTCCATTACCAAAATCGGTCTCACCGAGTTTTAGTAATCGGTCCTACTGAGATTACAATGCAAACTCTCTGTTCCTCTTTGTAGCATTTCGGTCCAACCGAGATGAGCGAATTGGTCCAACCGAGTTTGCCTGACCAACTCTCTGGTTAGTTTATTACCAAAATCGGACCGAGTTTGTGTAATCGGTCTCACCGAGATTATGCTATGCCCTAACCTTAACCATATCGGTCATACCGAGTTGCATGTCGGTCCCACCAAAAATCCTAACGGTCACATGACTTGCTAAATCAGTCTGACCGAGTTTCTCAATTCGGTCCCACCGAAATTCGTAAGTTGTGTGTAACAGTTAGATTCTGTGTGGAGGCTATATATACCCCTCCACCCACTCTTCATTCATGGAGAGAGCCATAAGAACATGCCTACACTTCCAACATACATTTTCTGAGAGAGAACCACCTACACTTGTGTTGAGACCAAGATATTCCATTCTTACCATATGAATCTTGATCTCTAGCCTTCCCCAAGTTGCTTTCCACTCAAATCTTCTTTCCACCAAATCCAAATCTTGTGAGAGAGAGTTGAGTGTTGGGGATACTATCATTTGAAGCACAAGAGCAAGGAGTTCATCATCAACACACCATTTGTTACTTCTTGGAGAGTGGTGTCTCCTAGATTGGCTAGGTGTCACTTGGGAGCCTCCGACAAGATTGTGGAGTTGAACCAAGGAGTTTGTAAGGGCAAGGAGATCGCCTACTTTGTGAACATCTACCCCTAGTGAGGCAAGTACTTCATGGGCGACGACCATGGTGGGATAGAAAAGGTTGCTTCTTCGTGGACCCTTCGTGGGTGGAGCCCTCCGTGGACTCGCGCAGCCGTTACCCTTCGTGGGTTGAAGTCTCGATCAATGTGGATGTATGATAGCACCACCTATCGGAACCACGACAGAAACATCCGTGTCTCCAATTGCATTTGCACACTCCAATCCCATCCCTTTACATTCTTGCAAGTTGCATGCTTTACTTTCTGCTGCTCATATGCTCTTTGCATGCTTGCTTGATATGTGTTGTGATTGTTAAACTTGTGCCAAAACTCCACTCCAACATAAAGAAATTAAAAACTGCACCCTTTCTCACTTAGTGTCTAATCACCCCCCTCTAGACACCTCTTCACGATCCTACAGTTGGTATAAGAGCTTTGGTCTCCATTGCCTTGGTTTAAACACCATTGGAGGAAGATGGATGAGTCTACTTTGGGGAGTCTTAGACATAGAGTGCCTATACTTGATGGTGAGTATTTTCATGAGTGAAAAAATGAGATGCTTGTGATTTTCAATGAATATCATTTGAACAAGTACATTGCTAGCCCTTGTGCACCTCATGTTGATCCTATGCATCCTACCCTTGATGAGTCGATTGACATGATTCACAATCTTAGAACTGTTAATCTTATCATTAGAGGCTTGCCTAGAAACTTGATTGGATGTTTGCCTACTCTTAAGTGTGCCTACACTATTTGGAAATTTCTTGAGGAACATTTTCCAAATTATTCCTTGAAAAATCTAGATGAAATTATCCATAAGTCTATTGCCTTGAGTAAGATGAATTCCAATGATCCTATGTTTGGTGATTGTCTATTCGAGCTTACAAACCTTATGCGTGCCATAGGAGATGTTGGAATTATTAGTGAAATTATTTTCAAAGCTATTAAAATTCATAAAGAAGATCATTGTCAAACTCACTCTAACGAATCACCCCCTCTACGATTTGATCCACCACATGACGATGTTGAACATGCATACTATGATGAGCATGATGATAGTGACTTTGATCTTGATGATGCAATGAGACACTTTGGTCTTATGGCAAATCTTCGGGAATATATGGCAGGAGGAAAGGAATGGGTTCTTGATAGTGGATGTACCGATCACATGACCAGAGATAAAGATATGTTTCGTGAGCTTGCTAAAAACGATGGTCCTCGAAAGTATGTCACTTTCGGTGACAACTCAAAGGGTAAGGTGGTTGGCCTCAGTAAGGTGGCCATACCACATGATAGCTCCATACAAAATGTCATGCTCGTTGAATCTCTTGGCTACAATTTACTTTCAGTATCTAGACTTGCTGATTTTGGTTTAAATGTCCTATTTACTGAAGTAGATTTCCAAGATAATCATAAAATGGTCTTTACCGGTATACGTAGAGGTGATCTTTACATTGTTGATTTCACTAAAAAGGCTCAACCTAGAACGGCTGGTTGTGGCATAGACGATTAGGGCATGTGGGCATGCGAAACCTTTATAAGCTTATTAAAGGAAATCATATCCTTGGCATTAACGATGTCATATTTGATAAGGATAGACTTTGCAGCGCTTGTCAAGCAGGTAAACAGGTTGGAAGAAGGCATCCCATGAAGAACATTATGACCACAAGGAGGCCACTCGAGCTACTTCACATGATCTTTTTGGTCCCAAGGCCTACAAAAGTCTCGGTGGAAATTCTTTTGGTCTAGTTATAGTTGATGATTTTTCAAGATTTATGTGGGTGTTCTTTCTCGATGATAAATCACAGGTCCAAAAGATCTTCAAAAACTTCGCTAGGAAGACCCAAAATCAATTTGAAGTGAAGATAAAGAAGGTTCGCGGCGACAATGGAACGGAGTTCAAGAACCCAAATGCGGACACATTTCTTGACGAAGAAGGGATTTCACATGAGTTCTCGTCTACGTACACACCTCAACAAAATGGAGTTGTTGAGAGGAAGAATCGGATGCTCATCTAAATGGCAAGAACGATGCTTGATGAGTACAAGACGCCGAAGCACTTTTGGGCGGAAGCGATTGAGACAGCTTGTCATGCAACAAATCGCTTGTATCTTCACAAGCTACTCGGCAAGACGGCATACGAGCTCCTCACCGGTAACAAACCCCAAGTTTGATACTTTCGAGTATTCGGCTCAAAGTGCTACATTCTTGATAAGCATCGTCGTTCTAAATTTGCTCCTAAGTCTCATGAAGGTTTTCTACTTGGTTATGGCTCAAACTCTCACACTTACCGTGTCTACAAAAATTTAACCCGAAAGGTTTAAGAAATGGTAGATGTGAAGTTTGATGAATCTAACGGCTCTCAAGTAGAGAAATTGCCAATTGATGTAGGAGACAAAGACCCCTCGGAAGCAATTCAAAACTTGTGTATTGGCAAGATTCGTCCAACAGAGGTGAAGGAGAGTACCTCGTCCGTCCAAGTGGAAGCTTCTACCTCATGACAAGGTGAACCAAGAGTTGATATGGAAGCATCCACAAGTGGGACACATCAAGATGAAGAAAACGAGGAAGTGCACCAAGATGAACACCAACAACCTCCTTCTCCACCACGACAAGAGAACGACAATGTCAATAACGAAGAAGGCCAAGAATAAGAGCAAGATGAAGAAGATGTTCAACCAAGATCCAAGCAAAAGCTTTCACGAGTTCGAGCAAGAATTGCTAAAGACCATCGCGTCGAGCAAATCTACAATGATATCCAAACCGGGAGAATCACTCGCTCTAAAACTCGTCTAGCTAACTTTTGTGAACACTATTCATTCATCTCTAGCATTGAACCTATGAAGGTTGAAGAAGCTTTGGAAGATCCGGATTGGATAAACGCCATGCATGAAGAGCTACACAACTTTGAGAGGAATCAAGTTTTGACATTGGTCGAGAAGCCCGACAACAACCACAACATCATCGGTACCAAATGGGTGTTTCGCAACAAGAAAGATGAAGATGGACAAGTGGTTCGCAACAAAGCACGTCTCATCGCCCAAGGCTACACTCAAGTCGAAGGTATGGACTATGGTGAGACTTATGCTCCCGTTGCTAGACATGAGTCCATTCGCATCTTACTTGCCTATGCTAATCACCATGATATCACCTTGTACCAAATGGACATTAAAAGTGCTTTTATAAATGGTGAAATAGAGGAGGAAATTTATGTTAAACAACCTCCTGACTTTGTCAATCCTAAAAAACCTAATCATATTTACAAACTTCACAAAGCTCTTTATGGTCTTAAACAAGCTCCTAGAGCGTGGTATAAATGCTTGACCAAGTTCCTTATTGACAAAGGCTTTGAAATTGGAAAAAATTGATTCTACTCTTTTTACTAAAGGGGTCAATGGAGAATTATTTGTATGCCAAATCTATGTTGATGATATTATATTTGGTTCAACTAACCCTCACTTTAGTGAAAAGTTTGGAAAGCTAATGTCGGAGAAGTTTGAGATGTCGATGATGAGTGAACTCAAATTCTTTCTTGGGTTGCAAATCAAGCAAACTAAGGAGGGTACTTTTGTCTCTCAAACAAAGTACACCAAGGACTTATTCAAGAAGTTCAATATGCAAGAATGCAAAGGTATGACTACACCCATGCCTACTAGTGGACATCTTGATTTGACCAAAGATGGTGAACCGGTTGATCAAAAGGTATATCGCTCTATGATTGGTTCATTGTTATATCTGTGTGCTTCACGTCCCAATATAATGCTAAGTGTGTTCATGTGTGCATGATATCAAGCCGCTCCTAAAGAATGTCATCTTAAGGCCGTGTAAAGGATAGTGAGATACTTAATCCATACACCAAATTTTGGCATTTGGTATCCAAAGAGGGCCTCTTTTAATCTTGCTAGCTACTCCGACTCGGACTATGCCGGTTACAAGGTTGATAGAAAGTCCACTTCGGGTACTTGTCAATTTCTTGGTAGATCTCTTGTGTCTTGGTCTTCCAGGAAACAAAACTCAGTATCCTTATCCACCGCTGAAGCGGAATACATTGTTGCTGGTTCATGTTGTGCTCAATTACTTTGGATGACCCAAACTCTCAAAGACTATGGGATATATGTGAAACATGTTCCATTACTTTGTGACAATGAAAGTGCTACCAAGATTGCTCACAATCCCGTGCAACATTCTCGAACTAAGCATATTGAAGTTCGTCATCATTTCATTCAAGATCATGTTGCCAAAGGGGACATTAATCTTAAGCATGTTCGCACCGAAAAGCAATTAGCGGATATATTCACTAAACCACTTGATGAGAAAGTGTTTTTGCAGGTTAAGAGGTGAATTGAACATCATTGATGCTTCAAACTTGGAGTAGAAACTCCATTTGATACATGCAAGGCATGAGCCTATGACTAATCCTTGATATTTCTCTTATGATGATAATCTTATGTCCTGGATATATTTGCACCTTGCATGTTATCTAACCCTTGTAGGTACTTGGATGAATCTAAGTCTATGAGATTGCAACTCACTCACATCTTGAGCAATCTCTACATCACCAAGTCTCTACACAATGGTGGATGAAGACAAGGAAGCACAAAACCACTCAAACATATCCTTTGACAAATTTATTACTGAAATTCATGATTGTCATTTTGGATACACAAGTGCTCTTCCTTGCAAAAACTAACCCATGTAGGTAGATGAACTCAAATTTCAAGTGGAGCTCCCAACCCTTGATGAGCTACATCAACCTTGAGCAACCCACATAAGTTCAACTACATGATCACGATCAACACCACCACCCAAGGTATGTTATTCCATCTTAGAGAAGCTTTACTCCAAGTCATGAGTCAAAGCAACTCGAAAAGATGAGAATACATCAAGATGCATAAACGAAAAATGGTAACCCCATTTTGAGCTTAAACGAGGAGTATGACCTATGATCAAGTGATCTCACTTGACTCCTAAGTCAATATACTCTAACATAGGTGACTTTGTCGCCGACCAATTCTAGATGAAGTTTTCTTGTGTTCTTTTCTGTGCTCTTGCATTTGTCTCATGCATATTTGTTTCCCCTTTCAAAAAAAACTTCATCTAGATTTCTTTTCTGTCTCTCATGTTCTGCATTCACTGCATCCAATTCATTGCAAATCTTTCAGTTAATTCATTGCAAATCCTTGTGAGATCTTACTTGTCTAGTGAGATGAGGTGACAAGTGTTTTCTCTGTGATGAACTCGGTCACACCAGTCTACTGCCCTCGGTCCAACCGAAACCTTTCGGGTGCAACCAAAGCATAAACCTCGGTGCCACCGATTTCACTAGAGGAAAGACAACTTGCCACTTGTTTCTATATTCCGTTTAATCCATCTCCACTCAATGATTCTTGTCCTGTACTAGCATCACATTCAACTTGCTGCTTTGTTCTATGACTCAAGGACCAAACCCTTCGTGACAAAAATCCAGAAGAACACTTCTTGGAAATTGATGTCAAAGGGGGAGAGAGAGATCACATCAAAGCTTGATCATATCTATAGGGGGAGAGAATACTCAAAGGGAGAAAGAGTAATCATCAAGGACCCCAGATGCTTGGTGTTCAAGAGGAGAGAAGTCACATGTCTTCAAGAGGGGAAAAACATATTCATATTTGGTTATTTGCATTAGCTCTATTTATTCTCTTTGAGCTCTGATTTTCTGTTCCCTATCTTCTCCCAGTATCCCATGCTAGATTCAGGGGGAGCAAGACATCTAAGGGAAGGAAGTCCTTGAATTCATTGCACATCTTTACCTTTGGGGACATGTCTATATCCAAATGTGGTACTCAGTACTCACTCTATACATGTCATCCCAATCTTGGTACTCTTGTGGTTTCTTTTGCTTGCTCTGGCTAGTAGGTGCATCTGTGTTATCTAACATTGTTTATGCAGGTTCATTTCATCCTAGGCCAACTCAAGACCACAAGGTAAGTATATGTATCACAGTCATAAGTATGAGGAATTCTTGCTGATGTACATACTGTTTGCAAGAAGGACTCATGAGCATGAAGGTACATTTTCCATATTCACATCTTTTGCTCTGATGCATATAGCCAAGATACATATAACACATTGCCTACTCTGTCATGGTTATGCATTCACATGCTCCTATATTCAATCCTCACATGATTGCATACATATAGGGGGAGCCTATGCATGTTACAGGTCTTTCCAAAGCTTTACTTGTTATTCTCTATATCTCTAATATAAAGCTTTGACGTATGTTGTCATCAATTACCAAAAAGGGGGAGATTGAAAGCACAAGTGCTCCCTGTGTGATTTTGGTAATTAATGTCAACATATCTCTTGTTGGACTAACACTTTTACCTAGTATGTTTCAGATAAGTTCAACAATAAAGTGGCATGGACTAGAGGATATGGAATCCCTTCAAGATGATAAGGACAAAGGATTGGCTCAAGCTCCAAGAACAAGACTCTACATTTTATATTTTAGTGATCCAAGATCACATTGAGTCTATACAAAAAGCCAATACTATCAAGAAGGGATAAGGCATTGCTTAATGGCTTGCTTGCTCAAAGTGCTTAGTGATATGCTCCAAAGCCTTCAACTACCTTCTCACATCCACATATGATCTAAATCAAAAGTCCAACTCGTCCCCACCGATTCTTTCTATCCGGCGCCACCGAGTTCAGATGTCATAGCCACTGCCACAAACCCTAGGCAAATCAGTCTCACCGATAGGGATCTCGGTCTCACTGAGATGGGGTTGTAATCTCTCTGTGTATGTCCATTACCAAAATCGGTCTCACCAAGTTTTAGTAATCAGTCCTACCGAGATTACAATGCAAACTCTCTGTTCCTCTTTGTAGCATTTCGGTCCAACCGAGATGAGCGAATCGGTCCCATCGAGTTTGCCTGACCAACTCTCTGGTTAGCTTATTACCAAAATCAGTCCCACCGAGTTTGTGTAATCGGTCTCACCGAGATTACGTTATGCCCTAACCCTAACCATATCGGTCATACCGAGTTGCATGTCGGTCCCACCGAAAATCCTAACGGTCACATGACTTGCTAAATCGGTCCGACCAAGTTTCTCAATTCGGTCCCACCGAGATTGGTAAGTTGTGTGTAACAGTTAGATTCTGTGTGGAGGATATATATACCCCTCCACCCACTCTTCATTCATGGAGAGAGCCATCAGAACATGCCTACACTTCCAACATACATTTTCTAAGAGAGAGAACCACCTACACTTGTGTTGAGACCAAGATATTCCATTCCTACCATATGAATCTTGATCTCTAGCCTTCCCCACTTGCTTTCCACTCAAATCTTCTTTCCACCAAATCCAGATCCTGTGAGAGAGAGTTGAGTGTTGGGGAGACTATCATTTGAAGCACAAGAGCAAGGAGTCCATCATCAACACACCATTTGTTACTTCTTGGAGAGTGGTGTCTCCTAGATTGGCTAGGTGTCACTTGGGAGCCTCCAACAAGATTGTGGAGTTGAACCAAGGGGTTTGTAAGGGCAAGGAGATCGCCTACTTCGTGAAGGTCTACCCCTAGTGAGGCAAGTCCTTCGTCGGCGATGGCCATGGTGGGATAGACAAGGTTGCTTCTTTGTGGACCCTTCATGGGTGGAGCCCTCCGTGGACTCGCGCAGCCGTTACCCTTCATGGGTTGAAGTCTCGATGAACGTGGATGTACGATAGCACCACCTATCGGAACCACAACAAAAACATTCGTGTCTCCAATTGCGTTTGCACACTCCAATCCCATCCCTTTACATTCTTGCAAGTAGCATGCTTTGCTTTCCGCTGCTCATATGCTCTTTGCATGCTTGCTTGATATGTGTTGTGATTGTTAAACTTGTGCCAAAACTCCACTCCAACATAAAGAAATTAAAAACTGCACCTTTTCTTACTTAGTGTCTAATCACCCCCCCTCTAGACACCTCTTCACGATCCTACAGTTGGATGCATCCCCTCTTGTATTGAAGTTTGTTGCCTTCCCCCTCTACATGTTCATGCAGTGCATGCGTTGTGCCCGTGCAGTGCGGAGCACATCGGCGTGCACTCCGTCGACCGTGCGTCTAGTCCGCCCAGTGCAGTTTCAACCTCCCAGTGAACTCCTCCACTTCTCATCGGCAACGTGCGTGTGTAGTTAACCATGTTTTTTGTGTGATTTTGATCGGAGGATGTTCTATGCTATTTGCCATTGGCTGGATTCATTTTTTTGGGTTGCCCCTAAGATGTAATTTATTGTGTGAACTTGTGCAGTTATGTAAACGTGGCAAGCCCAACCCATCACCACTAGTGTTGTGTGGGTTTGGTCAGTGTGGGTGTGCTATTCAGTGCCCGTGGATGTGTGGGTGGGCAACAACAGAATGTTTTGCCTTTTTTAAGATTGTATTTCTCTTCATCACCTCATTCTATATACTTCGAAAAAAATGATGCGGTTTATTTTGTGGGAGTTGGTGGTTCGCTTTGTAATGAAAAGAGAGAGAGAGAGAGAGAGAGAGAGAGAGAGAGAGAGAGAGAGAGAGAGAGAGAGAAAGATCCCACTAGAAGTTCACTTCTTTTTTGAATGCACTTTGTTTTGTTTGTGGGACGACTAGAAAAAGATTTCAATGTTCACTAGCAACAAAATAATGCGGTTCATTTTGGATAGTGATGCGGTTCACTTACACTCAATGTGAAGTGCAAAAAAATGATGGGAAAATGACAAAAAGAAAAGTAACGATGTTTACTTTTGATAGTGTTGTGGTTCACTTTCGGTAATGTCGTGGTTCACTTTTCGATAGTGTTGCGGTTCACTTATGCATGATCTGAAGCGCACTCCACTTTCTCATCCAGGGAAAATTTACGTTCGATAAAAGAAACCATGAAGTTCACTTGATTGTTTGATGCAGTGCGACTTTACATTTGAAGCAGTGCGGTTTTATTGGAATAAGGTTTGGTGTTAGTAGAATAAGGTCTTAAGGGTGTTATTAGAATAGAGCCACGCTATATATATAATTGCAGTGCGTTTGGTCCTTCGATGTGGTTCACTTTTGAGAGTAATGAGGTTCACTTGGGCACAACATGGAAGTGCGAAAAATTAGTGAAACAACAATAGTAATGCGGTTCTCTTCGATATATGTCATGGTTCACTTGTCCCGTCTCTACGGTCCACTCGTTCACAAAAAAATTGAAAAAAACGACAACAAAAACTCATTTGAGAAAATGTACACCCGACAACAGAAATCATGAAGTTCACTTGACTCTCTGATGCAGTGTGATTTTCGACTGAAGCAGTGCGGTTTTCCGTCGGATGAATTTCACTCGTCGATTTGGATGTCGCGAAAAACAGTGTCCGCATTTCGCTAATTTTAAAACTACTCTTAAACCGTAAGGAATTAGAGAGAGTGTTCTACATGAAAAAGTTGCATCTCATTGGTATCTTTCCAACGGCATATCATTTTAATCATTTCGATAAGCGGTTTGTAAAAATTTCGCGAAAAACGACCACTGCCACTCGTCGTCCGCTGCACCATATTCCAAATTAACTTAAAACCGTAATGAATCTCAAAACCATTTCTACATATGAAAGTTGCGCCTTGTCCATAGCTTTCCAACGACATATTACACGCCTTGTTTCAACAAACGGTTCAAAAATTAGAGCGAAAACAGTACCGAAAATTGCAAAAATTTAAAAAAATGTAATTCCGCGATTTAGTAAATTTGAAACTGCTCTTAAACCGTAACGAATTAGCGAAAATAATAGATATGAAAAAGATGCGCATCGATGACATCTTTCCAACAGCGTATCATTTGCTTTATTCCGATGAGTGGTTTAGAAAAAAATCATGTAAATACGCTCACTATCACTCGTCATCCGCCGCACCGTTTCTGAAACTGCTCTTAAACCGCAGGGAATCTCGAAAAGTGTTCAACATGGAAAAGTTGCGGCTAATCCATAACTTTCCAACAATATATTATATGCCTTGTTCCGATAAATGGTTAAAAAATTAGAGCGAAAACAGTATCGGTAAAACACCATGTGCTGTTTTTTCTGACACGAAGTTTACTAGTGTGTATTGCAGTGCTCTTGCTATAGAAAGTGCAGTGCTCTCGCATTGAGCGTGTAGTGCGGAAGTGTTATCAGAATAACTATTCTGCTAATATTAACAGAATATATATATATAGGTAAAATGTCTGGGGCACCTAGGTGCCCTGGCACCTTGCTCAAGAATGGTAGGATTTTTCTTTCCATCCACATTAGTTAGACCACTTTCCAAAGTTTTTATGTATGCACGAGACCCTCCACGACAATTTATTGCTTGCCATAAACGTCACACGACATTTGCCATTGTCAATTGATTCATTTCCAAAAGAAGATGCATGTTACATCCATATGCGTATTCTTTTATAGGCTACTTTGAATCTTGGCAAACTGCCAACATAAATACATGAGCATTGTTATGTGTATGACGTATTATTGTATGATTTTGGTATGAGGGTTAAAATCAACCATCAAATTTTCTATTTCCAAGGTATTGAATACGCACAAATATATTTAAAGATGGTGGGTATATCATATCCAAGGCATTTGAAACTACAAAATTAAGGAAATGTGACATACCCATATATTACATTCCAAAAATCATATACCCATTTTTGTTAAAAACATATAGCCATGAACGTGACATACTCAAGTCCCCGCGAAAGAAGGGTATTTTTTTAAAAAGATATGCCAAATTTGACAGTAACCAATATATATTTGTCAGTGCATACTCAAGTCCCCGAAAAAATGCATATACAAAAAAAGTTGCTTGTTGTTTCCTCTATAGTTTTGCACGCTATTTTAGGTTTGTTCGAGAACATTTTGAACACTTATACCTCATGTTAACCCCCTCTATAGAAAAATCGTGTGTACATATATACCTAAGATTTGTTTTACTACATATACATACCTAGTGATTTATTAAAGGTATCAGATACTGGTGAATTCCATGACCCTAGGTGCCTCCTAACACTCCATTGGCATACCCTATGTATGTTCTTATGTAGTTTCTAATGATTTACTTTTCAAGGTATCTAAACATGTCAC
This sequence comes from Triticum dicoccoides, assembly GCF_002162155.2. NCBI lineage: Eukaryota > Viridiplantae > Streptophyta > Magnoliopsida > Poales > Poaceae > Triticum > Triticum dicoccoides. The sequence continues at coordinate 418,638,698 of NC_041381.1, forward strand.
ATTTCGCAAGAATAATTTCCCTTTACAAATTAAGGTGACCAAATAATACGAAACATCAACCTAATATTATTTTTAGTTTTTGGGTATGTACGATGTAGGCAGATATCCACACTCGATATTTTTCACGTACATACACCCAAGATATTGTGCTCACACTCTCTTTCTGAATATACATATATGCTTTGGAGAGATACCCATAAATGATATACTTTGAATTGGTACATGCCCAAAATAATTATATTATTTTTTAATACAAGTATATGCCTTAAACACATACCCGTAAACGATATTGGAGACATACCCAAAAATAATATACTTTAAATAAGGACACGCTCAAAATATACATGAGTATTTTCCATGAAACCATACGAATTCTAAACATACCTTTATATCCACAATTATGATATACCTAAGAGTGTACTTTTCTCGCAAAAATGACTTTCTGCTGTATCCAAAAAAGTGCACACACCATGGGACGTGCATGGCATTCAAAACATTGAATATTAATGAATGATTTTCTCTATCATCTCTAATGTAAGCATTTAATGTCTGCAATAATTCTTTCCTACTAAAGGTGCGCCCATTTGTATCAACCACTAATTTTACCTAATAAAAAGTGTGTTCATAATAGGTAATAATCAGCGATTATTCTTTCCTAATAAAAAGGTCACCAATTAATTCTAGCATTGTTTCACGTGCACACATCTCATTGCAATCCAACGGTTTTTAGGCAAGGTGCCCAGGCACCTAGGTGTCCCAAATGGCCACACTTTTATATGTGACTATACAGACCATTCGCACACACCTCAATAAACAACTGCATGCATTCTAAAGTAGGAGAAACGATCGTCTAGTCATCTACTTCTTGTGACGCTCCCGTCACTACTCCGTGGCTCGATCCCTCGTCTGGGGCAGGAAGAAGACACTTTCTCATGTCAACGATTCGCCTGTACATCTCGTAGCTTGTGTACGCGTCCTTGGCCGCGTACTTGACATGTTGTTCATCCAGTCACTCATGCCACACACTGTGCCAGGCGTTCTTGTCCTTCTATCTCTCATTCTTCATCTTCATGTAGTAGGGGTCGATGATGGCCGAGGCGAGGTCAACCAGGAAGCTCAGTTTGTTTTTGTCGCTGCCCTAGACCTTGTAATGGTGCTGGATGTTGACAAGATTCAGGCATTTCAAGCTTGAAACCTTGAGCGCTTTTAGATTGTTGGTGGTGTCCACCATAGCGAAACTATAGTCGGAGCTGTTGATAAACCTGGAGAAATGCTTGCAAGGCCTTGTGGCCAGGTGGTAGTGGTAGACGAGGACATCATGTCGCACGCACAACTGGGCGATGGCAACCTTCTGATCGTGCCCGGCATGACCGATGGTGTACTTGAGGTCGAAGCCGACCACTTGGTACTTGTCCTCGGCAAGAAATTGCTTCATAGTTTGGATGGAACTCTCCACCGACACTGGATCATTCGTGTACACCACCGACAGGGCCTTCCCCCTCACGTGGGTGTCCACTACATGATGCATGGTGAACTGCCCATCGTTGTCGTCGTCGGCCGTTGGGAGCGCCATTGGAGCCACGGGGAGCGCCATTAGAACCACTAGATGTCCTCTTTGTATGTGTCATTGTGGGTGTGCTTATTGTCTCGTGTGATGCAAGAGATGAAGGTAAATGACCACAGGAATAAAAGGGGTCGGGCGGCCTGGATTCTCAACGCGTTCGCATGGCAGTTTTTGTAGTGGGTAACTACATCGTCGCGCTGCGCCCGGCGCAACCGCATGCACACGAACGTGCGTGATCATGTGCTGGCCCCAAACACTGGCAGCACGCATGGAGGGACGAGGGCAGAGCACCCGGAGGGACGCGAGAGCAGAGCGCGTGCGACGGGACGGGAGTAGAGCGCGCCGCGGCCGCCTCAGCTGCAAGAAACCACACACATAGAGCAGTTGAACACGCAGGAAATGGTCGCCTACAAGACGGCCGATAGTTGCATCGCTGTGTAGAGAGCGGCCGTGTGCTACTACCTCCGTCTTGGTCTATAGTCCCCTTTATATTCTGTGCCATACTTTGCCCTTAAATTTAACCAACAAAATGTCAATGCATGTCATAAAAATTATATAGTTAGAAACTATGTTCAAATACGAATCCAACTATATAATCTTTGGTGACATGCATTCGTATTTTATTAGTTAAATCCTACTTATAAACCAGGACGGGGGTATAGTAGGTAATTAAACCGCAAACATTTTTTTTATTAACCGTATGTGTACGTGGCCTTTCGTCCTCCTCTCGCATGTCTTGTCACCCCGCTGCCATAGACGGCTTACATCGCAAGCTTGCGCAGCGCGCGGGGGTGTTTTTGGCCAAACAGTGGCTCAAAGTGGCACCAATGAATTGCCGGTGAGCCCGTTCCCGCGCAACCTCGCAGGTTCCCATGCAAGCTTCCCACCCGACTTGGTGAAATCCCCCAAAATCTCAATGCTTACCGGCCTACGATATAAACCCTCACGGCCGGCGAGTCCCGCGTCGCATTTTCCCCTCCCTCCCTATAGCTTATCTCATCTGCTTCTCCCACAATCGCCAATGGAACCGGTCCGTCGTCGTCGCTCAGCCACTCCACCGTCATCAAAGGATGGCTCCAGCTGGGAGGCTACACCGCGGCGGCGGCGCAGTCCCCGGCGTAGTGTAGTATGTGTGGCGTCCCTGTTGGGTGTGCGCGGAACACCCACCACGTGCTCCGCCTCCGCTGCCCGTCGGTAACTGTTGCCGTCCGCCGTTGCTGCCACACCACCTTCGAAATCAAGGGCCATCGTTCGCTCTACTGCTGCGGCCCGAAGGCGGGAGGTAGTCGTCGTGGCCGCCACCCCACTGCAGGCCATCACCCTGTTGGGTAACGTAGCAGAAATTCAAAATTTTCCTACGTGTCACCAAGATCTATCTATGGAGAAACCAGCAACGAAGGGAAGGAGAGTGCATCTACATACCCTTGTAGATCGCTAAGCGGAAGCGTTCAAGAGAACGGGGTTGAAGGAGTCGTACTCGTCGTGATCCAAATCACCGGAGATCCTAGTGCCGAATGGACGGCACCTCCGCGTTCAACACACGTACAGCCCGGTGACGTCTCCCACGCCTTGATCCAGCAAGGAGAGAGGGAGAGGTTGAGGAAGACTCCATCCAGCAGCAGCACAACAGCGTGGTGGTGATGGAGGAGTGTGGTAGTCCAGCAGGGCTTCGCCAAGCACCGCGAGATATAAGGAGAAAGAGAGGTAGGGCTGCGCAACAGGAGAAGAAACTCATGTGTTGGGCTGCTCCAATGCCTCCAATATATATAGGGGGAGAGGGGGATGCGCCCCCACCTAGGTTTCCACCCCTAGGGAGCGGCGGCCAGCCCTAGATGGGACTTGGAGGGGGCGGCCAAGAGGGGGAGAGAGGGGGCGCGCCCTAGGGTGGGCCTATAGGCCCATCTGCGCCTAGGGTTTCCCCTCTCCCCTCCTAGCTGCGCCTTGGGCAAGGGTGGAAGCGCACCATCCCACTCTGGGGCTGGTCCCTTTCCACTCTAGGCCCATGCAAGCCTCCGGGGCCGGTGGCCCCACTTGGTGGACCCCCGGGACCCTCCCGGTGGTTCCGGTACGTTACCGATAAAACCCGAAACTTTTCCGGTGACCAAAACAGGACTTCCCATATATAAATCTTTACCTCCGGACCATTCCGGAACTCCTCGTGACGTCCGGGATCTCATCCAGGACTCCGAACAACATTCGGTAACCACATACAAACTTCCTTTATAACCCTAGCGTCATCGAACCTTAAGTGTGTAGACCCTACGGGTTCGGGAGACATGTAGACATGACCGAGACGTTCTCCGATCAATAACCAACAGCGGGATCTGGATACCCATGTTGGCTCCCACATGTTCCACGATGATCTCATCGGATGAACCACGATGTCAAGGACTCAATCGATCCCATATACAATTCCCTTTGTCTAGCGGTATTATACTTGCCCGAGATTCGATCGTCGGTATACCGATACCTTGCTCAATCTCGTTACCGGCAAGTCTCTTTACTCGTTCCGTAACACATCATCCCGTGATCAACCCCTTGGTCACATTGTGCACACTATGATGATGTCCTACCGAGTGGGCCCAGAGATACCTCTCCGTTTACACGGAGTGACAAATCCCAGTCTCGATTCGTGCCAACCCTACAGACACTTTCGGAGATACCTGTAGTGCACCTTTATAGCCACCCAGTTACGTTGTGACGTTTGGTACACCCAAAGCATTCCTACGGTATCCGGGAGTTGCACAATCTCATGGTCTAAGGAAAAGATACTTGACATTAGAAAAGCTTCAGCATACGAACTACACGATCTCTATGCTAGGCTTAGGATTGGGTCTTGTCCATCACATCATTCTCCTAATGATGTGATCCCGTTATCAATGACATCCAATGTCCATGGTCAGGAAACCGTAACCATCTATTGATCAACGAGCTAGTCAAGTAGAGGCTTACTAGGGACATGGTGTTGTCTATGTATCCACACATGTATCTGAGTTTTCTATCAATACAATTATAGCAAGGGGGAAGGAGAGGTTGAGGAAGACAGCTCCACCGGCAGCACGACGGTGTGGTGATGGTGGAGAGGCAGTACTCCGACAGGGCTTCGCCAAGCATACAACGGAGGAGGAGAGGTGTTGGGGAGGGGAGGGCTGTGCCTTGGAGGGTGGTGCGGCTGCCCTCCCCTCACCCCTCTATTTATAGGGGGAAGGGAGAAGGGGGCTGGCCCCCTAGAACCCATCTAGGGGGGGTGCGGCGGCCTAGGGGAGAGGGGAGAGGGTGGCTTGCCCCCCAAGCCAAGGGGGCGCCCCCTCTAGGGTTCCCCCCCTCAACCCTAGGCGCATGGGCCCAAGGGAGGGGGTGCGGCCAGCCCACCAGGGGCTGGCTCCCTGCCCCACGCAGCCCATGTGGCCCCGCGGGAGGGGTGGCTCCTCCCGGTGGACCCCCGGAACCCTTCCGGTGGCCCCGGTACAATACCGGTATGACCCCGAAACTTCCCGGTGTCCGTTTGACAACTTCCCATATATAAATCTTTACCTCCGGACCCTTCCGGATCTCCTCGTGACGTCCAGGATCCCATCCGGGACTCTGAACAACATTCGGTAGTCACATACTAGTCTTCCTAATAACCCTAGCGTCACCGAACCTTAAGTGTGTAGACCCTACGGGTTCGGGAGACATGCAGACATGACCGAGACGCTCTCAGTCAATAACCAACAGCGGGATCTGGATACCCATGATGGCTCCCACATGCTCCTCGATGTTGTCATTGGATGAACCACGATGTCGAGGATTCGATCAAACCCTGTATGCAATTCCCTTTGTCAATCGGTACGTTACTTGCCCGAGACTCGATCGTCGGTATCCCAATACCTTGTTCAGTCTCGTTACCGGCAAGTCACTTTACTCGTACCGTAATGCATGATCCCGTGTCCAACACCTTGGTCACATTGAGCTCATTATGATGATGCATTACCGAGTGGGCCCAGAGATACCTCTCCGTCATACGGAGTGACAAATCCCAGTCTCGATCCGTGTCAACCCAACAGATACTTTTGGAGATACCTGTAATGCACCTTTATAGTCACCCAGTTACGTTGTGACGTTTGATACACCCAAGGCACTCTTACGGTATCCGGGAGTTACACGATCTCATGGTCGAAGGAAGAGATACTTGACACTGGCAAAGCTCTAGCAAAACGAACTACACGATCTTTTATGCTATGCTTAGGATTGGGTCTTGTCCATCACATCATTCTCCTAATGATGTGATCCCGTTATCAACGACATCCAATGTCCATAGTCAGGAAACCATGACTATCTGTTGATCACAACGAGCTAGTCAACTAGAGGCTCACCAGAGACTTATTGTGGTCTAAGTATTCACACGTGTACTACGATTTCCGGATAATACAGTTATAGCATGAATAAAAGACATTTATCATGAACATTGAAATATAATAATACTTTTATTATTGCCTCTAGGGCATATTTCCAACAGTCTCCCACTTGCACTAGAGTCACCAATCTAGTTACATTGTGATGAATCGAACACCCATAGAGTTCTGGTGTTGATCATGTTTTGCACGCGAGAGAGGTTTAGTCAGCGGATCTGCGACATTCAGATCCGTGTGCACTTTGCAAATCTCTATGTCTCCATCTTGAACATTTTCACGGATGGAGTTGAAACGACGCTTGATGTGCCTGGTCTTCTTGTGAAACCTGGGCTCCTTGGCGAGGGCAATAGCTCCAGTGTTGTCACAGAAGAGTTTGATCGGCCCCGACGCATTGGGTATGACTCCTAGGTCGGTGATGAACTCCTTCACCCAAATCGCTCATGCGCTGCCTCCGAGGCTGCCATGTACTCCGCTTCACACGTAGATCCCGCCACGACGCTCTGCTTGCAGCTGCACCAGCTTACTGCTCCACCATTCAACATATACATGTATCCGATTTGTGACTTAGATTCATCCAGATCTGAGTCGAAGCTAGCGTCGACGTAACCCTTTACGACGAGCTCTTCGTCTCTTCCATAAACGAGAAACATGTCCTTCGTCCTTTTCAGGTACTTCAGGATATTCTTGACCGCTGTCCAGTGTTCCTTGCCGGGATTACTTTGGTATCTTGCTACCAAACTTACGGCAAGGTTTACATCGGGTCTGGTACACAGCATGGCATACATAATAGATCCTATGGCTGAAGCATAGGGGATGACACTCATCTCTTCTTTATCTTTTGCCGTGGTCGGTGACTGAGCCGAGCTCAATCTCACACCTTGTAACATAGGCAAGAACCCCTTCTTGGACTGATCCATTTTGAACCTCTTCAAAATCTTATCAAGGTATGTGCTTTGTGAAAGACCTATGAGGCGTCTCGATCTATCTCTATAGATCTTGATGCCTAATATATAAGCAGCTTCTCCAAGGTCCTTCATTGAAAAACACTTATTCAAGTAGGCCTTAATGCTGTCCAGAAATTCTATATTATTTCCCATCAAGAGTATGTCATCTACATATAATATGAGAAATGCTACAGAGCTCCCACTCACTTTCTTGTAAACGCAGGCTTCTCCATAAGTCTGCATAAACCCAAACGCTTTGATCATCTCATCAAAGCGAATGTTCCAACTCCGAGATGCTTGCACCAGTCCATAAATGGATCGCTGGAGCTTGCATACTTTGTTAGCGTTCTGAGGATCGACAAAACCTTCCGGCTGCATCATATACAGTTCTTCCTTAAGATGCCCGTTAAGCAATGCCGTTTTGACGTCCATTTGCCATATCTCATAATCATAGTATGCGGCAATTGCTAACATGATTCGGACGGACTTCAGCTTCGCTACGGGAGAGAAAGTCTCGTCGTAGTCAATCCCTTGAACTTGTCGATAACCCTTAGCGACAAGTCGAGACTTATAGATTGTAGCATTACCATCCGCGTCCGTCTTCTTCTTAAAGATCCATTTGTTTTCTATCGCTCGCCGATCATCGGGCAAGTCTGTCAAAGTCCATACTTTGTTTTCATACATGGATTCTATCTCGGATTTCATGGCTTCAAGCCATTTGTTGGAATCCGGGCCCGCCATCGCTTCTTCATAGTTCGAAGGTTCATTGTTGTCTAACAACATGATTTCCAGGACAGGGTTGCTGTACCACTCTGGTGCGGAACGTGTCCTTGTGGACCTACGAAGTTCAGCAGTAACTTGATCCGAAGTACCTTGATCATCATCATTGTTTTCCTCTTCAGTTGGTGTGGGCATCACAGGAACGGTTTCCTGCGCTGCGCCACTTTCCCGCTCAAGAGGTAGTACTTCATCGAGTTCTACTTTCCTCCCACTTACTTCTTTCGAGAGAAACTCTTTTTCCAGAAAGCATCCGTTCTTGGCAACAAAGATCTTGCCTTCGGATCTTAAGTAGAAGGTATACCCGACAGTTTCCTTAGGGTATCCTATGAATATGCATTTTTCCGACTTGGGTTCGAGCTTTTCAGGTTGAAGTTTCTTGACATAAGCATCGCATCCCCAAACTTTTAGAAACGACAGCTTAGGTTTCTTTCCAAACCATAATTCATACGGTGTCGTCTCAACGGATTTAGACGGTGCCCTATTTAAAGTGAATGTAGCTGTCTCTAGAGCGTATCCCCAAAATGATAGCGGTAAATCGGTAAGAGACATCATAGACCGCACCATATCCAATAGGGTGCGATTACGACGTTCGGACACACCGTTTCGCTGAGGTGTTCCAGGCGGCGTGAGCTGTGAAACGATTCCACATTTCCTTAAGTGTGTACCAAATTCGTGACTTAAATATTCTCCTCCACGATCTGATCGTAAGAATTTTATCTTTCGGTCACGTTGATTCTCTACCTCATTCTGAAATTCCTTGAACTTTTCAAAGGTCTCAGACTTGTGTCTCATTAAGTAGACATACCCATATCTACTCAAGTCATCTGTGAGAGTGAGAACATAACGATATCCTCCGCGAGCCTCAACGCTCATTGGACCGCACACATCGGTATGTATGATTTCCAACAAGTTGGTTGCTCGCTCCATTGTTCCGGAGAACGGAGTCTTTGTCATTTTGCCCAAAAGGCATGGTTCGCACATGTCAAACGATTCATAATCAAGAGACTCTAAAAGTCCATCGGCATGGAGCTTCTTCATGCGCTTGACACCAATGTGACCAAGGCGGCAGTGCTACAAGTATGTGGGACTATCGTTATCAACTTTAAATCTTTTGGCATCTACACTATGAACATGTGTAATATTACGCTCGAGATTCATTAAGAATAAACCATTGACCATCGGAGCATGACCATAAAACATATCTCTCATATAAATCGAACAACCATTATTCTCAGACTTAAATGAGTAGCCATCTCGTATTAAACAAGATCCAGATACAATGTTCATGCTCAAACTTGGCACTAAATAACAATTATTAAGGTTCAAAACTAATCCCGTAGGTAAATGTAGAGGCAGCGTGCCGACGGCGATCACATCGACTCTGGAACCATTCCCGACGCGCATCGTCACCTCGTCCTTCGCCAGTCTCCGTTTATTCCGCAGCTCCTGCTGTGAGTTACAAATATGAGCAACGGCATCGGTATCAAATACCCAGGAGTTACTACGAGTACTGGTAAGGTACACATCAATCACATGTATATCAAATATACCTTTGGTGTTGCCGGCCTTCTTATCCGCTAAGTATTTGGGGCAGTTTCGCTTCCAGTGACCCTTCCCCTTGCAATAAAAGCACTCAGTCTCAGGCTTGGGTCCATTCTTTGACTTCCTCCCGGTAACTGGCTTACCAGGCGCGGCAACATCTTTGCCGTCCTTCTTGAAGTTCTTCTTACCCTTGCCCTTCTTGAACTTAGTGGTCTTATTGACCATCAACACTTGATGTTCTTTCTTGATTTCAGCCCCTGCTGACTTCAGCATCGAGAACACTTCAGGAATGGTCGTTTCCATCCCCTGCATGTTGTAGTTCATCACAAAGCTCTTGTAGCTTGGTGGGAGCGACTGGAGGATTCTGTCAATGACCGCCTCATCTGGGAGGTTAATGTTCAGCTGGGTCATACGGTTGTGCAACCCAGACATCTTCAGGATGTGCTCACTGACAGAACTATTTTCCTCCATCTTACAACTGTAGAACTTGTCGGAGACATCATATCTCTCGACCCGGGCATGAGCTTGAAAAACTAGTTTCAGCTCTTCGAACATCTCATATGCTCCGTGGTGCTCAAAACGCTTTTGGAGCCCCGGTTCTAAGCTGTAAAACATGCCGCACTGAACGAGGGAGTAATCATCAGCACGAGACTGCCAAGCATTCATAATGTCTTGGTTCTCTGGGACGGGAGTGTCACCTAGCGGTCCTTCTAGGACATATTGTTTCCTGGCAGCTATGAGGATGATCCTCAGGTTCTGGACCCAGTCCGTATAGTTGCTGCCATCATCTTTCAGCTTGGTTTTCTCTAGGAACGCGTTGAAGTTCATGTTGACATTAGCGTTGGCCATTGATCTACAAGACATATTTGCAAAGGTTTTAGACTAAGTTCATGATAATAAAGTTCTAATCAAATTATGAACTCCCACTTAGATTAGACATCCCTCTAGTCATCTAAGTGTTACACGATCCGAGTCGACTAGCCCGTGTCCGATCATCACGTGAGACGGACTAGTCATCGTCGGTGAACATTCTCATGTTGATCGTATCTTCCATACGACTCGTGTTCGACCTTTCGGTCTCCGTGTTCCAAGGCCATGTCTGCACATGCTAGGCTCGTCAAGTTAACCCTAAGTGTTTTCGCTGTGTAAAACTGTCTTACACCCGTTGTATGTGAACATAAGAATCCATCACACCCGATCATCACGTGGTGCTTAGAAGCGACGAACTGTAGCAACGGTGCACAGTTAGGGGAGAACACTTCTTGAAATTTTTGTAAGGGATCATCTTATTTACTACCGTCGTCCTAAGTAAACAAGATGCATAAACATAATAAACATCACATGCAATTATATAGTTGTGACATGATATGGCCAATATCATATAGCTCCATTGATCTTCATCTTCGGGGCTCCATGATCATCTTGTCACCGGCTTGACACCATGATCTCCATCATCATGATCTCCATCATCGTGTCTTCATGAAGTTGTCACGCCAACGACTACTTCTACTTCTATGACTAACGTTTAGCAATAAAGTAAAGTAGTTTACATGGCGTTATTCAATGACACGCAGGTCATACAAAAAATAATGACAACTCCTATGGCTCCTGCCGGTTGTCATACTCATCGACATGCAAGTCGTGAATCCTATTACAAAGAACATGATCTCATACATCACAATTCATCATTCATCACAACTTCTGGCCATATCGCATCACATGATCAATCGCTACAAAAAACAAGTTAGACGTCCTCTAATTGTTGTTGCATCTTTTACGTGGCTGCAATTCGGTTCTAGCAAGAACGTTTTCTTACCTACGAATCACCACAACGTGATTTTGTCAACTTCTATTTACCCTTCATAAGGGCCCTGTTCATCGATTCCGCTCCAACTAAAGTGGGAGAGACAGACACCCGCCAGCCACCTTATGCAACTAGTGCATGTTAGTCGGTGGAACCGGTCTCACGTAAGCGTACGTGTAAGGTTGGTCCGGGCCGCTTCATCCCACAATACCGTTGAGAAAGAAAAGACTAGTAGAGGCAAGTAAGATGACAAAATCCACGCCCACAACAAAATTGTGTTCTACTCGTGCAAAGAGAACTACGCATAGACCTAGCTCATGATGCCACTGTTGGGGAACGTTGCAGAAAATTAAAATTTTTCCTACGGTTTCACCAAGATCCATCTATGAGTTCATCTAAGCAACGAGTCAAGGGAGAGAGTTTGCATCTACATACCACTTGTAGATCGCGTGCGGAAGCTTGCAAGGTGATGATGTAGTCGTACTCGACGTGATTCGAATCACCGATGACCAAGTGCTGAACGGACAGCACCTCCGCGTTCAACACACGTACGGGACGGGAGACGTCTCCTCCTTCTTGATCCAGCAAGGGGGAAGGAGAGGTTGAGTAAGACAGCTCCACCGGCAGCACGACGGCGTGGTGATGGTGGAGAGGCAGTACTCCGACAGGGCTTCGCCAAGCATACAACGGAGGAGGAGAGGTGTTGGGGAGGGGAGGGCTGCGCCTTGGAGGGTGGTGCGGCTGCCCTCCCTCACCCCTCTATTTATAGGGGGAAGGGAGAAGGGGGCCGCCCCCCTAGAACCCATCTAGGGGGGGTGCGGCGGCCTAGGGGAGAGGGGAGAGGGTGGCTTGCCCCCCAAGCCAAGGGGGCGCCCCCTCTAGGGTCCCCCCCCCCTCAACCCTAGGCGCATGGGCCCAAGGGAGGGGGTGCGGCCAGCCCACCAGGGGCTGGCTCCCTGCCCCATGCAGCCCATGTGGCCCCCCGGGAGGGGTGGCCCCTCCCGGTGGACCCCCGGAACCCTTCCGGTGGCCCCGGTACAATACCGGTATGACCCCGAAACTTCCCGGTGTCCGTTTGACAACTTCCCATATATAAATCTTTACCTCCGGACCCTTCCGGATCTCCTCGTGACGTCCAGGATCCCATCCGGGACTCCGAACAACATTCGGTAGTCACATACTAGTCTTCCTAATAACCCTAGCGTCACCGAACCTTAAGTGTGTAGACCCTACGGGTTCGGGAGACATGCAGACATGACCGAGACGCTCTCAGTCAATAACCAACAGCGGGATCTGGATACCCATGATGGCTCCCACATGCTCCTCGATGTTGTCATTGGATGAACCACGATGTCGAGGATTCGATCAAACCCTGTATGCAATTCCCTTTGTCAATCGGTACGTTACTTGCCCGAGACTCGATCGTCGGTATCCCAATACCTTGTTCAGTCTCGTTACCGGCAAGTCACTTTACTCGTACCGTAATGCATGATCCCGTGTCCAACACCTTGGTCACATTGAGCTCATTATGATGATGCATTACCGAGTGGGCCCAGAGATACCTCTCCGTCATACGGAGTGACAAATCCCAGTCTCGATCCATGTCAACCCAACAGATACTTTCGGAGATACCTGTAATGCACCTTTATAGTCACCCAGTTACGTTGTGACGTTTGATACACCCAAGGCACTCTTACGGTATCCGGGAGTTACACGATCTCATGGTCGAAGGAAGAGATACTTGACACTGGCAAAGCTCTAGCAAAACGAACTACACGATCTTTTATGCTATGCTTAGGATTGGGTCTTGTCCATCACATCATTCTCCTAATGATGTGATCCCGTTATCAACGACATCCAATGTCCATAGTCAGGAAACCATGACTATCTGTTGATCACAACGAGCTAGTCAGGAAACTTTTCCGGTGACCAAAACAGGACTTCCCATATATAAATCTTTACCTCCGGACCATTCCGGAACTCCTCGTGACGTCCGGGATCTCATCCGGGACTCCGAACAACATTCGGTAACCACATACAAACTTCCTTTATAACCCTAGCGTCATCGAACCTTAAGTGTGTAGACCCTACGGGTTCGGGAGACATGTAGACATGACCGAGACGTTCTCCGATCAATAACCAACAGCGGGATATGGATACCCATGTTGGCTCCCACATGTTCCACGATGATCTCATCGGATGAACCACGATGTCAAGGACTCAATCAATCCCGTATACAATTCCCTTTGTCTAGCGGTATTATACTTGCCCGAGATTCGATCATCGGTATACCGATACCTTGCTCAATCTCGTTACCGGCAAGTCTCTTTACTCGTTCCGTAACACATCATCCCGTGATCAACCCCTTGGTCACATTGTGCACACTATGATGATGTCCTACCGAGTGGGCCCAGAGATACCTCTCCGTTTACACGGAGTGACAAATCCCAGTCTCGATTCGTGCCAACCCAACAGACACTTTCGGAGATACCTGTAGTGCACCTTTATAGCCACCCAGTTACTTGTGACGTTTGGTACACCCAAAGCATTCTTACGGTATCTGGGAGTTGCACAATCTCATGGTCTAAGGAAAAGATACTTGACATTAGAAAAGCTTCAGCATACGAACTACACGATCTCTATGCTAGGCTTAGGATTGGGTCTTGTCCATCACATCATTCTCCTAATGATGTGATCCCGTTATCAATGACATCCAATGTCCATGGTCAGGAAACCGTAACCATCTATTGATCAACGAGCTAGTCAACTAGAGGCTTACTAGGGACATGCTGTTGTCTATGTATCCACACATGTATCTGAGTTTCCTATCAATACAATTATAGCATGGATAATAAACGATTATCATGAATGAGGAAATATAATAATAACTTATTTATTATTGCCGCTAGGGCATATTTCCAACACACCCGCTCTGCCACCGCGGCCCAAAGGCGGGAGGTGGTGGCGATGGCCGCCACCCCATCATCGGCCGTCGTGGCCGGAAGCCCACCGTCGACCGCCGGGGTCATCACCCGCTCCGCCACCACCGCCCGAAGGTGGGAGGCTGAGGTGGAGGCCCACACGTGCGTTAGCGACCTTGCGCGCTACACCGAGTTCTTGCGGGAGGAGGAGGAGCGCCTCGTCGAGCATGCAAAGAGCCTTATTGCCGCCGTGGCCGCGGCACACGCCACCTTAGAGGCGAGGAATCAGGAGATCTGCAAGGAGAACCACCGCTTCGAGAGGGGTCGTCTGGAGCGGCAGAGGGTGTTCTAGGTGAACGTCGCTAAAGCTACAGCAACGGCAATCACCGTATTGCAGTTGTCCAGCTCGTCGATAGGCTCCTCCTCCTCTGCCTCTTACTGAGCGCGTGAGACAGAGGAGAGGCTGCCGGAAGTAGTACAAAGCCCCTTCGTAGTAGTAGTATTTAGGGGCTATTTTGTTCAGTTCATGTGACTATAGATGTGGTGAAACTGTACAACGTACTTAACATTAGCTAGTATATATAGTTGAACTAGCTATTTCAGTACGTGGTTGGCAACAATTGGGGAAACGTTTGGTCGGTTCAGCTATTGAGACGAACTGTTTGTATAAAGAACGACTGCTTAATCTATGAATGAAATCTATGCTTAATTAGTGAATTTTAGTTGCAAAAATTAGATAGTGCTAGAGATTTTTAGCTGCATATTTTGACAAATCGCAGTGTTACAAGGATTGACAAATGGCAATGTTACTAGATCAACAAATGTCAATCTTTCCAGTTTGACAAATGGCAACATACCCAATATGATAGATGCAAATCTTACCAAATTGTGTTTACGTGGTGCACACGGGTCATCCAAAACAACCGTTTGCATTGAAGAGATGCACAAATCCTGCGCTGCGAATTTTCCCTTGACTTAAGGGGGAAGACCATAGCTCTCACTTTGCATACGGTGTTCTATCTGAAACGTTTCCAATCAAGAGCTGCAGAAATCCTGCTCGGCACATTTTCCCTTGGCTTCCTGGGGAAGCTATCGGTTTGCATAGATGTGTTCTAACTAAAACGTTTGTGATGATTGTTTTATATTTAAAAACCATTGAAGTTTTTTTCAAAATAAAATCATTTGATAAGTCTGTACATTAAGAGAGAAAAACGCAAGTTCATTCAAACCATATCTTTCATTCAGTCACATTGCGAATTTATATTCATATGATCGAGAATTCGAGATACAGTATTAGACCCCCCAAAAAAACTATTTGCAGCGGCAGCGAAGGCGGTGTGCCGCACCGTCGTTGTCGTTGTCGTCCTCCGGGACGCCGTTGTTGAAGTCTTCAAGGAAGCACAAAATGTTCTTCACTTGTAAATCAAACATCATGTTGTCGCGTGATCGACGGGCGGGGAGCGGGAGGACGGCAACTGGCAGCGCTGAGAGGTAGCGGTCGACGGCGGCGTCCCATGCCGGTGATGGGGGCGCATGCACGGGCACGGGCGCGACGGGTGCAGCCAAACGCACGGGGACCGGCGCTGCGGCGGGTGGAGGGGCGCGCACGGGCACGACTGTTGGGGAACGTTGCAGAAAATTAAAATTTTTCCTACGGTTTCACCAAGATCCATCTATGAGTTCATCTAAGCAACGAGTCAAGGGAGAGAGTTTGCATCTACATACCACTTGTAGATCGTGTGCGGAAGCTTGCAAGGTGATGATGTAGTCGTACTCGACGTGATTCGAATCACCGATGACCAAGTGCTGAACGGACAGCACCTCCGCGTTCAACACACGTACGGGACGGGAGACGTCTCCTCCTTCTTGATCTAGCAAGGGGGAAGGAGAGGTTGAGGAAGACAGCTCCATCGGCAGCACGACGGCGTGGTGATGGTGGAGAGGCAGTACTCCGACAGGGCTTCGCCAAGCATACAACGGAGGAGGAGAGGTGTTGGGAAGGGGAGGGCTGTGCCTTGGAGGGTGGTGCGGCTGCCCTCCCCTCACCCCTCTATTTATAGGGGGAAGGGAGAAGGGGGCCGGCCCCCTAGAACCCATCTAGGGGGGTGCGGCGGCCTAGGGGAGAGGGGAGAGGGTGGCTTGCCCCCCAAGCCAAGGGGGCGCCCCCTCTAGGGTTCCTCCCCTCAACCCTAGGCGCATGGGCCCAAGGGAGGGGGTGCGGCCAGCCCACCAGGGGCTGGCTCCCTGCCCCACGCAGCCCATGTGGCCCCCCGGGAGGGGTGGCCCCTCCCGGTGGACCCCCGGAACCCTTCCGGTGGCCCCGGTACAATACCGGTATGACCCCGAAACTTCCCGGTGTCCGTTTGACAACTTCCCATATATAAATCTTTACCTCCGGACCCTTCCGGATCTCCTCGTGACGTCCAGGATCCCATCCGGGACTCCGAACAACATTCGGTAGTCACATACTAGTCTTCCTAATAACCCTAGCGTCACCGAACCTTAAGTGTGTAGACCCTACGGGTTCTGGAGACATGCAGACATGACCGAGACGCTCTCAGTCAATAACCAACAGCGGGATCTGGATACCCATGATGGCTCCCACATGCTCCTCGATGTTGTCATCGGATGAACCATGATGTCGAGGATTCGATCAAACCCTGTATGCAATTCCCTTTGTCAATCGGTACGTTACTTGCCCGAGACTCGATCGTCGGTATCCCAATACCTTGTTCAGTCTCGTTACCGGCAAGTCACTTTACTCGTACCATAATGCATGATCCCGTGTCCAACACCTTGGTCACATTGAGCTCATTATGATGATGCATTACCGAGTGGGCCCAGAGATACCTCTCCGTCATACGGAGTGACAAATCCCAGTCTCGATCCGTGTCAACCCAACAGATACTTTCGGAGATACCTGTAATGCACCTTTATAGTCACCCAGTTACGTTGTGATGTTTGATACACCCAAGGCACTCTTACTGTATCCGGGAGTTACACGATCTCATGGTCGAAGGAAGAGATACTTGACACTGGCAAAGCTCTAGCAAAACGAACTACACGATCTTTTATGCTATGCTTAGGATTGGGTCTTGTCCATCACATCATTCTCCTAATGATGTGATCCCGTTATCAACGACATCCAATGTCCATAGTCAGGAAACCATGACTATCTGTTGATCACAACGAGCTAGTCAACTAGAGGCTCACCAGGGACTTATTGTGGTCTAAGTATTCACACGTGTACTACGATTTCCGGATAATACAGTTATAGCATGAATAAAAGACATTTATCATGAACATTGAAATATAATAATACTTTTATTATTGCCTCTAGGGCATATTTCCAACAACGACACAGGCGCGGAGGGTGCAGCCAAATGCACGGGGACCGATGCCGTGGTGGGTGGAGGGGCGTGCACGGGCACGGGCACGGGCGCTGGCGCTGGCATGTACATGAGCTCGCGCGGGTCCGTGGAGACCTCGGTGACGCCCGCGGCTTCCAGCTCTGCGATAGTGCTCGGTGACCAGCCCGCCAATGCTACGGGGATGGTCGCTGGCGCGGGCGCGGGGATGAGAGCTAGGACGGGAGCGGGGATAGCAACTGCCGCGGCCAGCTCGTTCAGGGCCATGACCATGAATCCCCATTCCTCCTTATTTTCTATCTCCCCCGGCTTGGAGTCGACTCCACCAAACTTGAAGACTAGTGGCAGAAGATCATTCTACGCCATGACGTTGGTGGAGGTCTGCGGGGGGAGGGGAATGGGAGGCGAAAGTAAGGCCGACTGTATTAAATAGCGGCTCGGGCACCATTAATGGAGAGGAAGGCGAGCGGCCATGGAAGTCAAAGGGCTCGCTTCCCAGTGAGCTTGCACAGCGTACAACTCGCACGCTTCCCGATGAGCCTGAGCATTGGAGGACAACTCTCACGCCTCTCGGTCACCTGCGCACCAGACTCCGCTCGCACACCTCCCGTTCAATCAAGTAGCTGTCCACATGACACCTTCTATAGTCATTAAAACCAAGAAACATAGAGTCACGTGGATGGTTAACAGAATGCACGTGATTTGAATTATACAAATGTTTGAGATATTAAAGTGGCAGCTATTTTTTAAAAATGCCTTTGTTGGTTGGTATTCGAGTGCACCTTTTCTAAAAATGGACACGAAAAATACCACATCATGTCGGGTGCCATTCCATGATAGCATGCCAAGTTTCATGAATTTTAGATGAGTTTGGACTTACTAGAATTTAAAAACAAAGTATCTCAATGTTTTGCCGGCAATCAACAATGCCATGGTGTTTGAAATTCATTCCCATTTCTTGCATGGGACCTAAGCATGCACCCAAGGACATAGATTTGATATTTCAACCAATTTATATGCACTGTACCATGTGCATGTAGTTAAAATTTGAATTATGCACATAAAATGCCTAGAAAATCCAGTTAATGTATACAAATGTCCAAACGAACCCCAAAAAATTCAAAAATTTAACACAACACTCCTGTTGTTCTATGTTGACAGTAGAAATTTTTTGAAAGCAATAAGAGGCAACGGATATCGTTTCTTCCCCAAAGGTGGCACGTTCCCTAACGAAACTATCATGCTTGTTGTGAGAAACTCTGGTTTGTGAGAAGCTTATGCCCAAACCTGCCCCAAATGAGACAAAATTTTTACCACGGCATGTTGATGACGCTCCATGATAGCATGCCAAGTTTTATGAATTTCAGACGTGTTTTAGATTTACTAGAATTTAAAAACCAAGTATCTCAATGTTTGTGTCCGAGTGACGGTGCCAGGGTGTTTGAAATTCATTCTTGTTTCTTGCATGGGACCTAAGCATGCACCCAATGACACAGATTTGATTTTCAACCAATTTATATGCATTGGAGCATGTGCATGTAGTTCAAATTTGAATTATGCACATAAAATGCCTAGAAAACCCAGTTAATGTATAAAAATGTCCAAACAAACCACCAAAAATTCCATAATTTAACACACCACTCCTGTTGTTCTATGTTGACACTAGAATTTTTTTGAAAGCAATAAGAGGCAACGAATATTGTTTCGTCCCAGGTGGCACGTTCCCTACCGAAACCATCAGGCTTGTCGTGAGAAGATCTGGTTTGTGAGAAGCTTATACCAAAACCTGCCCCAAATGGGACAAATTTTTTACCACCACATGTTGATGCCGCTCCATGATAGCATGCCAAGTTTCATGAATTTCAGATGAGTGTTGGATTTACTAGAATTTAAAAACCAGGTATCTCAATGTTTGCGGCTGAGTGACAGTGGCAGGGTGTTTGAAATTCATTCCCGTTTCTTACATGGGACCTAAGCATGTGCCCAAGGACACGTTTTGATTTTTCAACCAATTTATATGCACTGGAGCATGTGCATGTAGTTCAAATTTGAATTATGCACATAAAATGCCTAGAAAACCCAGTTAATGTATAAAAATGTCCAAACAAACCCCAAAAAATCCTGTAATTTAATACAACACTCCTGTTGTTCTATGTTGACACTAGAATTGTTTTAAAGCAATAAGAGGCAACAGATATCGTTTTGTCCCCAAAGGTGGCACGTTCCCTACCGAAACCATCGGGCTTTTTGTGAGAAGCTCTAGTTTGTGAGAAGCTTATGTCCAAACCTGCCCCAAATGGGACAATTTTTTTTTACCATGACATGTTGATGCTGCTCCATGATAGCATGCCAAGTTTCATGAATTTCAGACGAGTTTTGGATTTACTAGAATTTAAAAACCAGGTATCTCAATGTTTGCAGCCGAGTGACGGTGGCAGGGTGTTTGAAATTCATTCCTATTTCTTGCATGGGACCTAAGCATAGACCCATGGACACATATATGATTTTTCAACCAATTTATGTGCACTGGAGCATGTGCATGTAGTTCGAATTTTAATTATGCACATAAAATGCCTAGAAAACCCAGTTAATGTATAAAAATGTCCAAACGAACCCTGAAAAATTCCGTAATTTAACACAACACTCCTATTGTTCTATGTTGACACTAGAAATTTTTTGAAAGCAATAAGAGGCAACGGATATTGTTCGTCCCCAAAAGTGGCACGTTCCCTACCGAAACCATCAGGCTTATTGTGAGAACCTCTGGTTTGTTAGAAGCTTATGTCCAAACCTGCCCCAAATGGGTCAATTTTTTTTAAGATGACATGTTGATGCCGCTCCATGATAACATGCCAAGTTTCATGAATTTTAGACGAGTTTTGGATTTACTAGAATTTAAAAACCAGGTATCTCAATGTTTGCGTCCGAGTGACGGTGGCAGGGTGTTTGAAATTCATTCCCATTTCTTGCATGAGACCTAAGCATAGACCCATGTACAGATATGATTTTTCAACCAATTTATATGCACTGGAGCATGTGCATGTAGTTCGAATTTGAAGTATGCACATAAAATGCCTAGAAAACCCAGTTAATGTATAAAAATGTCCAAACGAACCCCTAAAAATCCCAAAATTTAACACAACACTCCTGTTGTTCTATGTTGACACTAGAAAATTTTTGAAAGCAATAAGAGGCAACAGATATCGTTTCGTCCCCAAAGGTGGCAAGTTCCATACCGAGACCATCAGGCTTGTTGTGAGAAGCTTTGGTTTGTGAGAAGCTTATACCCAAACCTGCCCCAAATGGGATAAATTTTTTACCACGACATGTTGATACCGCTCCATGATAGCATGCCAAGTTTCATGAATTTCAGACAAGTTTTGGATTTACTAGAATTACAAAAGCAGGTACCTCACTGTTTGCTGGAGAGCCACGGTGCCGTGGTGTTCGAAATTCATCCCCATTTCTTGGATGGGACATTAGCATAAACCCATGGACACATATATGATTTTAGAACCCATGTTGGTACACCAGAGCTTGTGCATGTAGTTTAATTTTGAATTGTGCACCTGAAATGGCTAGAAAACCAACTTAATGTATAAAATGTCCAAACGAATCCTGAATAATTCCATTTTTTTACGACACACATATAGTTGCATGTTCACTGCAAATAAAAGTTCGACCAATTCAAATACCGTCCATTGCCGCTGTGACCCCATCATGTAATTCAAATCAAGATGAAAAATCAAGTAGATCCCACATGGTTTATTATCACCAACCGTGTGAGATGCAGTACAAAATATCCTGGAGCACTATTGGTTTATAGTACGCCTATGGCTTACGCGAGAAATTGCGTCGGCTACAGTCCACAGCCGGCGTGTCAAGCACACTAGCTCGCTCCCCAAATATCATTTCACTATTCAATCGTTGCCGGTGAAAGATGGGGACATGGACCCATGTCGCGAGGGCAACTTCAGCGGCCCACTCCGGCGAGAGCGTGGCTGCAGCCGCCAAGCGCGTGCTAACAAGCTTCGTGAGGGAAACCGCAATCTGCGACCGGGCGGCCAAGGCAGCCCAAACGGCCGTAGTTGCTTCTCAGGCGGCGGCAGCAACATCTGCCTCGGGGATAACAACTGGCGAGAGTGGCACAGCAGCTGTCCGTTCCGCAGCGGTGGACTTAGTCTTGTTGGAGTCCGCCCACGACCATGTCGAGGCCGCCCACGCCCATCTCGTGGAGGTCACCACACAAATCGAAAGAAGCTTCTCCGACAACGGTCAACAACCCATGGCCGAAGAGTTGGCAATCGTCGAGAGCGTTCGAGCAACCGTTCGTTCCTGTGCAACATACCTTGCCACGACGGAGCCTGCCAAACCCCAGATCGCGGCCGCCCACCCCAGCTTGTGGCAGCCTATTCCAAAGATATGGTGGACGCGGAGGGCGAGATGCTTACCGAGTATGGTGCGATGAATGCCATGGAGCCCCTTCCCCAGGAGACCGTCGGGCGCGAGCTGGACATGGAGGCAGCGGCGGAGATCGACGAGCACTAGCCGTAGTAGTACTCTTTGTTTTGTTTAATTAAGAGCACCGGTCTTTAATTAGTTAGAGTAATGTTTAGGTCAGCTAGCTCTGTTTAATTGTTGAACTTGCTCGATTAAAAAGTATGGGTGTGCTGTAGTCTCCTTTGTGTCCCCAAATTATGCAATGACGTGGATGACCACTGTAACCAGGGAAACTCGAACCAAAATTTTTGATGTTCAAACTCATCATACATGGGTTAAGCTATCTGAATCGTTCCGCGAAAATATCTAGCTTCCCGCCCCCTCTCCCTTACCAAAAGCCACATTTCCCATGTTTCCGCCTTCCTTTTCAAGTTGAAACCTTCACTCCTTGCTTGCAGTGCCGCCTCCTCACCGGCAAACCACCTTCAGACTGCTCGGCCTCGTCTATCCAGGCAGGTAATCCACACCCGACCCCCATCCTCCTCCTCCTTCCACATCCCACATGCCCCGACCGCCGGCGTGACACCTTACACCCAAATCACCAACCCCTCCACCAAATAAGCGCCACCCTAAGCCATGGTGCACACAATATAGCCAGGATCTCCAGGAGCATTTGGCAGCGAAGAAGCAAATCACGGCTGCACGCATGGATGAGGTCGCGATGGTTGCCATTCGTGCTGACCCCCAAATCTTGGAGGAGTACCTTGCCATTTGCTAGCTATGCCGGTTAAGTATGCTCAGTTTACCCATTGCGTGTGCTGCTCCCGCCTTTCCTTAACAAATTCTAGTGAATTGTGCTATCTAATTTACCATGCAATCTATTGCTTTAGTGTATATGTTCTATATGTCGTGCAGTGTGGTGCTCACTTATTAACTGTTTGGTTAATTAGTTGTCGTCTTCAGTTAACTGTTTGATTAAATTTTGCAAATGTGATGTTGAATTCTTCAGGCTGCAATTTTGTATTGTCTTCCACGTGAGAAATAAATCGAATTTATCTTTACAAAATACATGAGAAACGAATACAATTTCTATATTTCCAAGTTTTCAAGCATGCTTGGTTTGGTTATACATTGTGCAATGTGGTGCTCAGTTAACGATTGGTTCATTTGTTGTGGTGTTTAGTTAACATTTTGGTTCAATTCTGAAATGCGATGTTCAATAGTTGTGGGTGCATCTCATTAATGTATACCCGATGACCCACAAGTATAGGGGATCTATCATAGTCCTTTCGATAAGTAAGAGTGTAGAACGCAACAAGGAGCAAAAGGAAATGACAAGTGGTTTTCATCAAGGTATTCTCTGCAAGCACTGAAATTATCGATAACAAATAGTTTTATGATAAGACAAATCGTAACGGGTAACAAGTAATAAAATTAACTAAGGTGCAACAAGGTGGCCCAATCCTTTTTGTTGGAAAGGACAAGCCTGTACGAACTCTTATATAAAGCAAAGCGCTCCCGAGGACACATGGGAGTTATTGTCAAGCTAGTTTTCATCATGCTCATATGATTCACGTTCGTTACTTTGATAATTTGATATGTGGGTGGACCAGTGCTTGCGTGTTGCCCTTCCTTGGACAAGCGTCCCACTTATGATTAACCCCTCTCACAAGCATCTGCAACTACGAAAGAAGAATTAAGGTAAACCTAACCATAGCATGAAACATATGGATCCAAATCAGCCCCTTACGAAGCAACACATAAACTAGGGTTTAAGCTTCTGTCACTCTAGCAACCCATCATCTACTTTTTACTTCCCAATGCCTTCCCTAGGCCCAAATAATGGTGAAGTGTCATGTAGTCGACGTTCACATAACACCACTAGAGGAGAGACAACATACATCTCATCAAAATATCGAAATAATACCAAATTCACATGATTACTTATAACAAGACTTCACCCATGTCCTCAGGAAAAAATGTAACTACTCACAAAGCATATTCATAATCAAGAGCATAGGAGTATTAATTATCATTAAGGATCTGAAAATATAAACTTCCACCGGATAAACCAACTAGCATCAACTACAAGGAGTAATCAACACTACTAGCAACCCACAGGTACCAACCTGACATTTTGGGACCAAGATCGAATACAAGAGGTAAACTAGGGTTTGAGAGGAGATGGTGCTGGTGAAGATGTTGATGGAGATTGACTCCCTCTTGATGAGAGGATCATTGGTGATGATGATGGCTTCGATTTCCCCCTCCCGGAGGGATGTTTCCTCGGTAGAACAGCTCCGTCGGAGCCCTAGATTGGTTCTTCCCATGTTCCGCCTGAGACGGGGGCGCTTCATCCCGAAAGCTTCCTCTGATTTTTTCCAGGTCAAAGCACACCATATATCCAAAGATGGGCACTGGAGGCCTGTAAGGGGGCCCACAAGGTCAGGGGGCGCGCCCAGGGGGGTAGGGCGCGTCCTCCACCCTTGTGGCTGGCTGGTGGCCCCCCTCTGGTACTATCTTTGCCCAATATTTTTTATATATTCCAAAAGCATGCTCCGTGAAGTTTCATGACTCTTGGAGTTGTGCAGAATAGGTCTCTAATATTTGCTCCTTTTCAAGTCCAGAATTCCAGCTGCCGACATTCTCCCTCTTCATGTAAACCTTATAAAATAAGAGAGAATAGGCATAAGTATTGTGATATAATGTGTAATAACAGCCCATAATGCAATAAATATCAATATAAAAGCATGATGCAAAATGGACGTATCAACTCTCCCAAGCCTAGACCTTGCTTGTCCTCAAGCGAAAGCCGATATCGATAAATATGTCCACATGTTTAGAGATAGAGGTGTCGATAAAATAAAATACAGATATGAGGGCATCATGATCATCTTTAGGACAGGAATATATAATGCCATATAGTTTCTTATGCTAAAATAACAATTCATTCACAAGGTAAAGTATGAATCAGAAACTTTATTGAAAACTAAAAAACTATGATCTCAGTCATTGAAGCAATTGCAATTCATCATAACATCAGAAAGAGTCAATATAAGAGCTTTTCAGTAAGTCCACATACTCAACTATCATTTAATCTTTCACAATTGCTAACACTCACGCGATACTTATGGGTACAATGTTTCAATCGGACACAGAGAAAGATAGGGGCTTATAGTTTCTCCTCCCAACCTTTTACCTCAAGGGTAATGTCAACAATAATACTTTATGAAAACCTACATCCGAGTGGATATATAGATCTGGATCTTTCCAACACATAGTACTTGCCAAAGGAAAAGTGTAAAAAGGAAAGGTGAAGATCACCATGACTCTTGTATAAGGGTAGAAGATAAAAGTAAAAGATAAGCCCTTCGCAGAGGGAAGCATATGTTTTCATGCGCTTTTATGGTTGGTTGCACAAAATCTTAATGCAAAAGAACATCACTTTATATTTCCACTTGTGATAAAGACCTTTATTATGCAGTCCGTCGCTTTTATTTCTTCCATATCACAAGTTCATATAAAGCTTATTTTCTTCACACTAATAGATCATACATATTTAGAGAGCAATTTTTATTGCTTGCACTGATGACAACTTACTTGAAGGATTTTACTCAATCCATAGGTAGGTATGATGGACTCTCACAACAAAAATGGGTTTAGGGATGTTTGGAAGCACAAGTAGTATCTCTACTTGGTGCAAAGAATTTGGCTAGCTTGAGATGGAAAGGCAAGCTCAACATGTTGGATGATCCATGACAATATAACTTCTATTTGGATATAAGGAAACATAACCTATTATTTTTTCTTCCTTGTCCAACATCAACTTTTTAGTATGTCATATTTTAATGAGTGCTCACAATCACAAAAGATGTCCAAGATAGTACATTTATATGTGAAACCTCTCTTTCTTTATTACTTCCTATTAATTGCAACAATGACCAAAACTATGCTTGTTAAATCTCAATAACTTTTATTCAGCATACTCTTTATATGTGAAGTCATTACTCTCCGTAAGATCAATATATGAACTTTTTATTTATTTTTAGTCTTTCTTTTATTTATTTCCCTCAAGATCATAGAAAGAAACCAAAGCCCTCAACTCAAAACTACTCTTTATTATATAACTCACAGACTTGATTACATAGATAGAGATCAAGGCAAAACTCAAAGCTAGGTCATACTAAAACTTTATTCTACTAGATCAAGATATAGCCAGAAGGATCTAACTAAGAAAAACGATAAAGATAGAGGTGTGATGGTGATACGATACCGTGGCAGCTCCCCCAAGCTAGGCAGTTGCCAAGGGGAGTGCCCATAACCATGTGTTTATGTCTTTCTTTGGGGGTTGTGATGATGGAGTTGTTGATGAAGTAGTGCCCAACATCAAGCATAGGAGATGCTCCAATTTGCGAATAATTCCCTTGAGTGCGGTGATATGCTATTGCAACTGAATATTTTCACGAGTGAGATACTTGTTTTGCACACGAACTACTTCAATGATCTTTAAAGCTTCAATTCCAGTAGGGGTAATATGATTGTAGTAAGGTTTAAGGATGTCTTCTTCTTATACTGTCAGAACTTGATCTTCCGCAGCCTTCTTGATCTTATCACTCTCATTGATTTCCCTAAGTTCTTCTCCCTTCATCTCTTTCTTCATTAGCCAAGCATCGCCGCCCACGTTGTTGGAGGAGGGGGACGACATGATGCCTGGCCTTGAAAACTCTGGCAGAAAACAGCTCGAAACAAAAAACAGGAAATATTGTCGTGGTACTATGGTCAAAACCTTCAGGAGATTATACAATGAATTTTTACCGACCATAAGAAGTATCGTGCAAGAAAATGGAGTCAGAGGGCACACAAGGTGACCACGAGGACGGGGGGCACGCCCAGGGAGGTAGGACACGCCCTCCACCCTTGTGGTGGACTCGTGTCTCTTTCAGACTACTTTTAATTTTCCTAATTTTTTAAATATTCCAAAACGGAGAAAATTTATCATTGGAAACGTTTCGGAGTCGATTTACTTACTGTACCACATACCTATTCCTTTTCGGACTCTAAAACGTTCTGAAAAGTGTCCCTTATGTACTCCTCCGGTGTTACGGTACTAATTATATTGGTCTCAACATTTATGGGAGTACCTGAGATATAATGTTTAATTCTTTGACCGTTTACCACCTTCGGATTTGTGCCTTCTGCGTTGTTGATTTTTATGGCACCAGAACGATAGACCTCCTCGATGATGTAAGGGCCTTCCCATTTAGAGAGAAGTTTTCCTGCAAAAAACCTTAAACAAGAGTTGTATAGCAAAACATAATCACCTACATTAAACTCACGCTTTTGTATCCTTTTAT
This sequence comes from Triticum dicoccoides, assembly GCF_002162155.2. Classification (NCBI taxonomy): domain Eukaryota; kingdom Viridiplantae; phylum Streptophyta; class Magnoliopsida; order Poales; family Poaceae; genus Triticum; species Triticum dicoccoides. The sequence goes on from NC_041381.1 coordinate 418,665,809, forward strand.
CACGCCATGTTTTAACTTTTTCTTTAAATAACTTGGCATTCTCATTGGCTCGAGTTCTCCATTCATCAAGTGAGCTAATGCAAAATAACCTATTCTCACCGGCAAGTTTAAAATCATAGTTGAGCTCTTTAATAGCCCAATATGCCTTATGTTCTAATTCAAGAGGTAAATGACATGCTTTTCCATATACCATTTTATACGGATACATACCCATAGGATTCTTGTAAGCAGTTCTATAAGCCCATAATGCATCATCAAGTTTCTTAGACCAATTCTTTCTAGATCTATTAACATTCTTTTGGAAAATCAATTTAATCTCTCTATTAATCAATTCTACTTGACCACTAGACTGAGGATGATAAGGAGATGCAATTCTATGGTTAACATCATACTTAGCAAGCATTTTACGGAAAGCACCATGAACAAAATTTGAACGACCATCAGTCATTAAATATTTAGGGATTCCAAACCTCGGAAAAAATAACTTCTTTAAGCATCTTAATAGATGTGTTATGATCAGCACTACTAGTTGGAATAGCTTCTACCCACTCAGTAACGTAATCAATAGCAACTAGAATATGTGTATACCCATTAGAGGAAGGAAAAGGTCCCATATAATAAAAACCCCAAACATCAAATGGTTCAATAACAAGTGAATAGTTCATAGGCATTTCCTGACGTCCACTAATATTACCAATTCTTTGACATTGATCACAAGACAAGACAAACTTACGAGCATCCTTAAAGAGAGTGGGCCAATAGAAATCAGATTGCAATACCTTATGTGCAGTTCTATCTCTAGCATGGTGTCCTCCGTAGACTCGGAGTGGCACTTGCATAGGATTTGTTCATGTTCATGCTCAGGTACATTACGTCTAATAACACCATCTACTCCTTCTTTATGAAGGTGTGGATCATCCCAAAAGTAATGTCTTAAATTACAGAAAACCTTTTTCTTTTGCTGGTATGTGAAACTAGGTGGTATAAATTTAGCAACAATATAATTCGTATAATCAGCATGCCATGGAGTATTACGAGAATCATTTATGACATTTAATTGTTCATTAGGAAAGCTATCATCAATAGGTAGTGGGTCATCAAGAACATTTTCTAACCTAGACAAGTTGTCTGCAATGGGGTTCTTAGCTCCCTTTCTATCAATAATATGCAAATCAAACTCTTGTAGCAAGAGAACCCATCTAATAAGCCTAGGGTTATCATCTTTCTTTTCAATAAGATATTTAATAGCAGCATGATCAGTGTGAATAGTTACTTTGGAATCAACAATATAAGGTCTGAACTTGTCACATGCAAATACAACTGCTAAAAATTATTTTTCAGTGGTAGCATAATTTCTCTGGGCATTGTCTAGAGTTTTACTAGCATACTGAATAATATTTAATTTCTTATCTACTGTTTGTCCCAGAACAACACCAACATCATAATCACTAGCATCACACATAATTTCAAAAGGCAAGTTCCAATCAGGTGGCTGAACAATAGGAGCAAAAATCAAGGCTTTCTTAAGTGTTTCAAATGCTTCTACACAATCATCATCAAAAACAAAAGGAACACCTTTTTGCAAGAGATTAGTGAGAGGCCTAGAAATTTTAGAGAAGTCTTCAATAAACCTCCTATAGAAGCCAACATGACCAAGGAAACTTCTTATACCTTTGATATCTTTAGGACACCATCTTTTCAATAGCATCTACTTTAGCTTTATCAAGTTCAATACCTCTTTCAGAAATTTTATGCCCCAAGACAATACCTTCATTAACCATAAAGTGGCACTTTTCCCAATTCAAGATGAGATTAGTTTATTCACATCTTTGTAAAACTCGATCAAGGTTGCTTAAGCAATCATCAAAAGAACTTCCATAAACCAGTAATTTAATTTGTGAAAATCAATTACCATTCTACCTGTAACAATTCTTTGAGGAATCAATACATTCTTATCATTAGGAACAACAGTGATACCTCCTTTCTTATGGACACAATGAACATGACTTACGCATTGACTATCAACATTAGGATAAATTATACCTGCCTCCAGAAGTTTTAGTATTTCATTTCTTACGATTTCTTTCATATTAGGATTTAACCGTCGTTGTTGATCAACAACCAATTTAGCTTCTTTCTCTAATTTAATTTTGTGCTGACATAAAGTGTGACTAATGCCCTTAAGATCATCGAGAGTATATCCAATAGCGGCACGGTGCTTCTTTAGAGTTTTCAATAATTTCTTTTCTTCATGCTCTGAAAGGTTAGTACTAATAATAATAGGATATATCTTCTTTTCATTAAGATTAGCATATTTCAGCGTATCAGATAATTGTTTAAGCTCAAACACGGGATCACCCTTGGGTGGAGGAGGATCCCCAAGGATTTCGACAGACAAATTGTGTTTCAAAATAGGTCCTTGATTAAAGAATACTTCATTTATTTCCCTTCTTTCAATTATAAACATATCATTTTCATGGTCTAGCAAATATTGTTCTAAAGGACCATTAGGAGGCACGACAATAGAAGCAATACCAATAATTTCATCCTTACTAGGTAACGCTTTATCATGAGGTTGTCTACAAAATTTAGGGAAATTAAAATCACGAGACGTATCTCCTAAACCAACAGTAACCATATCTTTCTCGTAGTCTGTCTTAGCATTAACAATATTCAAGAAGAGTCTACCAAATATAAAGGGACAAAAATTATCTTGTGGGGAAGCAAGAACAAGAAAATCAGTAGGATATTTTATCTTCCCACACAAGACTTCAACATCTCTAACAATCCCAATTGATGATATAGTATCTCTATTGGCAAGCTTAATAGTAACATCAATATCTTTGTAACATCTGAATTTTTAATTTGGATGTTATACATAGACCATTCATATGCACACATGATTTATTGCATTTTTAGTTGATTTTTGATCCAAGAGACCTTAAGCAACTCAAGGACCAATTTGAGAGAGTTGGAGGTTTCACAAAAAGTCCATTTTTGATTTATCAAAATGTGGTAATTGGATCAAATTGTTTCTCAAAATTATTTTCCAAATATTTTTTTAAAATAATGAGAGAAGATAATATGACTTCTTCAATTCAGTAGAAAAAATATATTGGAAATTGAATTTTGAATTTTGAGAGTTTATTTGATTTTATTCGCTAGTTTATTTATTTAATAGCTCAGTAATTAGAACTGTAATGTTTATATTTTAGTTAGGCATATTAGTCCAGAAAAATGTTCATGAGGTCATATATAAGGCCATTTAGCTATGTGGATTTTTCTGGAAATTTTAGGCTTATATTTATATTTATTTTGAATATTTTTAGTCTCCAAAAGAAATTCTTTAAAAAATCTCAACTAGGCCGGCCCAGCCGAAGCCAGGCCTCGGCCGAGCTCGCGTCGCCGCGAGCTCAGAGTCCAGAGCGGAGCCGTCCCGCACCGTCGCCGTACTCCTCCCGGACTCCGAGCTCGCCCCGCCGCCGCGTGACCTCCTTCCCTAGCCGACTCCACCGCCCTACCACATATAAATATGGGACCCCCGACCCCTTCCACCTCGTCCAAGCCACCGCCACCACCTGCCAATCTCGCGCCATGCCGCCGCCGATTCCGCGTTGCTGCCGCTGCTTGCGCCGCCGCCGCCACTGCTGCCGCCGCCTCGCCCTGGCTCGCCTAAAGCCCCGCCCAGCGGAGCCGCCGCCACCGTCATTTTTTCTCACCGCCGTTTAGCCGGTAAAAACCATCCTGGTTCGCCGGTCTTTTCTCAGTTTTCTTTTTGGTTTAGATTAGATTGGCTTAAATTTTTTATTAGTTCGTCTAAATAGCGAAGGTTCACCCGTTTAGATCTATTAGCGAACGAGTTTGTTCGTTAATCTCTGTTAGCGGACTTTCATCCGATAGATTTTTTCTTTTTCTGTTTATTTTCGTCTAGGGACCTATCCGTGAATACTTTTATCGTGATTTAGCCCCTGATCTCCAAACTAGCGTAACTTTTAGCTTGTTTATCCAAATTAGATGAAACCAACGCCTAAATCTTCATAACAATCTCTTATATCCAGTAAACTAACTTAGCTTGTTTAAAATTTGTGTTTAGTTTAGATTAGTATTTGATCTTGTTTTGTTTGTATCTTGAGTTTCGTAGCTCCATTTGAGTTGATTATTTTTGCAAATCGTAGCTAATCACATGTACCTACTGTTAAGATCAAATCCACATAAAAGTAATGCTGTTAGAATTTGTTTTTTTAGATTAGTTATTTGCTTGTTTCGAGTTTTATTTGGATCTTTTTTCGTTCTCTCTTTGCATTGTTTGCTTGATTGCTTATGTATGCTATTGTTTGTCTACGCTAGATTTTCCGGAGTGCGAAGCTTGTTACTACGAATCTCTAGAGTTTTCCAATCGTCAGCAAGGCAAGTTACACTTTGATCATACTCTTCTATACCCAGTTTTTACTATGCATTAGTATTGCCCCTCAAATATTTGCATGAGTAGCATAGGGAACATGTGGTTTGGTTGTAGTACTTGAGGTAGGAACCTATTACCTTTGATCACCCCGGGAATATACGTTATGATCAATTACTGCTTAGCCATGCTCGTAGACGGGGACTGGATCATGATGTACGTGGAAGTTGTGAGAGATAATAATTTTGGACAACATTAAGGTGGCAACATTAATACACATCTGGGTGGATTGGTTAGGGCACCTAAAGAAACCGATGCTTGCCCATTTGGGAAATGCTGGAGTGCCCGTGTGATTTTTCCTCGGTTTGCCACCCAGGCTCAAAGGGATCATATGATATTTCATGCCTAGAAACTTCCGTGTGCAGCCACAAGCCATTATGGGCTCTGGCATAATTGAGTAAGTTGTATGAGCTCTTGAAGAGGTGGACTAGCAAATGTAGGGGAAAGTAGGTGTACCGGTCTACCAAGAGTAGAGAGGTAATGCTTCAGAAAGACTATGTCTCGATCTTCCGATCATGGATGCAGTCGAGTCTTGTGGGGAAAAGTGTGCAACCTCTGTAGAGTGTATAAACTAATCATGGTTAGCCATGTCCCGGTTATGAACATCCTGAGTATCTAGATGTGGATATTATTGTTGATCTCATCACTCTTTAATTAAATGAATTGGGTTTAATGATGATACTTGATTAATTTGGGATTTGAGTTGGAGGAACCTTCTCAAATATTCCTATAACTGTAGTAAATGAAATTTATTCCTTTGTTGTAGGAAAAAAATTAGCTTTATGCAAATCATTTAAACTTAGAGCCTCCACCAGCCAAATATGCATGTAGATATAGTTTCTTGCATTCATTTGCTCTAAAGTGTAACTCTGCCAGCATATTCCATGTGCTAACCAACACGGCTGCAACGTCTCATGTTGCAGACTTTACCGACAAAGAATAAGGTGCGATAGGTTGTCGTCGTGCACTCAGCTATGCCGTTGGAGTTGATGGACTCATTTACCTTCGCAGCTTCTGCAGTTATTTAGTTTAGATGACCTTCAACCATTTTATTTGTGTAACTGATACTCTTTATGAGGACCTTGATGTAATAAGAGTGCGATTGAACTCTGTTATAATTCCTTGAGTACTGTGTGTGTGTCAGCATACTGATCCAGGGATGACACTTAAGCATAGAGACTTCGGTCCATTGGGATCGTAGTCGCTACAAGATGGTATCAGAGCACACACTGACTATAGGACGCGACCACTAGGAAAATCCACAGGATACTCTTCTCTACTCATTTCTAGTCCTCCTCTACTTCTACTCTATAGATGGCGGACCCCAAGAACAAATTCACTCAGTCGGATGATGACACCCCTTTCAGGCGACACTTGAAGGAAGTCACGAAGTACCTGAACATTGGACTACCAAGCTTCACTGGAACCTTCACTGCAACTTTACCGGAAGATCAAAGTTCATGTACCTAGAAGGATGTTTGCGCCAACAACAGAGCCCATTGATTTTACATTGGATGCACCAAGTTGGAACTTGGGAAAGAGCATGGCAACCCACATCACTTTTGGACAGATATGTGAGGTGTACCACAAGGAGCTTGACGACACCGTCTATCAGATATGTGGACGCCGAGACGAGAAATGTGATATGATTCACACTAGGAAGGATGGATCAATTGCAGCATACATTTAGGAGATCGATCAAGACATTCGTTGATATGAGAACTAGATGTGTGCTATCATGAAGAAGACCAAGAAGCTAATGAAGAGGAATATCGAGCTAGAAGAGGAACTCAAGTCAACTCACGATGGATATGAATAAGAAATTGCTGTGCTACTGGACAAGCATGAAGACCTGAAGAAGAAGCTAGGAATACCTGTGGTGAACTGAAAGCAAGAAGAAGTGGAGATCCGTTCGGAGGACTACATCATCTAGGACGACACCGACACGGACAGTGATGCAAATGATGACAGTGATGATGACTATGAAGACGAAGCTGGAGCAGATATTATGGAGACTTCCACCGATCAAAATTTCTAGACAACCACCATGTTATTAGTAGTATTCTTCCAAGTAGTTAGCGTCGATCGATTTGTATTCGTAGTTCAGATCGTTTGTGTGAACCTTGTTTGATATTGAATGAAGTGAATTGATTGTATTTGCCTCATATGCATATGGGTAGTGAAATCGCTCTTAGACCATATTCTATTCTATTTTCTCACCCCCTCTAACCCATCAGATGCCTCTGAAATGTGACACTAGATTTTTTTCCCGCCAGAGCTTACCTAGTTGATCCTGCAGCAGAATGCATTGATGCAGATGTTAGTCTAGAATCAGAATCAGAACCAAGGTAACAACAACAACAACCCACCTCCACCACCCCGTGTTGACAACCTAGCCCGTTTTCTGAGGTTAAATCCGTCGGTGTTCTCTAGCAGCACCGATCCGATTGTTGCAGATGATTGGCTCCCAAGATTGGAAGAGAGCTGACCACTGCCGGATGTACAGATGCGGAGAGAGTGCGCTTTGCCACACATCAGCTTGATGGACCCGCAACATCTTTGTGGGAGAACTTCACCACCACTTACCCCATAGCTACAGTTAGTTGGGATCAGTTTGAGCAGGCTTTCCGCACTGCACATGTTTCAGCTGGAACCATGAGTTTAAAGAAGTGTGAGTTTTTCAACTTGCGCCAAGGGAGTCGTACAGTGGGACAGTATGTGGATGAGTTCAGCAAGTTAGCATGCTATGCCCCAGATGATGTGGCAACATATGCCGCGAAGCAGGAGAAGTTTCTAGAGGGACTTAATGATGAGCTAAGCATGCAGTTGATGGTGGAAACTTTCAACAACTACCATGAGCTTGTAGACAGGTCCCTCATGATAAAAGGCAAGCAACAACAGATTGATAATCGCAAGAGGAAGTACGAACAGTGGAGGTATAATTTTGGAGCTCAGCAGAAACCTCGCTATTCCCCGTACTCGAGAGGACATACTCATAACCATGGAGGGCATACACACAATGGAGGAAGTTAACACAACCATAGTGGCCCTAAGAATGGCAATGGGAATGGAGGAAGCAATAGTCAGAACCGTTCCAACCCCGCGACACCCGCCAAGAAGGATTTGAGTCACATTACTTGTTTCAAGTGCGGGAAGACCAGACACTACGCCACTGAATGTTCTGAAGCAAAGAATGGAAATGGAAACGGAAGTTCTGAAAAGAAGCCCAACCCCTTCACCAGAGGTCAGGAGATTGAGGAGCAGCCCGACACAGTTGTCGGTAAGTTTTTGATTGATGCATTTACAACACTTGTTCTTTTCGATACTAGTGCATCTCATTCATTCATATCAAGGGGATTCGTGGACAAGCTTAAGTTGCCAACCATAGCCCTTAAGTCACCTATGTTAGTGAGTTCCCTAGGACCAGAATATATGGCTAGTAGGGGATGTTATCAGTTGCCAATAACCATAGGTAGATATGTTTTCCCCACCGACCTTATTGTCCTGGAGTCACAAGGATTGGACGTGATCCTAGGCATGGATTGGCTATCCAAGTTTGAGGGAAACATCGATTGCGCCAGTAAATCAATTCTACTCACCACCCCAGAAGGAAAGAGGATCAAGTATGTGTCTAGGCATGCGCCAAGGAGGACTCGGGTGAATTCCCTATCGAGGGTTGTTCAGGAGGAAGTACCAGTGGTGAAGGATTATCCCAATGTATTTCCGGAGGAGTTACCAGGCATGCCACCAGATCGATACATTGAGTTTTTGATTGAGTTATTACCAGGCACCGAACCAATATCAAAGAGACCGTATCGGACGCCCACAAATGATCTGGAGGAAATTAAGAAGCAGATTAAGTAGTTATTGGAGAAAGGTTATATTCGACCAAGCTCATCACCTTGGGGAGCCCCAGTGCTTCTAGTGGAGAAGAAGGATGGATCTTTGGGAATGGTTGTTGATTATCATGCGTTGAATGAGGTGATGATCAAGAACAAATACCCTCTGCCGATCATCAATGATTTGTTTGACCAGCTGTAGGGAGCTAAGGTTTTCTCCAAGATCGATCTTCGGTCAGGTTATCACCAGCTAAAGATCCGAGAGCAGGATATACCAAAGATAACTTTTACCATGAGACATGGGCTATATGAGTATACATTTATGTCATTTGGTTTGACTAATGCCCCTGCCTATTTCATGAGTATGATGAACAAGGTGTTAATGGAGTTTTTGGACAAGTTCGTTGTGGTGTTCATTGATGACATATTGGTCTACTCGAAGAGTGAAGAAGAGCATAAGGAACATTTGCGCTTGGTTCTTGAGAAGCTCAGGGAACATCACTTGTATGCCAAGTTCAGCAAATGTGAGTTTTGGTTGAAGGAAGTTGGATTTCTCGGACATGTTATGTCTGGAGAAGGAATAGCAGTAGACCCTACGAAGGTTGCATATGTCACTGAGTGGTTGGCACCCACCTCAGTAGGAGAGATCAGAAGTTTTCTTGGACTCGCAGGCTATTATCGGAGATTTATTGAGAATTTTTCTAAGATTGCGAAGCCTATGACGGATTTATTGAAGAACGACACGAAGTTTGAATGGACTAAGGATTGTGAGGCCAGTTTTCAGGAGTTGAAGAAACATTTGGTTACAGCCCCAGTGCTGATTCTCCCAGACATACGCAAGTATTTCCAAGTTTAATGCGACGCTTCTCGTCAAGGACTTGGAGGTGTTTTTCATATGCCTCATTATAGCTTTGACCTCATGAGTTGAATTATGCTACTCATGATTTGGAGTTAGCAGTCATAGTCCCTGTGCTCAAGACATGGAGACACTTTCTCATCGGTAATCGTTGTGATGTTTACATGGATCATAAGAGTTTGAAGTACATTTTCACGCAGAAGGAGTTGAACCTCAGGCAAAGGAGATGGTTGGAGCTCATAAAGGATTATGACATGAGATTGCATTATCATCCAGGAAAGGCCAATGTTGTAGCAGATGCATTGAGCCGCAAGAGTTATATTAACACACTCATAACCGCAGGATTACCTCATGAGTTAGCCGATGATCTCCGAGAATTTTGCTTGGAGATAGTTCCGAGAGGATATGTTGCAACATTCAAAATTCAGTCCACTTTGCTGGGAAAGATCCGAGAAGCCCAGAAGACGGACAAGGAGATTGCAGAGATAAAGGAAATGATGAGTAAAGGAAAGGCTAAAGGTTTTCGTGAGGATGAGCATGACACCTTATGGTTTGAGGGTCGTATCTTTGTGCCTAATGACCCTGAGATCAGGAAGTTGATTTTTCAGGAGGCTCATGATTAGCCTTATTCGATTCACCCAGGCAACACCAAGATTTATCTGGATTTGAAGGAAAGTTTCTGGTGGACAGGAATGAAGAAGGATATTGACGAGTATGTAGTAGTATGCGATGTATGTCAGAGAGTTAAGGTGGAGCATTAGAAACCAGCAGGGTTACTTTAGCCTTTGCCAATACCCGAATGGAAGTGGGATAAACTTGGCATGGATTTCATCACCGGATTACCCAGGACCCGTTCAGGCTATGACTCTATCTGGGTTGTAGTTGATCGCTTGACGAAAGTAGCCCATTTCGTGCCCATAAAGACAACTTATATGAGTGCTAAGTTGGCGAAGATTTACATGACCAGGATCGTATGTCTGCATGGAGTTCTGAGGACCATCGTATTAGATAGAGGAACACGGTTTACTTTAAAGTTTTGGAATCAGTTGCACAAAACTTTGGGTGTCAGGCTAGAGTTCAGTACAGCCTTTCATCCGCAGATAGATGGACAGACCAAGAGAGTCAATCAGATTCTAGAGGACATGTTGAGAGCTTGTGCGCTAGATTATGGATCTAGTTGGGATGATAATTTGCACTATGCAGAGTTTTCATATAACAACAATTATCAAGCCAGTTTGAAGATGGCCCCTTTCGAAGCCTTGTACGTAAGGAGGTGCAGGACACCGTTATCATGGGATGAAGTTGGAGATCGATAATTGTTTGGACAGGACTTAATCAGAGATTCTGAGGAGAAGGTTAAGTTGACTCGAGATAGACTCAAGATAGCGTAGTCCAGGCAGAAGAGTTACGCAGATACTAAATGCAAGGAGGTAGCCTACAAAGTCGGGGACAGAGCATATCTTCGTGTGTCCCCACTTCGAGGAGTTAAGCAATTTGGAGTCAAAGGAAAACTAGAACCCCGATTTGTGGGACCATACAGAGTTTTGGGAGAAGTTGCCTACAAGTTGGAATTACCTGAAGGATTGTCAGGAGTTCATGATGTGTTTCACGCTTCCCAGTTGAAGAAGTGCCACGCAGAGATGGCTGACATTCCTCTGAGAGATATAGTGCCACTGGAAGCAATTCAGTTAGATAGTGATCTGACCTATGAAGAGAAGTCAGTCAAGATTCTCGAGTTTTCCAGCCGAGTTACTCGCAGCAAAGTCATCAAGTTCTGCAAAGTTTAGTGGAGCCACCATACTGAGGAGGAAGCTACCTGGGAGCAAGAAGAAGAACTCCGCAAGGACCACCCACACCTTTTTGCTGACCAACCCGAATCTCGAGGGCGAGATTCATCTTAAGGGGGTAGGTTTGTAACACCCCAATTTTCAATTTGGATGTTATACATAGATCATTCATATGCATACATGATTCATTGCATTTTTTAGTTGCTTCTTGATCTAGGAGACCTTAAGCAACTCAAGGACCAATTTGATAGAGTTGCAGGTTTCACAAAAGTCCATTTTTGATTTATCAAAATGTGGTAATTGGATCAAATTGTTTCTCAAAATTGTTTTCCAAATATATTTTTAAAATAATGAGAGAAGATAAGATGACTTCTTCAATTCAGTAGAAAAAATATTGGAAATTGAATTTTGATTTTTTGAGAGTTTATTTGATTTTGTTTGTTAGTTTATTTATTTAATAGGTGAGTAATTAGAACTGTAATGTTTATATTTTAGTTAGGCATATTAGTCCAGAAAAATGTTCACGAGGTCATATATAAGGCCATTTAGCTACATGGATTTTTCTGGAATTTTTAGGCTTATATTTATATTTATTTTGAGTGTTTTAATTCTCCAGAAAAAATTGAAAAAAATCCCAACTAGGCCGGCCCAGCCGAAGCCAGGCCTCGGCCCAGCTCGCGTCGCCGCGAGCTCGGAGTCCAGAGCGGACCCGTCCCGCACCGCCGCCAGACTCCGCCCGGAGTCCGAACTCGCCCCGCCGCCGCGTGACCTCATCCCCTAGCCGACTCCACC
>NC_041381.1:418677684-418721810 GCF_002162155.2 Triticum dicoccoides
GCCGATACCGCACCGCCGCCACTTGCGCCGCCGCTGCTCGCTGTTGCCGTCGCCTCACCCCGCCTTGTCGGAATCCCCGTCAAGCCGAGCCGCCGCCGCCGTCGGTTTTTCTCACCTCCGTTTAGCCGGTAAAACCGTCCCTGTTCGTCGGCCTGTTCTCAGTTTTCTTTTCGGTTTAGATTAGATCGGTTTAATTTTTTTATTAGTTCGTTTAAATACCGAAGGTTCACCCGTTTAGATCTGTTAACGAACGAATTCATTCGTTAACCTCTGTTAGCGGACGTTCGTCCGATAGATTTTTTCTTTTTCTATTTATTTTCGTCCAGGGACCTATCCGTGAATACTTTTATCACGATTTAGCCCCTGATCTTCAAACTAGCGTAACTTTTTGCTCGTTTATCCAAATTAGATGAAACCAACGCCTAAATCTTCATAACGATCTCTTATATCGAGTAAACTAACTTGAACATGATTTTGACAATTTAAATTTTGAGTTTAATTTAGATTAGTATTTGATCTTGTTTTGTTTGTATCTTGAGTTTCGTAGCTCCGTTTGAGTTGATTCTTTTTGCAAATTGTAGCTAATCACAAGTACCTACTGTTAAGATCTAATCCACATAAAATTAATGCTGTTAGAATTTGTTTTCTGTTTGGATTAGTTATTTGCTTGGTTCGAGTTTTATTTGGATCTTTTCTTGTTCTCTCTTTGCATTGTTTGGTTGATTGCTTATGTATGCTATTGTTTGTCTATGCTAGATTTTCCGGAGTGCAAAGCTTCTTACTACGAATCTCTAAAGTCTTCCGATCGTCAGCAAGGCAAGTTACACTTTGATCATACTCTTCTATGCCCAGTTTTTACTATGCATTAGTATTGCCCCTCAAATATTTGCATGAGTAGGATTGGGAACATGTGGTTTGGTTGTAGTACTTGAGGTAGGAACCTATTATCTTTGATCACCCCAGGAATATACGTTATGCTCAATTATTGCTTAGCCATGCTCGTAGATAGGGATTGGATCATGATGTACATGGAAGTTGTGAGAGATAATTATTTTGGACAACATTAAGACACATCTGGGTGGATTGGTTGGGGCACCTGGAGAAACCGGTGCTTGCCCATTTGGGAAATCCTGGAGTACCCGTGTGATTTTTCCTCGGTTCGCCTCCCAGGCTCAAAGGGGTCATATGATATTTCATGCCTAGAAACTTCCGTGTGCAGCCACAAGCCATTATTGGCTCTGGCATAGTTGAGTAAGTTGTATGAGCTCTTGAAGAGGTGGACTAGCAGATGTAGGGGAAAGTAGGTGTACTGGTCTACCCAATGTAGAGAGTTAATGCTTCAGAAAGACTGTCTTGATCTTCCGATCACGGGTGCGGTCGAGTCTTGTGGGGAAAAGTGCGCAACCTCTACAGAGTGTATAAACTAATCATGGTTAGGCATGTCCCCAGCTATGGACATCTTGAGTATCTAGAAGTGGATATTATTGTTGATCTCATCACTCTTTACTTAAATGAATTGGGTTTAATGATGATACTTGATTAATTAGGGATCTGAGTTGGAGGAAGCTTCTCAAATATTGGTATAACTTTGTAGTAAATGAAATTTATTCCTTTGTTGTAGGGAAAAAATAGCTTTATGCAAATCATTTAAACTTAGAGCCTCCACCAGCCAAATATGCATGTAGATATAGTTTCTTGCATTCATTTGCTCTACAGTGTAACTCTGCCAGCATATTCCATGTGCTGACCTACATGGCTGCAACGTCTCATGTTGCATACTTTACCGACGAAGGATAAGGTGCGATAGGTCATAGTCGTGCATTCAGCTATGCTGTTGGAGTTGATGGACTCATTTATCTTTGCAGCTTCGCAGTTATTTAATTTAGATGGCCTTTAGCCATTTTATTTGTGTAACCGATACTCTTTATAAGGACCTAGATGTATTAAGTGTGTGATTGACTCTGTTATAATTCCTCGAGTACTGTGTGTGTTAGCATACCGATCCAGGGATAGCACTTAAGCACAGAGACTTCGGTCCATTGCGATCATGGTCGCTAAAATCTTATATCTCGGCAGGTGCAATGTCATTCATAATTTATTTATATAAGCTATAGGGAATTGCACTCACACTAGCACCCACATCACATAAGCCAAGATAACAATGATCTCCAATTTGGACATAAACAACGGGCATGCCAACAACAGGTCTACGTTTATCTTTCATATCGGGTTTGGCAATTCTAGCAGCTTCATCACAGAAGTAAATAACACGCCCTTCAATATTATCAACCAAGAGATCTTTAACCATAGCAATACTAGGTTCAACCTTAATTTGTTCAGAGGGTTTGGGTGTTCTAATATTAATTTTCTTGACCACAGTTGAAGCTTTAGCATGATCCTTTATTCTAACAGGGAATGGTGGTTTCTCAATATAAGCAGTAGGAACAATAGGATCAACATTATAAGTAATAGTTTCTTTTCAACTTTAATGGGTTCAACTACTTTAACTTCAATGGGAGGATGATATTTAAACCACTTCTCCTTAGGGAGATCAACATGAGTAGCAAAAGATTCACAGAAAGAAGCTACTATCTCAGAATAAAGTCCATATTTAGTGCTAAAATCACGAAAAGCATCGGTGTCCAGAAAAGATTTAACACAATCAAACTTAAGGTCTATACCTGACTCTTTACCTTCGTCGAGTTCCCAATCTTCGGAGTTGCGTTTAATTCTTTCCAATAAATATCATTTGAATTCAATATCCTTCTTCATATAGGAACCAATACAAGAAGTATCGAGCATGGATCTATCATTATGAGAAAGCTGAGCATAAATTTTTTGAATAATAATTTACTTTGAGAGCTCATGATTGGGGCATGAATATAACATTGACTTAAGCCTCCCCCCAAGCTTGAGCGACACTTTCTCCTTCACGAGGCCAAAAATTATATATATAATTCCGATACAATGAACCAGAAGCATAGGATAAAACTTCTGATGAAATTCCAATTTCAATCGGTTGTATTCCATGATCCAATATCATCCAATAGCCTATACCATGTCAATGCCTTTCCCTACAAAGATAAAGGTAAGACCTTATTCTTGACAACATCCGCGGGGATACCTGCATGCTTAAATAATCCACAAACTTCATCCACATAGATTAGGTGCATATCAGGATGTAATGTTCCATCTCGTGCATAAGGATTAGCTAGCAGTTTCTCTATCATACCCGAAGGAATTTCATAATAAATATTTTCAGTAGGTGAAGTAGGTTGAGGAGCAACTCTTTGCTCTTCTGTTCGAGGTTAAGGTACCCCGAACAAGCCCCTCAAAGGATTATTTTCCATAGTAACAAGTGACAGTAAATTTCAGCACACTACATAAATGTTTCCTTACCAAATTCCACTTACCAAAGGCGCTTCACTCCCAAGAAACGGCGCCAGAAAAGAGTCTTGATGACCCAAAATTATAGGGGATCTATTTTAGTCCTTCCAATAAGTAAGAGTGTCAACCCCAACGAGGAGCAGAAGGAAATGACAAGTGGTTTTCAGCAAGGTATTCTCTGCAAGCATTGAAATTATCGGTAATAGATAGTTTTATGATAAGACAAATCATAACGGGTAACAAGTAATAAAAGTAACTAAGGTGCAGCAAGGTGGCCCAATCCTTTTTGTAGCAAAGAACAAGCCTAGACGAACTCTTATATAAAGCAAAGCACCCCCGAGGACACATGGGAATTGTTCTCAGGCTAGTTTTCATCATGCTCATATGATTCACGTTCGTTACTTTGATAATTTGATATGTGGGTGCACCGGTGCTTGGGTGCTGGCCTTCCTTGGACAAGCCCCCCACTTATGATTAACCACTCTCACAAGCATCCTCAACTGCAAAAGAAGAATTAAGGTAAACCTGACCATAGCATGAAACATATGGATCCAAATCAGCCCCTTATGACGCAACGCGTAAACTAGGGTTTAAGCTTCTATCACTCTAGCAACCCATCATCTACTTATTGAAGGAAATATGCCCTAGAGGAAATAATAAAGTTATTATTTATTTCCTTATTTCATGATAAATGTTTATTATTCATGCTAGAATTGTATTAATTGGAAACATAATACTGTGTGAATACATAGACAAACAAAGTGTCACTAGTATGCCTCTACTTGACTAGATCGTTGATCAAAGATGGTTTAGTTTCCTAACCGTAGACATGAGTTGTCATTTGATAAACGAGATCACATCATTGGGAGAATGATGTGATTGACTTGACACATCTCGTTAGCTTAGCACTTGATCGTTTTAGTTTACTGCTATTGCTTTCTTCATGACTTATACATGTTCCTATAACAATGAGATTATGCAACTCCCAATTACTGGAGGAACACTTTGTGTGCTACCAAACGTCACAATGTAACTAGGTGATTATAAAGGTGCTCTATAGGTGTCTCCGATGGTACTTTTTGAGTTGGTATAGATCGAGATTAGGATTTGTCACTCCGATTGTCGGAGACGTATCTCTAGGCCCTCTCGGTAATGCACATCACTATAAGCCTTGCAAGTAGTGTGACTAATGAGTTAGTTGCGGAATGATGCACTATGGAATGAGTAGAGAGACTTGCCGGTAACGAGATTGAGCTAGGTATTGAGATACCGACGATCGAATCTCGAGCAAGTAACATACTGATGACAAAGGGAACAACGTATGTTGTTATGCGGTTTGACCGATAAAGATCTTCGTAGAATATGTAGGAGCCAATATGAGCATCCAGGTTCCACTATTGGTTATTGACCAGAGATTTGTCTCGGTCATGTCTACATAGTTCTCGAACCCGTAGGGTCCGCACGCTTAACGTTCGGTGACGATCGGTATTATGAGTTTATGTGTTTTGATGTACCGAAGGTAATTCGAAGTCCTGGGTATGATCATGGACATGACGAGGAGTCTCGAAATGGCCGAGACATAAATATTGATATATTGGATGACTATATTCGGACACCGGATGAGTTTCGGGGGTCACCGGATATTTATCAGAGTATCGGGTGGTTATCGGAACCCCCGGGGGATCTAATGGGCCAACATGGGGCTTGTGGGAGAGAGAGGAGAGGGCCTAGGGCTGGCCGCGCCCCCCCTGGGAGTCCGAATTGGACAAGGAGGGGGGAGGCGCCCCCTCTTTCCTCCCTCTCTCCCCCTCCTTCCTTCCCCCTCTCCTACTCCTACTAGGAAAGGGGAGTCCTATTCCCGATGGGAGTAGGACTCCCCCCTTGGCGCGCCCTCCTCCTTGGCCGTCCGCCTCCCTCCTAGCTCCTTTACATATGAGGGCAGGGGGCACCCCAAGACACACAAGTTGATCATTGATCTTTAGCCGTGTGCGGTGCCCCCCTCCACCATAATCTACCTCGGTCATATCGTAGCGGTGCTTAGGCGAAGCCCTGCGTCGGTAGCTTCGTCAACACCGTCATCACGGCGTCATGCTGATGGAACTCTCCCTCGAAGCTCTACTGGATCGTGAGTTCGTGGGACGTCACTGAGCTGAACGTGTGCAGATGGAGGAGGTGCCGTACGTTTGATACTAGGATCGGTCGATCGTGAAGACGTACGACTACATCAACCGCGTATTCATAACGCTTCCTCTTACGGTCTACGAGGGTACGTAGACAACACTCTCCCCTCTCGTTTCTATGCATCACCATAATCTTGCGTGTGCGTAGGATTTTTTTTGAAATTACTATGTTCCCCAACAGTGGCATCCGAGCCAGGTTTATGCGTAGATGTTATATGCACAAGTAGAACACAAGTGAGTTGTGGGCAATACTAGTCATAGTGCTTACCAGCATGTCATACTTTGATTTGGAGGTATTGTTGGATGAAGCGACCTAGACCGACATTACGCGTATGCTTACGCAAGACTGGTTCTACCGACGTGCTTTGCACACAGGTGGCTGGCGGGTGTCAGTTTCTCCAACTTTAGTTGAATCGATTGTGGCTATGCCCGGTCCTTGTGAAGGTTAAAACAACACTAACTTGACGAAATATCGTTATGGTTTTGATGCGTAGGTAAGAACGGTTCTTGCTCAGCCCGTATCAGCCACGTAAAACTTGCAACAACAAAGTAGAGGACGTCTAACTTGTTTTTGCAGGGCATGTTGTGATGTGATATGGTCAAGACATGATGCTAAATTTTATTGTATGAGATGATCATGTTTTGTAACAAAGTTATCGGCAACTAGCAGGAGCCATATGGTTGTCACTTTATTATATGCAATGCAATCGCCCTGTAATTGCTTTACTTTATCACTAAGCGGTAGCGATAGTCGTAGTAGCAATAGTTAGCGAGACCACAACGATGCTTTGATGGAGATCAAGGTGTCAAGCCGGTGACAATGATGATCATGACGGTGCTTTGGAGATGGAGATCAAAGGCACAAGATGATGATGGCCATATCATATCACTTATATTGATTGCATGCGATGTTTATCCTTTATGCATCTTATTCTTCTTTGATTGAAAGTAGCATTATAAGATGATCTCTCACTAAATTTCAAGGTATCAGTGTTCTCCTTGAGTATGCACCATTGCCAAAGTTCGCTGTGCCGAGACACCACGTGATGATCAGGTGTGATAAGCTCTATGTTCACATACAACGGGTGCAAGCCAGTTTTGCACATGCAGAAATACTCGGGTTAAACTTGATGAGCGTAGCATATGCAGATATGGCCTCCGAACACTGAGACCGAAAGTTCGAGCGTGAATCATATAGTAGATATGATCAACATAGTGATGTTCATCATTGAAAACTACTCCATTTCACGTGATGATCGGACATGGTTTAGTTGATTTGGATCACGTGATCACTTAGATGATTAGAGGGATGTCTGTCTAAGTAGGAGTTCTTAAGTAATATGATTAATTGAACTTTAATTTATCATGAACTTAGTAAATGATAGTATTTTGCTTGTCTATGTTGTTGTAGATAGATGGCCCGTGCTGTTGTTCCGTTGAATTTTAATGTGTTCCTTGAGAAAGCTAAGTTGAAAGATGATGGTAGCAATTACACGGACTGGGTCCGTAACTTGAGGATTATCCTCATTGCTGCACAGAAGAATTACGTCCTGGAAGCATCGCTAGGTGCAAGACCCACCGCAGGAGCAACACTGGACGTTGTGAACGTCTGGCAGAGCAAAGCTGATGACTACATGATAGTTCAGTGTGCCATGCTTTACGGCTTAGAACGGGGACTTCAATGACGTTTTGAACGTCATGGAGCATATGAGATGTTTCAGGAGTTGAAGTTAATATTTCAAGCAAATGCCCGAATTGAGAGATATGAAGTCTCCAGTAAGTTCTAGAGCTGTAAGATGGAGGAGAATAGTTCTGTCAGTGAACATATACTCAAAATTTCTGGGTATAATAATCACTTGATTCAACTGGGAGTTAATCTTCCGGATGATAGTGTCATTGACAGAATTCTTAAATCACTTCCACCAAGCTACAAGAGCTTTGTGATGAACTATAATATGCAAGGGATGGATAAGACAATTCTCGAGCTCTTCACGATGCTAAAGGCTGCGGAGGTAGAAATCAAAAAGGAGCATCAAGTGTTGATGGTCAACAAGACCACCAGTTTCAAGAAAAAGGGTAAAGGGAAGAAGAAGGGGAACTTCAAGAAGAACAGCAAACAAGTTGCTGCTCAGGAGAAGAAACCCAAGTCTAGACCTAAGCCTGAGACTGAGTGCTTCTATTGCAAAGGGACTGGCCACTGGAAGCGGAACTACCCCAAGTATTTGGCGGATAAGAATGATGGCAAGGTGAACAAAGGTATATGTGATATACATATTATTGATGTGTACCTTACTAAAGCTCGCAGTAGCACCTGGGTATTTGATACTGGTTTTGTTGTTAATATTTCCAACTCGAAACAGGGACTACGGATTAAGCGAAGATTGGCTAAGGACAAGGTGATGATGCGCGTGGGAAATGGTTCCAAAGTTGATGTGCTCACGGTCGGCATGCTACTTCTACATCTACCTTCGGGATTAGTATTAGACCTGAATAATTGTTATTTGGTGCCAGCGTTAAGCATGATCATTATATCTGGATCTTGTTTGATGCGAGACGGTTATTCATTTAAATCTAAGAATAATGGTTGTTCTATTTATATGAGTAATATCTTTTATGGTCATGCACCCTTGAAGAGTGGTAGATTTTTGTTGAATCTCGATTGTAGTGATACACATATTCATAATGTTGAAGCCAGAAGATGCATAGTTGATAATGATAGTGTAACTTATTTGTGGCACTGCCATTTAGGTCATATTGGTGTAAAGTGCATGAAGAAACTCCATATTGATGGACTTTTGGAATCACTTGATTATGAATCACTTGGTACTTGCGAACCATGCCTCATGGGCAAAATGACTAAAACCGTTCTCTGGAACAATGGAGCGAGCAACAGATTTGTTGGAAATCATACATACTGATGTATGTGGTCCGATGAGTATTGAGGCTCGCGGCGGGTATCGTTATTTTCTCACCTTCACAGATGATTTAAGCAAATATGGGTATATCTACTTAATGAAACATAAGTCTGAAACATTTGAAAGTTCAAAGAATTTCAGAGTGAAGTGGAAAATCATCGTAACAAGAAAATAAAGTTTCTACGATCTGATCGTGGAGGAGAATATTTGAGTTACGAGTTTGGTCTTCATTTGAAACAATGTGGAATAGTTTCACAACTCACGCCACCCGGAAAACCCGGAAAACCACAGCGTAATGGTGTGTTCGAATGTCGTAACCACACTTTATTAGATATGGTGCGATCTATGATGTCTCTTACTGATTTACCGCTATCGTTTTGGGGTTATGCTTTAGAGACGACTGCATTCATGTTAAATAGGGCACCATCTAAATCCGTTGAGATGACGCCTTATGAACTTTGGTTTGGCAAGAAACCAAAGTTGTCGTTTCTTAAAGTTTGGGGCTGCGATGCTTATGTGAAAAAGCTTCAACCTGATAAGCTCAAACACAAAACGGAGAAATGTGTCTTCATAGGATACCCAAAGGAGACTGTTGGGTACACCTTCTATCACAGGTCCGAAGGCAAGACATTCGTTGCTAAGAATGGATCCTTTCTGGAGAAGGAGTTCTCTCAAAAGAAGTGAGTGGGAGGAAAGTAGAATTTGATGAGGTAACTGTACCTGCTCCCTTATTGGTAAGTAGTTCATCACAGAGACCGGTTCCTGTGACATCTACACCAATTAGTGAGGAAGCTAATGATATTGATCAAGAAACTTCAGATCAAGTTACTACCAAACCTCATAGGTCAACTAGAGTAAGATCCGCACCAGAGTGGTACGGTAATCCTATTCCGGAGGTCATGTTACTTGACCATGGCGAACCTATGAACTATGAGGAAGCGATGATGAGCCCAGATTCCACAAAATGGCTTGAGGCCATGAAATCTAAGATGGGATCCATGTATGAGAACAAAGTGTGGACTTTGGTTGACTTGCCCGATGATTGGCAAGCCATCGAGAATAAATGGATCTTCAAGAAGAAGACTGACGCTGATGGTAATGTTACTGTCTACAAAGCTCGACTTGTTGCAAAAGGTTTTCGACAAGTTCAAGGGGTTGACTCCGATGAGACTTTCTCACCCGTAGCGATGCTTAAGTCTGTCCGAATCATGTTAGCAATATCTGCATTTTATGATTATGAAATTTGGCAAATGGATGTCAAAACTGCATTCCTGAATGGATTTCTAGAAGAAGAGTTGTATATGATGCAACCAGAAGGTTTTGTCGATCCAAAAGGTGCTAACAAAATGTGCAAGCTCCAGCGATCCATTTATGGACTGGTGCAAGCCTCTCGAAGTTGGAATAAACGTTTTGATAGTGTGATCAAAGCATATGGTTTTATACAGACTTTTGGAGAAGCCTATATTTACAAGAAAGTGAGTAGGAGCTCTGTAGCATTTCTAATACTATATGTGGACGACATATTGTTGATTGGAAATGATATAGAATTTCTGGATAGCATAAAAGGATACTTGAATAAGAGTTTTTCAATGAAAGACCTCGGTGAAGCTGCTTATACATTGGGCATCAAGATCTATAGAGATAGATCAAGACGCTTAATTGGACTTTCACAAAGCACATACCTTGATAAAGTTTTGAAAAAGTTCAAAATGGATCAGGCAAAGAAAGGGTTCTTGCCCGTGTTACAAGGTGTGAAGTTGAGTCAGACTCAATGCCCGACCACAGCAGAAGATAGAGAGAAAATGAAAGATGTTCCCTATGCTTCAGCCATAGGCTCTATCATGTATGTAATGTTGTGTACCAGACCTGACGTATGCTTGGCAATAAGTTTGGCAGGTAGGTACCAAAGTAATCCAGGAGTGGATCACTGGACAGCGGTTAAGAACATCTTGAAATACCTGAAAAGGACTAAGGATATGTTTTTCGTTTATGGGGGTGACAAAGAGCTCGTCGTAAATGGTTACGTCGATGCGAGCTTTGGCACTGATCCGAACAATTCTAAATCGCAAACCGGGTACGTGTTTATATTGAACGGTGGAGCTGTCAGTTGGTGCAGTTCTAAACAAAGCGTCGTGGTGGGATCTAAGTGTGAAGCGGAGTACATAGCTGCTTCGGAAGCAGCAAATGAAGGAGTCTGGATGAAGGAGTTCATATCCGATCTAGGTGTCATACCTAGTGCATCAGGTCCAATGAAAATCTTTTGTGACAATACTGATGCAATTGACTCCATGGGTTTGCAAGATAACCCAGATTTCAAAGGAATCCAGATTTCACAAGAGAACCAAGCACATAAAGAGACGCTTCAATTCCATTTGTGATCAAGTCCAGGTGGGAGACATAGAGATTTGCAAGATACATCTGGATCTGAATGTTGCAGACCCGTTGACTAAGCCTCTCTCACGAGCAAAACATGATCAGCACCAAGACTCCATGGGTTTTAGAATCATTACTCTGTAATCTAGATTATTGACTCTAGTGCAGGTGGGATACTGAAGGAAATATGCCCTAGAGGCAATAATAAAGTTATTATTTATTTCCTTATTTCATGATAAATGTTTATTATTCATGCTAGAATTGTATTAACCGGAAACATAATACATGTGTGAATATATAGACAAACATAGTGTCACTACTATGCCTCTACTTGACTAGCTCATTGATCAAAGATGGTTTAATTTCCTAACCATAGACATGAGTTGTCATTTCATAAACAGGATCACATCATTGGGAGAATGATGTGGTTGACTTGACCCATTCCTTTAGTTTACTGCTATTCCTTTCTTCATGACTTATACATGTTCCTATGACTATGAGATTATGCAACTCCCGATTACCGGAGGAACACTTTGTGTGCTACCAAACGTCACAACGTAACTGGGTGATTATAAAGGTGCTCTATAGGTGTCTCCGATGGTACTTGTTGAGTTGGCATAGATCGAGATTAGGATTTGTCGGAGAGGTATCTCTGGGCCCTCTTGTTAATGCACATCAATATAAGCCTTGCAAGTAATGTGACTAATGAGTTAGTTGCGGGGTGATGCACTACGGAACGAGTAAAGAGACTTGCCGGTAACAAGATTGAGCTAGGTATTGAGATACCGACGATCGTACCTCGGGTAAGTAACACACCAATGACAAAGGGAACAACGTATGTTGTTATGCGGTTTGACCGATAAAGATCTTCGTAGAATATGTAGGAGCCAATATGAGCATCCAGGTTCCACTATTGGTTATTGACAGGAGACGTGTCTCGGTCATGTCTACATAGTTCTAGAACCCGTAGGGTCCGCACACTTAACATTCGATGATGATTGGTATTATGACTTTATGTGTTTTGATGTAGTGAAGGTAGTTCAGAGTCCCGGATATGATCACGAACATGACGAGGAGTCTCAAAATGGTCGAGGCATAAAGATTGATATATTGCATGACTATATTCGGACACCGAATGAGTTCCGGGGGTCACCGGATATTTATGGAGTACCGGGAGGTTATCGGAACCCCTAGGGATCTAATGGGCCAACATGGGCCTTGTGGGAGAGAGAGGAGAGGGCCTAGGGCTGGCCGCGCGCCCCCCTTTGGGAGTCTGAATTGGACAAGGAGGGGGGGCCTCTTTCCTCCCTCTCTCCCTCTCCTTCCTTCCCCCTCTCCTACTCCTACTAGGAACGGGGAGTCTTCCTCCCGGTGGGAGTAGGACTCCCCCCCTTGGCGCGCCCTCCTCCTTGGCCGGCCTCCCCCTAGCTCCTTTATATACAAGGGCAGGGGGCACCACAAGACACACAAGTTGATCATTGATCTTTAGTCGTGTGCGGTGCCCCCTCCACCATAATCCACCTCGTTCATATCGTAGCGGTTCTTAGGCGAAGCCCTGCGTCAGTTGCTTCATCAACACCGTCATCAGGCCGTCGTGCTGACGGAACTCTCCCCGAAGCTCTACTGGATTGTGAGTTCATGGGACGTCACCGAGCTGAACGTGTGCAGATCACAGAGGTGCCATATGTTTGGTACTAGGATCGGTCGATCGTGAAGACATATGACTACATCAACCGTGTTGTCATAACGCTTCCGCTTACGGTCTACGAGGGTACGTAGACAACACTCTCCCCTCTCGTTGCTATGCATCACCATGATCTTGCGTGTGCGTATGATTTTTTTTGAAATTACTGGATCCCCCAACACTTATTACATCCCAATGCCTTCCCCTAGGCCCAAATAATGGTGAAGTGTCATGTAGTCGACATTCAGATAACACCACTAGAGGAAATACAACATACATCTCATCAAAATATCAAAAGAATACCAAACTCACATGATTACTTATAACAAGACTTCTCCCATGTCCTCGGGAACAAACATAACTACTCACAAAGCATATTCATAATCAAGATTAGAGGAGTATTAATTATTAGTAAGGATCTAAAAATATAATTTTCCACCGGATAAACCAACTAGGATCAACTACAAGGAGTAATCAACACTACACGGAGTGAAGCGCCTTTGGTAAGGAAACATTTATATAGTGTGCTGAAATTTACTGTCACTTGTTACCATGGAAAATATTCCTTTGCGGGGCTTGTTCGGGGTATCTTCAACTCAACCGGAAGAGCAAGAGTTTCTCCTCAACCTACTGCACCTACTGAAAATATTTATTATGAAATTCCTTCGGGTATGATAGAGAAACTACTAGCTAATCCTTATGCAGGAGATGGAACATAAAATCCTGAGATGCACCTAATCTATGTGGATGAAGTTTGTGGATTATTTAAGCTTGCAGGTATCCCCGAGGATGTTGTCAAGAAGAAGGTCTTACCTTTATCTTTAAAGGGAAAAGCATTGACATGGTATAGGCTATTGGATGATATTGGATCATGAAACTACAACCGATTGAAATTGGAATTTCATCAAAAGTTTTATCCTATGCATTTGGTTCACCGTGATCGATATATATAATATTTTGCCTCGTTAAAGAGAAAGTATCGCTCAAGCTTGGAAGAGTCTTAAGTCAATGTTATATACATGCCCCAATCATGAGCTCTTAAGAGAAATTATTATTCAAAAATTTTATGCTTGGCTTTCTCATAATGATCGATCCATGCTCGATTCTTCTTGTACTGGTTCCTATATGAAGAAGGATATTGAATTCAAATGGGATTTATTGGAAAGAATTAAACTCAACTCTAAAGATTGGGAACCCTACGAAGGTAAAGAGTCAGGTATAAACCTTAAGTTTGATTGTCTTAAATCTTTTATGGACACCGATGCTTTTCATGATTTTAGCACTAAATATGGACTTCACTCTGAGATAGTAGCTTCTTTCTGTGAATAGTTTGCTACTCATGTTGATCTCCCTAAGGAGAAGCGGTTTAAATATCATCCTCCCATTGAAGTTAAAGTAGTTGAACCCATTAAAGTTGAAGAAGAAACTATTACTTATAATGTTGATCCTATTGTTCCTACTACTTATATTGAGAAACCAACATTCCATGTTAGAATAAAGGATCATGGTAAACCTTTAACTATGTTAAACAAAAGTAATATTAGAACACCCAAACCCTCTAAACAAATTAAAGTTGAACCTAGTATTGCTATGGTTAAAGATCTCTTGGTTGATAATATTGAAGGGCATGTTATTTACTTCTGCGATGAAGCTGCTAGAATTGCTAAACCTGATATGAAAGATAAACATAGACCTATTGTTGGCATGCCTATTGTTTCTGTTAAAATTTGGGATCATTGTTATCATGGCTTATGTGATGTGGGTGCTAGTATGAGTGCAATACCTTATACCTTATATAAAGAAAATATGAATGATATTGCACCTGCTGAGATAGAAGATAGTGATGTTACTATTAAGCTTGCTAATAGAGATACTATATCACCAATTGGGATTGTTAGAGATGTTGAAGTCTTGTGTGGGAAGATAAAATATCCTACTAATTTTCTTGTTCTTTCTTCCCCACAAGATAATCTTTGTCCCATTATATTTGGCAAACCTTTCTTGAATACCGTTAATGCTAAGATAGACTGTGAGAAAGATATTGTTACTGTTGGTTTAGGGGATATGTCTCATGATTTTAATTTCTCTAAATTTCATAGACAACCCCATGATAAAGAATTGCCTAGTAAGGATGAAATTATTGGTCTTGCTTCTATTGTCGTGCCTCCTGCTGATCCTTTAGGACAATATTTAGGAATGAAAGAAGGGAAATAGATGAAGTATTCTTTAATCAGGGAACTATTTTGAAACACAACTTGCCCGTTGAAATCCTAGGGGATCCTCCTCCTCCCAAGGGTGATCCCGTGTTTGAGCTTAAACAATTACCTAATACTCTTAAATATGCTTATCTTGATGAAAAGAAGATATATCATGTTATTATTATTGCTAACCTTTCAGAGCATGAAGAAGAGAAATTACTAAAAACTCTGAAGAAGCACCGTGCTGCTATTGGATTTACTCTTGATGATCTTAAGGGCATTAGTACCACTCTATGCCAGCACAAAATAAAATTGGAGAAAGATGCTAAACCAGTTGTTGATCATCAATGATGATTAAATCCTAAGATGAAAGAAGTGTTAAGAAATGAAATACTAAAGCTTCTGGAGGTAGGTATAATTTATCATATTGCTGATAGTCAATGGGTAAGCCCTGTTCATTGTGTCCCCAAGAAACAAGGTATTACCGTTGTTCCTAATGATAAGAATGAATTGATTCCACAAAGAATTGTTACAGGTTATAGAATGGTAATTGATTTCCGCAAATTAAATAAAGCCACTAGAAAAGATCATTACCCTCTACCCTTTATTGATCAAATGCTAGAAAGATTATCCAAGCATACACAGTTTTGCTTTCTAGATGGTTATTCTGGTTTCTCTCAAATACCTGTGTCAAAAGAGGATCAAGAAAAAACCACTTTTACTTGCCCTTTCGGTACCTTTGCTTATAGGCGTATGCCTTTTGGTTTATGCAATGCACCTGCTACCTTTCAAAGATGTATGACGGCTATATTCTCTTACTTTTGTGAAAAGATTGTTGATGTTTTCATGGATGATTTCTCCATTTACGGAACTTCTTTTGATGGTTGCTTAAGCAACCATGATTGAGTTTTGCAGAGATGTGAAGAAACTAATCTTGTCTTGAATTGGGAAAAGTGCCACTTTATGGTTCATGAAGGCATTGTCCATGGGGCATAAAATTTCTGAAAGAGGTATTGAAGTTGATAAAGCTAAAGTAGATGCTATTGAAAAGATGCCGTGTCCTAAAGATATCAAAGGTATAAGAAGTTTCCTTGGTCATGTTGGCTTCTATATGAGGTTTATTAAAGACTTCTACAAAATTTCTAGGCCTCTAACTAATATGTTGCAAAAAGATGTTCCTTTTGTTTTTGATGATGATTGTGTAGAAGCATTTGAAATACTTAAGAAAGTCCTGATTTCTGCTCCTATTGTTCAACCACCTGATTGGAACTTGCCTTTTGAAATTATGTGTGATGCTAGTGATTATGCTATTGGTGCTATTCTAGGACAAAGAGTAGATAAGAAATTGAATGTTATTCGGTATGCTAGTAAAACTCTAGATAGTGCCCAGAGAAATTATGCTACCACTGAAAAAGAATTTTTAGCAGTTGTATTTTCATGTGATAAGTTCAGACCTTATATTGTTGATTCCAAAGTAACTGTTCACACTGATCATGCTGCTATTAAATATCTTATGGAAAAGAAAGATGCTAAACCTAGACTTATTAGATGGGTTCTCTTGCTACAAGAATTTGATTTGCATATTATTGATAGAAAGGGAGCCGAGAACCCCATTGCAGACAACTTGTCTAGGTTAGAAAATGTTCTTGATGACCCACTTCCTATTGATGATAGGTTTCCTGATGAACAATTATATGTCATAAATGCTTCTCGTAATACTCCTTGATATGCTGATTATGCTAATTATATTGTTGCTAAATTTATACCACCTAGTTTCACATAACAGCAAAATAAAAAGTTTTTCTATGATTTAAGACATTACTTTTGGGATGATCCACACCTTTATAAAGAAGGAGTATATGGTGTTATTAGACATTGTGTACCTGAGCGTTAACAGGAACAGATCCAACATAAGTGCCACTCCGAGTCTTACGGAGGACACCACGCTGGAGAACTGCACATAAGGTATTGCAATCCGGTTTCTATTGGCCCACTTTCTTTAAGGATGCTCGTAAGTTTGTCTTGTCTTGTGATCAATGTCAAAGAATTGTAATATTAGTAGACGTCGGGAAATGCCTATGAACTATTCACTTGTTATTGAACCATTTGATGTTTGGGGCTTTGATTATATGGGACCTTTTCCTACCTCTAATGGGTATACACATATTCTACTTGCTGTTGATTATGTTACTAAGTGGGTAGAAGCTATTCCAACTAGTAGTGCTGATCATAACACTTCTATTAAGATGCTTAATGAGTTATTTTTCCAAGGTTTGGAGTCCCTAGATATTTAATGACGGATGGTGATTCACATTTTATTCATGGTGCTTTTCGTAAAATCCTTGCTAAGTATGACATTTATCATAGAATTGCATCTCCATATCATCCTCAGTCTAGTGGTCAAGTAGAGTTGAGCAATAGAGAGATTAAATTAATTTTGCAAAAGACTGTTAATAGATCTAGAAAGGATTGGTCTAAGAAACTTGATGATGCTTTGTGGGCTTATAGAATTGTTTATAAGAATCCTATGGGTATGTCTCCGTATAAAATGGTTTATGGAAAAGTGTGTCATTTACCCCTTGAACTAGAACATAAGGCATATTGGGCTATTAAAGAGCTCAATTATGATTTCAAACTTGCCGGTGAGAAGAGGTTATTTGATAAATGGAGAACCCAAGCCTATGAGAATGCCAAGTTGTTTAAAGAAAAAGTTAAAAGATGGCATGATAAAAGGATACAAAAGCGTGAGTTTAATGTAGGTGATCATGTTTTGCTATACAACTCTCGTTTAAGATTTTTTGCAGGAAAGCTTCTCTCTAAATGGGAAGGCCCTTACATTATCGAGGAGGTCTATCCTTTCGGTGCCATAAAAATCAACAACGCCGAAGGCACAAATCCGAAGGTGGTAAACGGTCAAAGAATCAAACATTATATCTCAATTACTCCCATAAATATTGAGACCAATATAATTAATACCATAACACCGGAGGAGTACATAAGGGACACTTTCCAGAATGTTTCAGACTCCGAAAAGGAATAGGTACGTGGTACGATAAGTAAACTGGCTCCAAAACGTTTCCAATGGTAAATTTTCTCCGTTTTGGAATATTTAAAAAATTAGGAAAATTAAAAGTAGTCCAAAAGATACATGAGGCCACCACAAGGGTGGAGGGCGCGCTGTACCCCCTGGGCGCCCCCCGTCCTTGTGGCCACCTCGTGTGCCCTCCGGACTCCATTTTCTTGCACAATACTTCTTATGGTCGGTAAAAATTCATTATATAATCTCCTGAAAGTTTTGACCATCATACCACGACAATATCTCCTGTTTTTGTTTCGAGCTGTTTTCTGCTAGAGTTTTCAAGGCCAGGCATCATGTCGTCCCCCTCCTCCAACAACACGGGCGATGATGCTTGGCTAATGAAGATATAGATGAAGAGAGAAGAACTTGGGGAAATCAATGAGGGTGATAAGATCAAGAAGGCCATGGAAGATCAAGTTCCGACAGTATAAGAAGAAGACATCCTTCAACCTTACTACAATCATCTTACCCCTACTGAAATTGAAGCTTTCAAGATCATTGAAATAGTTCATGTGCAAAACAAGTATCTCACTCATGAAAATATTCTGTTGCAAGAGCATATCACTGCACTCAAGGGCATTATTTGCAAATTGGAGCATCTCCTATGCTCGATGTTGGGCACTACTTCATCAACAACTCCATCATCACCACCCTCGAAGAAAGAGACATAAACACATCGGTATGGGCACTCCCCTTGGGAACTGCCAAGTTTGGGGGAGCTGCCCCGGTATCATATCACCATCACACCTCTTTTTACCGTTTTTCTTTGTTTGATCCTTTTGGTTATATCTTGATCTATTAGAATAAAGTTTCAGTATGATCTAGCTTTGAGTTTTACTTCGATCCCTATCTATGTTATCGAGTCCTTGGGATATATAATAAAGAGTAGTATTGAGATATGGGCTTTGCTTTCTTTCTACGATCTTGAGGGATTAAATAAAAGAAAGAAATAAGCAGTTCATATGTTGATCTTATGGAGAGTAATGACTTCACATATAATGAGTATGATGAATAAAAGTTGTTGAGAGTTGACAAGCATAGTTTTGGTCATTGTTGCAATTAATAGGAAGTAATAAAGAAAGAGAGGTTGCACATATAAATATACTATCTTGGACATCTTTTGTGATTGTGAGCTCTCATTAAAATATGACATGCTAAAAAGTTGATGTTGGACAAGGAAGACAAAATAATAGGTTATGTTTCCTTATATCCGAATAGAAGTTATATTGTCATGGATCATCCAACATGTTGATCTTGCCTTTCCCTCTAATGCTAGCCAAATTCTTTGCACCAAGTAGAGATACTACTTGTGCTTCCAAACATCCCTAAACCCAGTTTTGCCATGAGAGTCCACCATACCTACCTATGGATTGAGTAAGATCCTTCAAGTAAGTTGTCATTGGTGCAAGCAATAAAAATTGCTCTCTAAATATGTATGATCTATTAGTGTGAAGTAAACAAGCTTTATACGAACTTGTGATATGGAAGAAATAAAAAGTGACGGACTGCATAATAAATGTCTTTATCACAAGCGGCAATATAAAGTGACGTTCTTTTGCATTAAGATTTTGTTCATCCAACCATAAAAGCGCATGACAACCTCTGCTTCCCTCTGTGAAGGGCATATCTTATACTTTTATCTTATATCCTTATACCAGAGTCATGGTGATCATCACCTTTCCTTTATACACGTTTCTTTTGGCAACCACTATGTGTTGGAGAGATCCGGATATATATGTCCACTTGGATGTAGGTTATCATAAATTATTATTGTTGACATTACCTTTGAGGTAAAAAGTTGGGAGGCAAAACTATAAGCCCCTATCTTTCTCTGTGTCTGATTGGAACTTTGTACCCATAAGTATCACGTGTGTTTGCAATTGTGAAAGATTAAATGATAGTTGAGTATGTGGACTTGCTGAAAAGCTCTTATATTGAATCTTTCCGATGTAATGATAAATTGCAATTGCTTCAATGACGGAGATCATAGTTTCTTAGTTTTCAATAAAGTTTATGATTCATACTTTACCTTGTGAAAGAATTGTTACTTTAGCATAAGTAATTATATGGCATAATATGTGATTGTTCTAAAGATGATCATGATGCCCTATTGTCCGTATTTTATTCTATCGACACCTCTATCTCTAAACATGTGGACATATTTATCGATATTGGCTTTCGCTTAAGGACAAGCGAGTTCTAAGCTTGGGGGAGTTGATACGTCCATTTTGCATCATGATTTTATATTGATATTTATTTAATTATGGGATGTTATTACACATTATATCACAAATACTTATGCCTATTCTCTCTTACTTTGAAGGTTTACATGAAGAGGGAGAATGCAGATAGCTGGAATTCTGGAGTAGAAAAGGAGCAAGTATTAGAGACCTATTCTGCACAACTCCAAAAGTCCTGAAACTTCACGGAGCATGTTTTTGGAATATATAAAAAATATTAGGCGAAGAAAATACTAGAGGGGGGCCACCAGCCAGCCACAAGGGTGGAGGGCGCGCCCTACCCCCTAGGCGCGCCCACGACCTTGTGGGCCCCCTAGCAGGCCTCCGGTGCCCATCTTTGGCTATATGGTGTGTTTTGACCTGAAAAAAATTAGAGAGAAGCTTTTGGGACAAAGCGCCGCCGTCTTGAGGCGGAACCTAGGCAGAACCAATCTAGGGCTCCGGCGGAGCTGTTCTGCCAGGGAAACATCCCTCCGGGAGGGGGAAATCATGCCATCGTCATCACCATCGATCCTATCATCGAGAGGGGGTCAATATCCATCAACATCTTCACCAGCACCATCTCCTCTCAAACCCTAGTTCATCTCTTCTATTCGATCTTGGTCCCAAAACTTCAGATTGGTACCTGTGGGTTGCTAGTAGTGTTGATTACTCCTTGTAGTTGATGCTAGTTGGTTTATCCGGTGGAAGATTATATTTTCATATCCTTAATGATAATTAATACTCCTCTGATCTTAATTATGAATATGCTTTGTGAGTAGTTACGTTTGTTCCTGAGGACATGGGAGAAGTCTTGTTATAAGTAATCATATGAATTTGGTATTCATTTGATATTTTGATGAGATGTATGTTGTCTTTCCTCTAGTGGTGTCGTGGTATTCTTGCGTCAGTCGGCAGGGGGGTCCACGAGACGACAGATGCCACGAGGTGGCTTGAGGTGAGGGCAAGACTGCCGTGGAATATCCGGGATGGGTATGCGAGTAGCACGCAGTGGTTTACCCAGGTTCGGGGCTCTCGGAAGAGATAATACCCCTACTCCTGCATGTTTTAATATATATGTGGATATACGGGTTGCAGTACAGAGTCGCCCCTGGAGCTGTATTGGACTGAGAGCAGTAGCAAGGAGCTAGCTAGCTAGTTTGTGGTGTGAGAGCCTGGCCATGGGACTGCTTGTCCATGGCATGGATGGATGTGTGCTTGAGTGAGAGTGTGAGCTCCCCCGGGTCACTTTATATACTGGTGCCCAGGGGACAAGATACACTATTGGTGGTGGCTCTATACTATACATGATGGAGTGTACTGTGGATGAATAGTGTAAGCCTATGTAGCAATAGTGGCTAGGCATGGCCGCGGTATGGCTGTCTTGTCGGTGTCTTGTTGGTGTAGTGGTTGACTCCATGCAGCCGGCTAACTGGACCAGTTGGGCGGGGAGCCGACTGGAGCAGCCGGATGGCGAGCTAGCCGGAGTGGCCGGGTGGCGAGCCGGCCCAGGCAGTCAGACATGGGGCCGTCTGGGGCGGCTTGAGCAGTCGAACTGAGGGGCTTTGCTAGCCCCGGTGTCTTGAAATATTGTCTCGCCATCTTCGGGGTACCCGTGGTCAATTACCCCGACAGTAGCCTCCGAGCCTGTGGGCAACTTGGCAAAGTTTCGCGGAGGTTTTTTAGCGGGTGTTGATGTAGAAGATGCTTGATGACGGCCGTCTGCGGGCCGCAGCCGGCGCAGCTTGATTCCGCCGGGGGCGCGCGAGCGCACCTGCTGGGTGTAGCCTCTGGGCAACTTTGGAAAAGTTGGGTGGAGGCTTTTCACGGTTGTTGGTCCAAACGATGGCGTCATGGGGTCGGTTGCAGCAGGTGGCAGGCGTGCAACAGGTGCGACATGTTCATAGCGGGGGCACGTAAGCGCACCCGCTGAGTGTAGCCTCCAAGAATCCAGGCAACTTGGAAAAGTTGGGAGGAGGGTCTTGTTGTTGATGATGAAGAAGACAACGACATCGAGGGTGCTGAACACGGACGCGGGGTCCGCCGGCTGATGCTGTCGGGCGTGGACACAGGGTCCACTGACTGAAGCTATCAGGCACGGACGCGAGGTCCGTCGACTAGAGCTGTCGGGCGCGAACGCGAGTAAGGGAGTTCCGGACTAGGGGGTGTTTGGATAGCCGAACTATCATGATCGGCCGGACTCCAAGACTATGAAGATACAAGATTGAAGACTTCGTCTCGTGTCCGGATGGGACTTTCCTTGGCGTGGAAGGCAAGCTTGGCGATACGGATATGTAGATCTCCTACCATTGTAACCGACTCTGTGTAACCCTAGCCCTCTCTGGTGTCTATATAAACCCGATGGCTTTAGTCCATAGGACGAACAACAATCATACCATAGGCTAGCTTCTAGGGTTTAGCCTCCTTGATCTCGTGGTAGATCTACTCTTGTAACACACATCATCAATATTAATCAAGCAGGACGTAGGCTTTTACCTCCATCAAGAGGGCCCGAACCTGGGTAAAACATCGTGTCCCTTGTCTCCTGTTACCATCCGCCTAGACGCACAGTTCGGGACACCCTACCCGAGATCCGTCGGTTTTGACACCGACATTGGTGCTTTCATTCAGAGTTCCTCTGTGTTGTCACCGATAGGCTCGATGGCTTCTTCGACCATCATAAACAACGCAGTCTAGGGTGAGACCTTTCTCCCTGGACAGATCTTTGTATTCGGCGGCTTCGCACTGCGGGCCAACTCGCTGGGCCGTCTAGAGTAGATCGAAAGCTACGCCCCTGGCCGTCAGGTCAGATTTGGAAGTTTGAACTTCACGGCTGACATCCGCGGGGACTTGACCCTCGATGGATTCGAGCCACAGCCGAGCGTGCCGCACTGTCACGGCGAGCATGATTTAGCTCTGCAGCCGGACAGTACCCTGGAGGCCGCACTCGAGCCCGCTCCGATCATCAATTTGGAGCCGGCGGCGCAAGACGAGGACGGATGGCTAGACACCGCCTCTGGAGCTGCAACCTCTACGGCGATAGAGCCGAACAATGACCTTGTCCCTCATGAAGCCCGTGACTCCGAGGCGCCGGACTCCTTGCCGGACTCCGGACCTCCCGCGCCCCCTCCGATCGAATCCGATTGGGCGCCGATCATGGAGTTCACCGCAGCGGAAATCTTTCAACTCTAACCTTTTGGCGACATCTTGAGTTCGCTAAAGTATCTCTCGTTATCAGGAGAGCCCTGGCCGGACTGCGGTCAGGACGGTTGGGATGCGGACGACGAAGAAATTCAAAGCCCACCCACCACTCACTCGGTAGCCGCTGTCGACGATCTAACCGACATGCTAGACTACGACTCCGAAGACATCGACGGTATGGACGAAGATGCCAGAGACGACCAAGAACCAGCGCCTACTGGGCACTGGAAAGCCACCTCATCATATGACATATACATGGTGGATATCCCAAAGGATGGGAATGGCGAAGAAATAGCGGAGGATGACCCCTCCAAGAAGCAGCCCAAGCGCCGACATCGGCGGCGCCGCTCTAAATCCCGCCACAACAAGAATGAAGACTCCGGCACCGGAGATAATAATACATCGGACAGTACCGAAGACAACCCACTCCAGCAAGATGCAGCGCAGGAGGACGGAGACGCCAGCCCTCATGAGAGAGCGGAAGGAGAAGAGGTAGAGGATTATATGCCTCCCTCCGGAGACGAGGCAAGCCTCGACGACGATGAATTCGTCGTGCCTAAGGATTCCATCGAGCAAGAGCGTTTTAAACCAGGCTTATGGCCACGGCGAACAGCCTCAAGAAAAAGCAGCAACAACTTAGAGCTGATCAAGATCTGCTAGTCGACAGATGGACTGAAGTCCTCGCGGCCGAAGAGCATGAGCTCGAACGCCCCTCCAAAAGCTACCCTAAATGCAAGCTGCTCCCCCGATTAGAGGAGGAAGCGTATGAACCCACATCACCAGGAGACAATACGGCTGACCGACCACCTCATGGTCGCGACAGAGAGGCTTCTAGGCCCTTCACTAGACCCGTACCCCGGCATCGCTCAAAAAGCACAAGGCCATAGTGGAATGCTCCGGACTTGTGAGATATATTGGAGGATAAGGCAAGACAATCAAGATTGATCTATGGATCGCGTGGGCGCCCCACGGTACGTGACGACAGCCGTCGCGCTGGACACAGTAAGTCCGGCCGGGTCGAACAAAACAGACAAAGTTCTTTTGAGCTCCGTCGTGATATCGCCCAGTACAGAGGCGCCGCACACCCACTATGCTTCACAGACGAAGTAATGGATCATCAAATCCCCGAAGGGTTTAAACCCGTGAATATCGAATCTTACGATGGCACAACAGACCCCGCGGTTTGGATCGAAGACTATCTTCTTCACATCCACATGGCCCGCGGTGACGATCTTCACGCCATCAAATATCTCCCCCTCAAGCTTAAAGGACCAGCCCGACATTGGCTTAATAGCTTGCCAGCAGAGTCAATTGGGAGTTGGGAAGACCTGGAAGCCGCATTCCTCGATAACTTCCAAGGCACGTATGTGCGACCACCAGACGCTGATGACCTAAGCCACATAATTCAGCAGCCAGACGAATCGGCCAGACAATTCTGGACACGGTTCTTAACCAAGAAAAACCAAATCATCGACTGTCCGGATGCGGAGGCCCTCGCGGCCTTCAAGCATAACATCCGCGACGAGTGGCTTGCCCGGCACCTGGGACAGGAAAAGCCGAAATCCATGGCAGCCCTCACTTCACTTATGACCCGCTTCTGCACGGGTGAGGATAGCTGGCTAGCACGCAGCAACAACCTCAGCAAAAATTCTGGCAGTCCGGATTTCAAGGACCGAAATGGCAGGTGGCATCGTAACAAAAACAAACGCCGCATTAACGGTGACAATAGTGAGGATACGGCAGTCAATGCCGGATTCAGAGGCTCTAAACCCGGTCAGCGGAAAAAGCCATTCAAAAGAACTGCTCCGGGTCCGTCCAATTTGGACCGAATACTCGACCGCTTGTGCCAGATACACGGCACCCCCGAAAAGCCAGCTAACCACACCAATAGGGATTGTTGGGTATTCAAGCAGGCAGGCAAGTTAATTGCCGAAAACAATGACAAGGGGCTGCATAGCGATGAGGAGGAAGAGACCTGACTGCCGAACAATAGAGGGCAGAAGGGTTTCCCCCCACAGGTGCAGACGGTGAACATGATATACGCAACGCACATACCCAAAAGGGAGCGGAAGCGTGCACTCAGGGATGTATACGCGATGGAGCCAGTCGCCCCGAAGTTCAATCCATGGTCCTCCTGCCCGATCACTTTTGACCGAAGGAATCACCCCACCAGCATCCGCCACGGCGGATTCGCCGCATTGGTCTTAGACCCAATCGTCGATGGATTTCACCTCACCAGAGTCCTGATGGACGGCGGCAGCAGCCTGAACCTGCTCTATCAGGATACAGTACGCAAAATGGGCATAGACCCCTCAAGGATTAAACCTACCAAGACGACCTTTAAAGGCGTCATACCAGGTGTAGAAGCCAATTGTACAGGCTCAGTTACACTGGAAGTGGTCTTCGGATCCCCGGATAACTTCCGAAGCAAGGAGTTAATCTTCGACATAGTCCCGTTCCGCAGCGGCTATCATGCCTTGCTTGGACGTACCGCGTTTGCAAAGTTCAATGCGGTGCCGCACTACGCATACCTCAAGCTCAAGATGCCAAGCCCTCAAGGAGTCATCACGGTCAACGGAAACACTGAACGTTCTCTCCGAACGGAGGAACATACAGCGGCTCTCGCGGCAGAAGTACAATGCAGCCACTTAAGGCAATTCTCGAGTCCGGCCGTTAAGCGGCCGGACATAGCTAAGCGCGCCCGGAGTAACCTACAACAAGACCACCTGGCACGTTCCGAGCACGCATAGCAGTGCGGCCCCAACCCCAGCCCCTGCAAAACGTCAAAACAGGTCCTTCGCATACACCATTACGCTCTGAAGATACCATGGGCACGGGGAGAGGGGCACGACCACGATAAGCCCAGACTGCGGCTCAACCACACCAGGGGCTCTCAAGTGCGTCGTTCTTTTTTTTTCTTTTTACCTTTTATTTTTTACCCATAGGACTCCGTTCGTCAGAGGCCCTGTCCGGCAGCAGACCTGCCGAACTCACGATGCAACGTCCAGGGAAGGATAAAGGCTACAACGAATATACAGGTGGTCTCCATTACGAGCATTTTTATACACCAATTCGCAGGCTACCCCTGGAGGGGGACATGTTTAACAGTCCCATCCCTTGCTTATCACACTATTTGTATCGTTCTGCATTCATAGCAGCACTTATTGAATAAAACAATGCATCACCTTTTCGCTTATAATTGCATTTCTTTTTTCATACATATGTTCATTTACGACATGTCGCATCCGTACACTTTGGTACGGTTAAAACACACCAGGGGCTTATGTTTCCCGCATCATGGTGTGATAAGTCCGAACACTTTCACAAGTGTGGCACCCCGAACTTATAGCATTATATGCATCGGCTCCGAATCATGTCTGGGGTCAATAGTTGGGTTTGCCCTGCTCCCATGTTTTGGTACCTTACGTTCCGTTGTATCGGCTAAGGTAGCACTGGGAGAACCACTGCGATTGCGCCCCAGTTGAGCTGGGTTAACGCCTCAGTGGAGAAAGCTAAAACTGACCGTCATGATGAGGCGAGAGCCGGTCGCTGTTCGAGAGGTTTTTGCGAGTCCTTAAAGACTTATGCCGCTTAGAGCGAGGAGCCGGATCTTGTCCGGCCCAGGCGTGGATAGGGCCCCAAATTCGGCCTTCCGAAGACTAGGGGCTTCGCCGAAATTTAAAATTATAGAATTCTATGGCTAAGTGAGAGTGTTCAAGCATTATAAGTCCGGTTGCCTTGTTCGCTGTGTTGAGCGCCTCCCTAGATGGACCCAAAAGTGGGAACAAGGGTGCTCAAGTTTATCCCGAACACCCCAGCACTCGTGGCATGGGGGCTGAAGCCGACGACTTGCCATCTCTCAGATTTGATAAACAGCTGCACAGAAGGTAATATTTTAAATTAACAAGCGTTGCTTAACGCATATGAACTAAGTTTTCAGCGCACAAGATAACAAAATGCGAGTTTACTCAAAAATTACATCTTTGGAGCACTCCCCCGCAATAGTGCGGGCGCCCTTCAGCACACTCTTATAATACATCTCGGGCGTGCGATGCTCCTTGCCCTCTGGTGGTGGGTCCGTCACAAGCTTCTGGGCATCCATCTTGCCCCACTGCACCTTTGCGCGAGCAGGGGCCCGACGGGCACCCTCAATACAGGTGGAGTGCTTGATGACTTCAACCCACGGGCACGCATCCACCAGCCGCCGCACCAGGCCGAAGTAGCTCCTAGGCATGGCCTCCTTAGGCCACAGCCGAACTATGAGGCCCTTCATGGCCTGTTCGGCCGCCTTGTGGAGCTCGACCAGCTGCTTCAGCTGGTCGCTAAGGGGCACCGGATGTCCGGCCTCAGCATACTGAGACCAGAAGACCTTCTCCGTCGAGCTCCCCTCCTCGGCCCGATAGAATGCGGCAGCATCGGACATGCTGCGTGGAAGATCTGCAAACGCTCCTGGAGAGCTCCGAATTCGGGTAAGCAACAGGTAATTAACACTCACATGCTTACTTTGCATGAAAAATGCCTTACCCGCTGCTATTTTCTTCACCGCCTCAATCTCCTGGAGGGCCTTGTAGGCTTCGGCCTTAGCGGCTTTGGCACTCTCAAGAGCCGTTGCAAGCTCAGACTCTCGAGTCTTTGAGTCACGCTCCAGGCTCTCATGTTTTTTCACGAGATCCTGGAGCTCTTGCTGTACCTCCGCCACCCGCGCCTCCTGCTTCTCTCGCTCGATGCGCTCCGCGGCCACATTGCGTTTGGCCGCGGCCACCGCCTCTTTCAGGGACGCCACCTCGTTAGTGGCCCCTGCAATACCCACGTTATCCTTGTCATTCTTTTTGCAACCAAAATCCTTTTCTATAAGGTACAATTTTAATAAGGTGTTACTCACCTTCCTTGTCCTCGAGCTGCTTCTTGGCGCAGCCGAGCTCGTTCTCGGACCGCTCGAGGTTTCCCTTCAAAGTATTGACCTCCGCAGTCAGTGTGGCAGAGGTCAGCAGCACAGCCTGCAATCCCATATTGACATATTTTTTATGACTCATGCGTATATCTTTTTAGATCCTCGGTCCGGCTTTTCTTTCCGAACACCGAACCGAGCATCAGGGGCTATTGTCTATGCGGTACCATTTTATACATATTGAAATTCTTACCTCAAAGCCTGTTAGAAGGCTGCTGCAGGCTTTGGTCAGCCCGCTCTTGGCGAGCTGCACCTTCTGAATCACCGCACTCATAACAGTGCGGTGTTACTCTTTGATGGAGGCGCCGCTGAGCGCCTCCAGCAAATCATCCGGCACCTATGGTTGGACGGAGGCAGCCGGCGTCACGGTCTTGCCCTTCTTGCGAAGGGGTCGCCCGCCGGACTCCGGAGCCACTGTGGGTTCCGGGGCCGAGTCCGGTGCAAAGTCCGGGAGGTTGTCCTGCGACTCCTCTGGGGCCATCTCCTCTCGGTGGGTCCCTTCCTGGGATCCCACCTCGGCATCGTCCGCGTCACGGGGGGTGGAGGCAGTCGGAAGAGAATCCATTACCGACGCACCTAAGGACCCACTCGTTGAAACGGGAAGATCATCCTTAGGCGGACTGCAGGGTTGTATGCGGCATTAGAAAGACATTATGTGGCGAAAAATAAAAACCTTGAAGTTATTCAGGAGTCCGGATACTTACGATCTCGCCAGGGGCTTGGCCCTTGGAGTCCAGTCCTCGTCGTCGTCACTAGCATCGGCGGAGCAGTCCGGGGGAAGAGTTTTTCCCTTCTTGGACCCTTCGGCCTCCCTTGTTGGGAAGGCCTTCCTTTTCTTCCCTCCCCCGCTAGGGGAGAGGCTTTCTTCTTCTCCTCCTCGCCTTGGTGGGAGGAGTCGGCCTCGGATTCATCATTCGATAGAACCTGAAAACGGGAACTCTTCCGAGTCCCCGTGGCCTTCTTCTTGGCCTTCTTCTCCAGCACCACGTGGGGTGCCGGAGCCAGCAGCCCCATTAGGCGGGCGTCCGCTGGGTCCTCTGGTAATGGCGCCGGACAGATAGTCCGTTCGGCCTTCGCCAGCCAATCCTGTCAAAGGTAAAGGGAGTTTAGATCCCGCATAGAGTCAAACTATGGAAAACAAATGGCAAAATCACTTACCTTGTCAGCTGGACGCTGCGAGCGGAATCCGCGATCTTCGGTAGCGGATGCGGGAGCCTCGGCGCCTTTGAACAGCACCTTCCAGACATCTTCGTACGTAGTGTCGAAGAGCCCGCTCAGGGTCTGGTGCTGCGCCGGATCGAACTCCCACATGTTGAAGCCCCATCGTTGGCACGGGAGAATCCGGCGGATGAGCATGACCTGGACTACGTTGACAAGCTTGAGCTTCTTGTCCACCAGCTTTTGGATGCAGGCTTGGAGTCCGGTCAGCTCCTCCGAATCGTCCCAGATCCGGCCACTCTCTTTCCAGGAGGTGAGCCGTGTAGGGATGCCGGATCTGAATTCGGGGGCCGCTGCCCAATCAGGGCCACGCGGCTCGGTGATGTAGAACCACTTCGATTGCCACCCCTTGATGGTTTCCACAAAAGTGCCCTCCACCCACATAACGTGGGACATCATGCCCACCATGGCGCCTCCGCACTCCGCTTGGCTGCCCTTCACAACCTTCGGCTTGACACTGAAGGTCTTGAGCCACAAGTCGAAGTGGGGCTGGATGCAGAGGAAAGCCTCGCACACGACGATAAACGCCGAGATGTTGAGGATGAAATACGGGGCCAGATCATGGAAATCTAGGCCATAGTAGAACATGAGCCCCCGAACAAAGGGATGGAGTGGGCAGCCCAGTCCGTGGAGGAAATGGGGAAGAAATACTACCCTCTCATGGGGCCTAGGGGTGGGGATGAGCTCTCCCTCGTCGGGGAGCCGGTGCGCGATGTCGCTGGACAAGTATCCGGCGTCGCGCAGCTTCTGGATCTGCCCCTCCGTGATGGAGGAGGCCATCCACTTGCCTCCCGCTCCGG
The DNA here is from genome assembly GCF_002162155.2 of Triticum dicoccoides. Classification (NCBI taxonomy): domain Eukaryota; kingdom Viridiplantae; phylum Streptophyta; class Magnoliopsida; order Poales; family Poaceae; genus Triticum; species Triticum dicoccoides. The sequence goes on from NC_041381.1 coordinate 418,707,887, forward strand.
ACATAGTTGGAGAAGGTTGAGGTGAGAAGTGCGGACTTGGGTGCTGGAGCTCGAGTTCGCGGAGATGGATAAGCCAAAGAGGAAGAAGGCGCAGGTAAAAGGGTCGGATCTTTATCCCCTTATATGGGCGGAAAAAAACATGTGTCCCCACCAGCCTGGTAAAACTCGCTTATCTCCCAGGCGTCACAATCAATGGCGCGGTTGGGTTACCCACGTCCGTATTGATGGGAATCCCGGAATAAGGGGAACACGATCTCTGCTTCGACAAGATGTGCCAAGGAAACCGCCTCGCTAAATGCGCTGAGGTGGTACAATAAAAACAATTCGAGTAAAGGCTTGGTAATGGTGTGACATCACGACACAAAATACGTCAGCAGATTGAACTTGTGTAATATTATTCTCTCTACGGTGGTACGTGGAATTTATTTTTGCAGAGCCGGACACTATCCTGATGTTCACAATCTTCTATAAATTATTCGGAGGAAAAACCCACCTTGCAATGCCGAAGACAACATGCGCACCGGACTCGTCGTCATTGAAGCCTGGTTCAGGGGCTACTGAGGGAGTTCCGGACTAGGGGGTGTCCGGATAGCCGAACTATCATGATCGGCCGGACTCCAAGACTATGAAGATACAAGATTGAAGACTTCGTCCCGTGTCCGGATGGGACTTTCCTTGGCGTGGAAGGCAAGCTTGGCGATACGGATATGTAGATCTCCTACCCTTGTAACCGACTCTGTGTAACCCTAGCCCTCTCCAGTGTCTATATAAACCGGATGGCTTTAGTCCATAGGACGAACAACAATCATACCATAGGCTAGCTTCTAGAGTTTACCTCCTTGATCTCGTGGTAGATCTACTCTTGTAACACACATCATCAATATTAATCAAGCAGGACGTAGGGTTTTACCTCCATCAAGAGGGCCCGAAGCTGGGTAAAACATCGTGTCCCTTGTCTCCTGTTACCATCCGCCTAGACGCACAGTTCGGGACCCCCTACCCGAGATCCGCCGGTTTTGACACCGACAGCGAGGTCTGCCGACTGAAGCTGTCGAGCGCGGACGCGGGGTCCGCCGACTGGTGCTGTCGGGTGTGGACGCGGAGTCCGCTGACTGGTGCTGTCGGGTGCGGACGCGGAGTTCGCAGACTGATGGTGTCGAGCGCACACACGGAGTGTACCGACTGATGTTGATGATGACAGCCGGCTACGGGCTGCAGTCGGCGCGACTTGCTTCCAATGGGGACGCGCGAGCGCACCCACTGGGTGTAGCCTCCGAGCCTCCGGGCGACTCGAAGAGTCAGGCGGAGGGTTTTTGCTATAGATGAGGTGGACATTTGGATGCCGGTTGTAGCCGACGTCGGGCCTGCAACCAGCCTCCGGGCGAGGAGGGGGTTCCCCTCGGCGATGATCGTGCAGAGGACAAAGTTAGTCAACACAGATATATCAGATGTTTTCTTTTAGCACTGCAAGATTTATGCAGAGGGTGCCGACTCGGTTTTGTCCGAGCCCCCTTCAATCTTTTTCATGTCCCCTCCGCTCATTGGCTTGTGCTCTCGCTAGCCGGACAGCCACGCTGCGGTCTGTGGCTGAGAGTGGGCAGCGGAGTGGAGTGTATAGTATTCAGACTCTAGGAGTGGATTTAGCTGAGCAGATACTCATAAAGCAAACGACCGGTTCGCCCAAACCATTTTCTCCCCGGACGTGTTTCGCGTGGGTGGCCTCTAGCATTTTCTCTTGCTAGCCGGACAGCCGCGCTGCGGTCTGTAGCTGAGATGAAGAGTGAGCCTTCGGTACCGAGCATGCTACTAAGCCGTCTGCGGGAACGAATGTCTCGGGCCAAGCGGCCAGCCTCTGGGCCAACTCCGGCTGGCGTCGGGGCTAACAGTGGTGCAACTATCATAAAATGCGGCGATGGTCCCCGAGAATGCCTCGGGGTTATCCGGGTTTGCATGTGGTGCGAAAATATGCGGGTGAGGGGCTCACATTGCTTTAACGCGGACAAGCAAACGTTAATGAAGAAAGTCAGCGCGCCGCGACGCTTGCGGTGCGCGCTGGCCACCCGCTGGTTGTAGCCTTCGAGCCTCCGGGTGCTCGAAGGAGGGTCCCGACCGGTCAGGCTCGACTGGCCAGGCGGCCGGGTTAGCTTGGCACAGCCGACCGGGCGCTGAAACGGGCAGGTAGGGCCGCCGGCGGAGCGGAACCGCAGGCGGGCAGACGAGTCTGGCAGGGCGGGTTGCGGCTGGTCGTCCGAGTGGCGAAGCAGGCGGATGGGACAGCCGCACGTCATCCACTTTTTCTCTTCGGTCGGCTGCCGACAGCCGGACGATTTATTTTTTTGGACGTTTTCTCTTTTGCTGGCTGCTGGTAGCCGGATGCATTTTTCTCTTCAAACGGTTGTTGGCGGCCGGACGGGATTTTTTCTCTCTCTTTGGCTAGCTGCTAGCAGCCGGATGGAAACTTTTTTCTCTTTGGCTGGCTGCTGGTAGCCGGACAATTTTTTTTCCATGCTAGCCGGCTGGGCACCCGGCCACAGACTTTTCTAGCCAGCCCCTTCTTTTCTCTTCTCTGCCTTTTGAACTTTTCGCTCGCGCAGCCGGCAATAGGGAATGGGGTGGAGCTGGCGTGGTGCACACGGTGCGGGAGCCGGGGCCGGCGACGGGGGCGTGGGCGGCTGGAAAAGAGGCACAACGGAGGCAGGGCGAGCGGACGTGCAGCCGACCCGAGTGGAGCGAGGGCGGGCGTGCGGTCGGGTGCACGGGGCGGTAGAGTAGCCGGCTTGCGCAAAGCCGGTGGGCGGCCGGGTGGCGGGAGAGGCCAGTGCAGGCGAGCTTGGCGGGAGCCGGTCAGAGCCAGAGCGGCAGGTGGAGCTAAAGCCAGCGACAGAGGTGCGGTTGGCGCCGGGCGAGGCAGGGGGCTGGAGTCAGTGAGTCGGACCCTACGGGCCGACATCGGCAAACCCAACGGACGACCGCTGAGACGGAGTAGGCGTCCACGGGCGGGAGCCGCGACGAGCGCGTGGAGGCGGAGCCGAGCCGGCGCGGGACGGCGTGGGCGAACCGGCGGGTGTGGAGCACCCAGCCACGGGTGGACGCGACCAGGCAGGGGCACGATCGGCGGCTGACGCAGGAGCCGGCCAGCGCGAGCGCGGCAGAGCAAGCGAGAGCGCCGGAGGAAGGGGTGAGGCGCGTCAGAGCAGGAGCCAGGCTGCGAAGTTGGTGAAGCAGCAAAAGGGGACCCGGGTGCGCGGCCACGCGGAGGTGGCGCGGCTGGTCGGTGATTGAGCGGTGTGGCGAGTTCAAGCGGAGAGGCGGCAGCATGGACGCGGCGGCGGAGCGGTGCGGCGAGCAGGATGAGCGCGACAGGGGCTGGCGGGCTGGTGCTGCAGGGGAGGCCGGCTGTGGTGCGGCGGCCCGTGGCGGGTCACGTACAAGCGCGAGAGCCAGCCCAGTGGCCAGGGCGGAGCATAGACGACGGCCTGGCGTGGAGCAAGTGGCCATAGGTGAGCGCAGCCGGTAGGCGAGGAAGCGGAAAAGCCGGTGTGGCGGACCTGGCATGCGGCTGGCAAAGCAGAGCAGCCGACCACGGGCCATGCGGGCGAGACGGCCAGCTTGCAGGAATCCTGCTGGGTGGCGCACTAGGTGACGAGGAGCTAGCGCAGGAACGTGGAGGCGGCCGGGCACGGGTGACGCAAGACGGAGGAGGCGCAAGAAGGCAGATGAGCTGCGAGCGGACTGGCGCGGGCGCTGATACGTCTCCAACGTATCTATAATTTTTGATTGTTCCATGCTATTATATTACCCGTTTTGGATGTTTATGGGCTTTACTTTACACATTTATATCATTTTTTGGACTAACCTACTAACCGAAGGCCAAGCCCGGATTGCTGTTTTTTTTGCCTATTTCAGTATTTTGAAGAAAAGGAATATCAAACAGAGTCCAAACGGAATGAAACCTTCGGGAGCGTGATTTTTGGAACGAACGTGATCCAGAGGACTTGGAGTGCAAGTCAAGAAGCACTCGAGGCGGCCACGAGGGTGGAGGGCGCGCCCCCCTACTGGGCGCGCCCCCTATCTCGTGGGCCCCTCGGGCATCCACTGACCTACTTCTTCCTCCTATATATATCCACGTACCCCGAGAACATCAGAGGCGACCATGAAAAACTATTTCCACCACCGCAACCTTCTGTATCCGCGAGATCCCATCTTGGAGCCTTCATCGGCGCTCCGCCAGAGGGGGAATCGACCACGGGGGGCTTCTACATCAACACCATAGCCTCTCCGATGAGTTGTGAGTAGTTTACCACAGACCTTCGGGTCCATAGTTATTAGCTAGATGGCTTCTTCTCTCTTTTTGGATCTCAATACCATGTTCTCCTTGATCTTCTTGGAGATCTATTCGATATAACTCTTTTTGCATTGTGTTTGTCGAGATCCGATGAATTGTGGGTTTATGATCAAGTTTATCTATGAGATATATTTGAATCGCCTTTGAATTCTTTTATGTGTGATTAAGTTATCTTTCCAAGTCTCTTCGAATTATCAGTTTGGTTTGGCCTACTAGATTGATCTTTCTTGCAACCGGAGAAGTGCTTAGCTTTGGGTTCAATCTTGCGGTGTCCTTTCCCATTGACAGCAGGGGCAGCAAGGCACGTATTGTATTGTTGCCATCGAGGATAAAATGTTAGGGTTTATATCATATTGCATGAGTTTATCCCTCTACATCATGTCATCTTTCTTAATGCGTTACTCTCTTCTTTATGAACTTAATACTCTAGATGCATGCTGGATAGCGATCGATATGTGGAGTAATAGTAGTAGATGCAGGCAGGAGTTGGTCTACTTGTCATGGACGTGATGCCTATATACATGATCATGCCTAGATAATCTCATAATTATTCGCTTTTCTATCAATTGCTCGACAGTAATTTGTTCACCCACCGTAATACTTATGCGATCTTGAGAGAAGCCACTAGTGAAACCTATGCCCCCCGGGTCTATCTTTTATCCTATAAGCTTTCAATCTACTTTTATTTGCATCTTTACTTTTCCAATCTATATTATAAAATACCAAAAATATATTTATCTTATCATATTATCTCTATCAGATCTCACTTTCGCAAGTGGCCGTGAAGGAATTGACAACCCCTTTATTGCGTTGGTTGTGAGTTCTTGTTTGTTTGTGTAGGTGCGTGGGACTTTTGAGGAGCCTCCTACTGGATTGATACCTTGGTTCTCAAAAACTGAGGGAAATACTTACGCTACTATTGCTGCATCACCCTTTCCTCTTCAAGGAAAACCAACGCAAGCTCAAGATGTAGCAAGAAGAATTTACAGCACCGTTGCCGGGGAGGTCTTCGCTCAAGTCAAGACATACCAAGTACCCATCACAAACTCATCTCCCTCGCATTTACATTGTTTTCTATTTGCCTCTTGTTTTCCTCTCCCACACTTCACCCTTGCCGTTTTATTCGCCCTCTCTTTCCCAATCTTTTCTCTGTTTCGCTTGCCTTTTGTGTGCTCGTCGCTATGGCTAGTCCTTTATCCGCTCCTATGTCTCCCGAGTTTGAAGTTCTCCACTTCAAGCAAAGGCAAGGAGAAAATTTAAAATATTCTTGGTATAGGATGATGGAATCTTATCGTAATTTCACCCTAGAGGTGAATTTTAGAATCCTACTTCACAATTTTTATGTTGGGCTAAATATGTCTCATAGACAACTCTTGGATTGTATTGCCAAAGGAAATTTTTATTGAAATTGATCCCAGTATTGCGCATGAAATTATAGAGGGAATAGTGGGAACACTAGCTCAAAAAGGAGGATCTCATCCTACCCAAGAAGAAACACAAGTGTTTGAAAAGATTTGCGAAGTTACAAAAATCTTACAAAAGTCTCTTGAACCTCTCAAGAGTGTTAGCAGGAATCTTCACCGCATGAATATGTTGATTACTCTTTGCAATAAGCGGTTGGATTCTTTAGATCTAAAAATTTCTGAGTATGAAGGGAAACGTAAAGAACCTCCCGGATTCGATCATGACTCCGCTAAAAAACTAAAATCCAAAGATGGCACTACTTAGATGTATCCTCGCTTTTATGCCTAGCTAGGAGCGTTAAACGATAGCGCTAGTTGGGAGGCAACCCAATTTTATTTGTGTTTTTTGTTTTTGCTTCTGTTTAGTAATAAATTTTTCATCTACCTTTTGTTTAGATGTGTTTTTATGTTTTAATTAGTGTTTGTGCCAAGTAGAACCTATAGGATAACCTATGGTGATAATTAATTTGATTCTGCTGAAAAACAGAAACTTTGCACGCACGAAAATAATTTTAGTAATTCAAGGAAACGTGATTTTGCGTTGATTCTTTTTTCTGTAGATCAATAGGCAAATTGACCAGGACTTCCTATTTTGGTAGGACTTTTTGGAGTTCTACAAGTATTCGATAGTTACAGATTGCTACAGACTGTTCTGTTTTTGACAGATTCTGTTTTTTGTGTGTTGTTTGCTTATTTTGATGCATCTATGGCTAGTATTAAGTGGTATGAACCATAGAGAACTTGAAGTACAGTAGGTTTAACACGAATATAAATAAAGAATGAGTAAATTACAGTACCTTATGTGGTGGTTTTTCTTTCTTTCACTAACGGAGCTTATGAGATTTCCTGTTGAGTTTTGTGTTGTGAAGTTTTCAAGTTTTGGGTAAAGATTTGATGGACTATGGAATAAGGAGTGGCAAGTACCTAAGCTTGGGGATTCCCATGGCACCCCAAGATATTCAAGAATAGCCAAAAGCCTAAGCTTGGGGATTCCCCTAGAAGGCATCCCCTCTTTCGTCTTCGTTTATCGGTAACTTTACTTGGAGCTATATTTTTATTCGCCACATGATATGTGTTTTGCTTGGAGCATCTTGTATAATATTAGTCTTTGATTTTTAGTTTACCACAATCATCCTTGCTGTACACACCTTTCGGGAGAAACCCACTTGATTGGAATTTATTAGAATAGTCTATGTGCTTCACTTATATCTTTTGAGCTAGATAGTTTTTTCTCTAGTGCTTCACTTATATCTTTTAGAGCACGGCGGTGGCTTAATTTTGTAGAAATTGTTAGTCTCTCATGCTTCACTTATATTATTTTGAGAGTCTCTTAGAACATCATGGTATTTGCTACGGTTATAAAATTGGTCCTAGAATGATGAGCATCCAAGTTGGGTATAGTAAAAACTATCATAGGAAGTGAATTGGATGCTATGATCAATTTGATACTTGATAATTGTTTTGAGATATGGAGGTAGTGATATTAGAGTCATGCTAGTTGGGTGATTATGAATTTAAAGAATGCTTGTGTTCAAGTTGGCAAGTCCCGTAGCATGCACGTATGGTAAAAGTTGTGTAACAAATTAATTGCATAGGGTGCTCTTTTGATTGCCATTCCTTGAGTGGAGGTCGGGGTGCGTGATGGTTAACTCCTACCAACCTCCCCCCTAGGAGCATGCGTAGTAGTACTTTACATCGAGGGCTAATAAAACTTCTGCAATAAGTATATGGGTTCTTTTGACTAATGTCGAGTCCATGGATTATACGCACTCTCACCCTTCCATCATTGCTAGCCTCTTCGATACCGTGCATTGCCCTTTCTCACCTTGAGAGTTGGAGCAAACTTCGCCGGTGCATCCAAACCCCGTGATACGATATGCTCTATCACACATAAACCTCCTTATATCTTCCTCAAAACAGCCACCATACCTACCTATTATGGCATTTCCATAGCCATTCCGAGATATATTGCCATGCAACGTCCCACCATTCCGTGTATCATCATAACACGCATTATCATTGTCATATTGCCCTGCATGATCATGTAGTTGACATCGTATTTGTGGCAAACCCACCATGCATAATTTTTCATACATGTCACTCTTGATTCATTGCCCATCCCGGTACACCGCCGGAGGCATTCATATAGAGTTATATCTTGTTCTAGTTTTGGGTTGTAATTCATGAGTTGTAAACAAATAAAGGTGTGATGATCATCATTATTAGAGCATTGTGCCCAAATAAAAAAAGGCCAAAAAGAAAAAAAGAAAGGCCAAACAAAAAAAGGCTAAAAATAAAAAAAGAAAGGCCCAAATAAAAAAACAAGAAAAAAAGAAAATAAAAATAAAAAGGGGGCAATGTTACTATCTCTTTTTCCACACTTGTGCTTCAAAGTAGCACCATGTTCTTCATATAGAGAGTCTCATATGCTGTCACTTTCATATACTAGTGGGAATTTTTCATTATAGAACTTGGCTTGTATATTCCTATGATGGGCTTCCTCAAAATGCCCTAGGTCTTCTTGAGCAAGCAAGTTGGATGTACACACACTAGTTTCTTTTGTTGAGCTTTCATACATTTATAGCTCTAGTGCATCCGTTGCATGGCAATCCCTACTCCTCATGTTGACATCAATTGATGGGCATCTCCATAGCCCGTTGATTAGCCTCATCAATATGAGACTTTCTCCTTTTTTGTCTTCTCCACACAACCTCCATCATCATATTCTATTCAACCCATAGTGCTATATCCATGGCTCACGCTCATGTATTGCATGTGAGTTGAAAAAGGCTGATGTGTGTTAAAAAGTATGAACCAATTGATTGGCTGAAACCGGGGTTGCTCTTGATGGGAGTATTTTGTGTGATGAAAATGAAACATAGCCTAACTATATGATTTTGTAGGGATGAACTTTCTTTAGCCATGTTATTTTGAGAAGACGTGATTGCTTTGATTAGTATGCTTGAAGTATTACTATTTCTTATGTCAATATGAACTTTTATTTTGAATCATTTGGTCTGAACATTCATGCCACAATAAACAAAATTACATAGAGAATTATGCTAGGTAGCATTCCACATCAAAAATTCTGTTTTTATCATTTACCTACTCGAGGACGAGCAGGAATTAAGCTTGGGGATGCTTGATACATCTCCAAGGTATTTAGAATTTTTTATTGTTCCATGCTATTATATTACCCATTTTGGATGATTATGGGCTTTACTTTACACATTTATATCATTTTTGGGACTAACCTACTAACCGGAGGCCCAACCCGTATTGCTGTTTTTTTTTGCCTATTTCAGTATTTCGAAGAAAAGGAATATCAAACGGAGTCCAAATGGAAGAAACCTTCGGGAGCGTGATATTTGGAACGAACGTGATCCATAGGACTTGGAGTGCAAGTCAAGAATCAATCGAGGCGGCCACGAGGGTGGAGGGTGCGCCCCCTACTAGGCACGCCCCCTATCTCGTGGGCCCCTCGGGCATCCACCGACCTACTTCTTCCTCCTATATATACCCACGTACCCCAAGAACATCAGAGGCGACCATGAAAAACTATTTCCACCACCGCAACCTTCTGTATCCGCGAGATCCCATCTTGGAGCCTTCGCCGGCGCTCCGCCGAAGGGGGAATTGACCACGGAGGGCTTCTACATCAACACCATAGCCTCTCCGATGAGTTGTGAGTAGTTTACCACAGACCTTTGGGTCCATAGTTATTAGCTAGATGGCTTCTTCTCTCTTTTTGGATCTCAATACCATGTTCTCCTCGATCTTCTTGGAGATCTATTCGATGTAACTCTTTTTGCGGTGTGTTTGTCGAGATCTGATGAATTGTGGGTTTATGATCAAGTTTATCTATGATAAATATTTGAATCTCCTCTGAATTCTTTTATGTGTGATTAAGTTATCTTTTTAAGTCTCTTCGAATTATTAGTTTGGTTTGGCCTACTAGATTGATCTTTCTTGCAACCGGAGAAGTGCTTAGCTTTGGGTTCAATCTTGTGGTGTCCTTTCTCATTGACAGCAGGGGCAGCAAGGCACGTATTGTATTGTTGCCATCGAGGATAAAAAGTTGGGGTTTATATCATATTGCATGAGTTTATCCCTCTACATCATGTCATCTTTCTTAATGTGTTATTCTATTGTTTATGAACTTAATACTCTAGATGCATGCTGGATAGCGGTCGATGTGTGGAGTAATAGTAGTAGATGCAGGCAGGAGTCAGTCTACTTGTCACAGACGTGATGCCTATATACATGATCATGCCTAGATAATCTCATAATTATTCGCTTTTCTATCAATTGCTCGACAGTAATTTGTTCACCCACAGTAATACTTATGCTATCTTGAGAGAAGCCACTAGTGAAACCTATGGCCCCGGGTCTATCTTTTATCATATAAGCTTTCAATCTACTTTTATTTTCATCTTTACTTTTCCAATCTATATTATAAAATACCAAAAATATATTTATCTTATCATATTATCTCTATCAGATCTCACTTTCGCAAGTGGCCGTGAAGGGATTGACAACCCCTTTATTGTGTTGGTTGCGAGTTCTTTTTTGTTTGTGTAGGTGCGTGGGACTTTTGAGGAGCCTCCTACTGGTTTGATACCTTGGTTCTCAAAAACTGAGGGAAATACTTACGCTACTATTGCTGCATCACCCTTTCGTCTTCAAGGAAAACCAACAGAAGCTCAAGACGTAGCACACGCGTGGTTGCAGAGCCACGCACGAGAGGGTGCGGGGCAGACGCGTCGGAGGGGGAGCGCAGGTAGAGGAGTAGCAAGCGTCTGGCTATTATCTGACTATTACCCAACTTGCATCCGGCTAGTGTACGGGCATTATATGCCCAATATCTGCGTATTGTACAGGCAATGTCTGGGGCATATATGGTTTGCATCTGGCTTGTGTCTGGGATGTGTCTGGCTTGCATCTAGCCATCGCACGGGAAGCGTATGAGCAGAGGAGCGACACACAACACGGAGGGGAGCGAACGCGCGGCCGTGGGTGGATGCGGTCGACCGAAGCGAGGCCGTATGCGCCGCGCGCGCGGACGGACAACTGGCGTCGCGGCGGTGGGGAAGAAGAGGGCGATGCCAACGACGGGGATGTGCCATTCCACGCGGACTTGTGACACCCCCGATTCAATCGTACACTAATCATGCATGCAAACGTGTACGATCAAGATCAGGGACTCACGGGAAGATATCACAACACAACTCTAAAACATAAATAAGTCATACAAGCATCATATTACAAGCCAGGGGCCTCGAGGGCTCGAATACAAGTGCTCGATCATAGACGAGTCAGCGGAAGCAACAATATCTGAGTACAGACATAAGTTAAACAAGTTTGCCTTAAGAAGGCTAGCACAAACTGGGACACAGATCAAAAGAGGCGCAGGACTTCTGCCTGGGATCCTCCTAAACTACTCCTGGTCGTCGTCAGCAGCCTGCACGTAGTAGTAGGCACCTCCAGTGTAGTAGTCATCATCGACGGTGGTGTCTGGCTCCTGGGCTCCAATGTCTGGTTGCGACATCCGAGAAGAAGAGGAAAACAGGGGAAAAGAGGGAGCAAAGCAACCGTGAGTACTCATCCAAAGTACTCGCAAGCAAGGAGCTACACTACATATGCATGGGTATATGTGTAAGGAGGCAATATCAGTGGACTGAACTGCAGAATGCCAGAATATGAGGGGGATAGCTAGTCCTATCGAAGACTACGCTTCTGGCAGCCTCCGTCTTGCAGCATGTAGAAGAGAGTAGATTGAACTCCTCCAAGTAGCATCGCATAGCATAATCCTACCCGGCGATCCTCCCCTCGTTGCCCTGTGGAAAAGCGATCACCGGGTTGTCTGTGGAACTTGTCTGGGTGTGTTTTATTAAGTATCCGGTTCTAGTTATCATAAGGTCAAGGTACAACTCCAGGTCGTCCTTTTACCGAGGGACACAACTATTCGAATAGATAAACTTCCCTGCAGGGGTGCACCACATAACCCAACACGCTCGATCCCATTTGGCCGGACACACTTTCCTGGGTCATGCCCGGCCTCGGAAGATCAACACGTCACAGCACCACCTAGGCACAACAGAGAGGTCAGCACGCCGGTCTAACTCCTATGGCGCAGGGGTCTGGGCCCATTGCCCTTTGCACACCTGCATGTTGCGAACGCGGCCAGAAGCAGAACTAGCCCCCTAAATTCAAGAGCAGGCTTACGTTCCAATCCGGCGCGTGCCGCTCAGTCGCTGACGTCCCGAAGGCTTCGGCTGATACCACGACGTCGAGCGCCCATAACTGTTCCCGCGTAGTTGGTTAGTGCGTATAGGCCAGTGGCCAGACTCAGATCAAATACCAAGATCTCATTAAGCATGTTATTATGAAGCAACCGCGAACGCCGACCAGGGTCAGGCCCACCTCTCGCCTAGGTGGTCCCAACCTGCCATGTCGCTCCGCCACAAAGATCCACACAGAGGGCCGCCGGGACAAAGGTCCTTTCAGCCCCCAATCCGTGAATCACTCGCGGGTACTCAACGAGCCGACCCTACTTTAGTCACCATCTGTATAGTATGTATATATGTATAGTATATACCCGTGATCACCTCCCGAGTGATCACGGCCCAATAGTATAGCAAGGCAGACTGACAAGAGCGTAGGGCCAATGATGATAAACTAGCATCCTATACTAAGCATTTAGTATTGCGGGTAAGGTATCAATGACTGTAGCAACAATGACAGGCTATGCAACAGAATAGGAGTAAGCGAACAGTAACATGCTACACTACTCTAATGCAAGCAGTATAGAGAAGAATAGGCGATATCTGGTGATCAAGGGGGGGGGGGCTTGCCTGGTTGCTCTGGCAAGAAGGAGGGGTCGTGAACTCCGTAGTCGAACTGGGCAGCAGCAGCGTCGGTCCTGTAGTCTACCGGAGAGAAGAGGGGGAAGAAACAATAAATACACTGCAAACATAAGCATGACGATGCATGACATGACAATGAGCGGGGTTAGGTGTGGCCAACCGCGGTAGTAGGTGATACCGGTGAAAGGGGGAAACATCCGAGAAAGTATCCCCGGTGTTTCGCGTTTTCGGACAGGTGATCCGGAGGGGGAAAGTTCCATGTTCGATATTTTAGGGATGTGTGGCGCATGAACGGGCTGCATATCCGGATTCGTCTCGTTGTTCTGAGCAACTTTCATGTACAAAGTTTTTCCATCCGAGCTACGGTTTTTTTTATATTGATTTTAAAAGATTTAAATCACCTTTTAGGGTTAATTTAAATATTTTAATTCAACATTATCCAGAATAGTGTTTGCTGACGTCAGCATGACATCAGCAGTCAACAGGGGGTTGACTGGGTCAAACTGACGTGTGGGTCCTGTCTGTCATTGACACAGTTAACTAAACAGGATTAGTCAATTTAATTAAAGTGATTAGGTTAATTAATTAGGCTTAATTAGATTAACTAACCGGATTAATTAAGTTAATTAATTATCTTAATTAATTAATTATATTATTTTTCTTTATTTTATTTAATTCCTTTTTTTATAAAACGTTCTGGGGCACGGACACCGTTTGTTATAGGCCCATAGGGCCTATCGGGTTCGAGCGTTAGCGGGTGCGGGCGCACCCGAGCGAGCGCTCGCCCGCAGGGTGGGACGAGGCCAGCGAGGCCGGGCGGTCATCGGAGGGGGACGCCGGTGGGAGAGCAGCAGGGCGGCGCCCGAGTGGGCCGCGGGCCAAGGGGGAGTGGTCATGGCCGAGCCAGACGACCGGGACGAGGCACGGGCGCCAGGGCGGGCCCCGGGCGCGCTGGCCACAGCGGTGGTCGGGACCAGCAGAGGAGGCGAGCGGGGCATGTGTGGGTGGGAGGCCGGAGTGGATGTGGCCAGGGGAAGAGGGCGCGGGGGAGGTCGACGCGGCCGCGGGTCGAGCTCACGTCCATGGTGGATGGCGGGCTAGCTGACGCAGAGAGGAGGAGGTCGGGGGTCCGGTGAGCGCGGTCGCGGGCGCGACCAGGGGCGATGGTCAGAGGCATGCGCCGATGCGGTGAACACGTTCGGGGCCCGGTTGGCGAGTGTGCACGGCGACGGAGGGGAAGAGGAGGAGGG
>NC_041381.1:418722091-418740025 GCF_002162155.2 Triticum dicoccoides
GGAGCGGAAGCAGGCCGGCAAGGGGGTCCGGGCGGCGATGGACGATCCGGGCGGCGGCGTCGGCGGTCTCCTCCCTCGATCCCGATCCAATCGGGGGAGAGGGGGGAGATATTTTGAAGAGAGGGGGGAAGTGTTGGTGGGGTTCGGGGTACGAGAGGAGTGGGGGTGGACCTTGGCCCAGTTGGGCAGGCCAGCTGGGGCGAAGCCCAGTGGGGGGTGCTTCCTCTTTGATTTTTTTGTTAGTTTAGTTTTTCCCTTTTGTATTTTCTTTTCTTTTATTTATTTACTTTTCTATTTTAAATCATTTTAAATTATTTAGGTATTTTATAAAAATGTGTTTACTACACTATATTTATCTATGTAATATTTAGAACAAACTGAACATTTTTATTTTAATGTTTGAAAATTTTATTATTTACCAAACTTTGAATTTGAATTTTGGACCGGTTTTGATCTAACGATAGATTAGCAGCAGTAACAGTGGTGATGTGGCACCATTAGCATGGGATCACCGTAGCTTAATTATCCGGCCGTCACAACGTCCCGGGGGCGAGTTGATGTCGAGCCCACGAGCACGGCCGGAGAGATGGCGGCGACATCGCGGCAGAAATGACGAAGATGTCGAGGCCGACAACGAGAGTGCGCTGATACGTCCATTTTGCATCATGCTTTTATATTGATATTTATTGCATTATGGGCTGTTACTACACATTATGTCACAATACTTATGCCTTTTCTCTCTTATTTTATAAGGTTTGCACGAAGAGGGAGAATGCCGGCAGCTGGAATTCTGGGCTGGAAAAGGAGCAAATATTAGAGACCTATTCTACACAACTCCAAAAGTCCTAAAACTCCACAAAAGTCACTTTTTGGAATATATTAAAAATATTGGGCGAAGAAAGCACCAGAGGGGGCCACCTACTAGCCATGAGGGTGGAGGGCACGCCCTACCCCCCTGGGCGCTCCCCCTACCTCGTGGGCCACCTGGCAGGCCCGATGCCCATCTTCTTCTATATGGTGTCTTTTTCCCTGGAAAAAATCATAAGGAAGCTTTCGGTACAAAGCGCCGCCGTCTCGAGGCGGAACCTGGGCAGGACCAATCTAGGGCTCCGGCGGAGTTGTTCTGCCAGGGAAACATCCCTCCGGGAGGGGGAAATCATGCCATCATCATCACCATCGATCCTCTCATTGGGAGGGGGTCAATATCCATCAACATCTTCACCAGCACCATCTCCTCTCAAACCCTAGTTCATCTCTTGTATCCAATCTTTGTCTCAAAACCTCAGATTGGTACCTATGGGTTGCTAGTAGTGTTGATTACTCCTTGTAGTTGATGCTAGTTGGTTTATTCGGTGGAAGATAATATGTTCAGATCCTTTATGTGTATTAATACCCCTCTGGTTATGAACATGAATATGATTTGTGAGTAGTTACGTTTGTTCCTGAAGACATGGGAGAAGTCTTGTTATAAGTAATCATGTGAATTTGGTATTCGTTCGATATTTTGATGAGATGTATGTTGTCTCTCCTCTAGTGGTGTTATGTGAACATCGACTACATGACACTTCACCAGGATTTGGGCCTAGGGGAAGGCATTGGGAAGTAATAAGTAGCTGATGGGTTGCTAGAGTGACAGAAGCTTAAACCCTAGTTTATGCGTTGCTTCGTAAGGGGCTGATTTGGATCCATATGTTTCATGCTATGGTTAGGCTTACCTTAATTTTCTTTCATAGTTGCAGATGCTTAAGAGAGGGGTTAGTCATAAGTGGGATGCTTGTCCAAGGAAGGTCAGTACCCAAGCACCGGTCCACCCACATATCAAATTATCAAAGTAACGAATGCAAATCATATGAGCATGATGAAAACTAGCTTGACAGAAATTCCCATGTGTCTTCGGGAGCGCTTTGCTTTATATAAGAGTTTGTCCAGGCTTGTCCTTGGCTACAAAAAGGGTTGGGCCACCTTGCTGCACCTTAGTTACTCTTGTTACTTGTTACCCATTATGAATTATCTTATAACAAAACTATCTGTTACCAATAATTTCAGTGCTTGCAGAGAATACCTTACCAAAAAACCGCTTGTCATTTCCTTCTGCTCCTCGTTGGGTTCGACACTCTTAATTATCGAAAGGACTACAATAGATCCCCTATACTTGTGGGTCATCAAGACTCTTTTCTGGCACCATTGTCGGGGAGTGAAGTGCCTTTGGTAGGCGGAATTTTGTAAGGAAACATTTATATAGTGTGCTAAAATTTACTGTCACTTGTTACTATGGAAAATAATCCTTTGAGGGGCTTGTTCGGGGTATCTTCACCCCGACCAGAAGAGCAAAGAGTTGCTCCTCAACCTACTGAACCTACTAAAAATATTTACTTTGAAATTCCTTCGGGTAAGATAGAGAAACTACTAGCTAATCCCTATACAGGAGATGGAACATTACATCCCGATATGCGCCTAATCTATGTGGATGAAGTTTGTGGATTATTTAAGCTTGCAGGTATGCCCGAGGATGTTATCAAGAAGAAAGTCTTCCCTTTATATTTTAAGGGAAAGTCATTAACATGGTTTAGGCTATGTGATGATATTGTATCATGGAACTACAACCGACTGAAATTGGAATTTCATCAGAAGTTTTATCCTATGCATCTGGTTCATCGTGATCGTAATTATATATGTATTTTTTGGCCTCGTGAAGGAGAAAGTATCGCTCAAGCTAGGGGGAGGCTTAATTCAATGTTATATTCATGCCCCAATCATGAGCTCTCAAGAGAAATTATTATTCAAAAAATTTATGCTCGGCTTTCTCTCAACAATAGCTCCATGCTCGATACTTCTTGTACTGGTTCTTTTATGATGAAGACTATTGAATTCAGATGGGATTTATTGGAAAGAATTGAACACAACTCTGATGATTGGGAACTAGACAAAGGTAAGGAGTTAGGTATAACATCTAAGTTTGATTGTGTTAAATCTTTTACGGATACCGATGCTTTTCGTGAATTTAGCACTAAATATGGACTTGACTCTGAGATAGTAGCTTCTTTCTGTGAATCATTTGCTACTCATGTTGATCTCCCTAAGGAGAAGTGGTTTAAATATCATCCTCCCATTGAAGTGACAGTAGTAGAACCTATTAAAGTTGAAGAAAAGACTATATATCACTTATAATGTTGATCCTATTGTTCCTACTGCTTATATTGATAAACCACCTTTCCCTGTTAGAATAAAGGATCATGCTAAAGCTTCAACTATGGTTCGTAAGAGTAATGCTAGAACACCTACACCCCCTGAGCAAATTAAAGTTGAACCTAGTATTTCTATGGTCAAAGATCCCTTGGTCGATAATATTGATGGGCATGTTATTTACTTTTGTGATGAAGCCGCTAGAATTGCTAGACCCAATACTAAAAATGAACATAAACCTATTGTTGGCATGCCTGTTGTTTCTCTTAAAATAGGAGACCATTGCTATCATGGGTTATGTGGTTTGGGTGCGAGTGTGAGTGCAATACCTTATACTTTATATAAATAAATGATGCATGATATTGCACCTACTGAAATAGAAGATATTGATGTTACTATTAAGCTTGCCAATAGAGATACTATTTCACCAATTGGGATTGTTTGAGATGTTGAAGTATTGTGTGGGAAAATTAAATATCCTACTGATTTTCTTGTTCTTGCTTCCCCGCAAGATGACTTTTGTCCCATTATATTTGGTAGACCCTTCTTGAATACTATAAATGCTTGGATAGACTGCGAGAAAGATATTGTCACTGTTGGGTTAGGGGATATGTCTCATTATTTTAGTTTTGCTAAATTTCACAGACAACCCCATGATAAAGAATTTCCTAGTAAAGATGAAATTATTGGTCTTGCTTCTATTGTTGTGCCTCCTAATGATCCTTTAGAACAATATCTGCTAGACCATGAAAATGATATGTTTACGAATGAAAGAAGGGAAATAGATGAAGTATTCTTTAATCAGGGACCTATTCTGAAACACAACTTGCTCGTTGAATCCTAGAGGATCCTCCTCCACCCAAGGGTGATCCCGTGTTTGAGCTTAAACAATTACCTGATACTCTTAAATATGTTTATCTTGATGAAAAGAAAATATATCCTGTTATTATTAGTGCTAACCTTTCAAAGCATGAAGCAGAGAAATTACTGAAAACTCTGAAGTAGCACCGTGTTGCTATTGGATATACTCTTCATGATCTTAAGGGCATTAGTCCCACTCTATGCCAACGCAACATAAAATTGGAGAAAGATGCTAAACTAGTTGTTGATCATCAACGACGATTAAACCCTAAGATGAAAGAAGTGATAAGAAATGAAATAATAAAGCTTTTGGAGGCAGGTATAATTTATCATGTTGCTGATAGTCAGTGGGTAAGTCCTTTCCATTGTGTCCCTAAGAAGGGAGGTATTACTGTTCTTCCTAATGATAAGGATGAATTGATCCCACAAGAATTGTTATTGGTTATAGAATGGTAATTGATTTCCGCAAATTAAATAAAGCTACTAGAAAATATCATTACCCTCTACCTTTTATTGATCAAATGCTAGAAAGACTATCCAAACATACAGATTTTTCCTTTGTAGATGGTTATTCTGGTTTCTCTCAAATACCTGTGTCAAAAGAGGATCAGGAAAAGATCACTTTTACTTGCCCTTTCGGTACCTTTGCTTATAGACTTATGCCTTTTGATTTATGCAATGCACTTGCTACTTTTCAAAGATGTATGACTGCTATATTCTCTGACTTTTGCCAAAAGATTGTTGACATTTTCATGGATTATTTCTCCGTTTATGGAACTTCTTTTGATGATTGCTTAAGCAACCTTGATCAAGTTTTGCAGAGATGTGAAGAAACTAATCTTGTCTTGAATTGGGAGAAGTGCCACTTATTGTTAATGAAGGTATTGTCTTGGGGCATAAAAGTTCTGAAAGAGGTATTGAAGTCGATAAAGCTAAAGTAGATGCTATTGAAAAGATGTCGTGTACGAAGGACATCAAAGGTATAAGAAGTTTCCTTGGTCATGCTGGTTTTTATAGGAGGTTTATTAAAGACTTCTCTAAAATTTCTAGGCTTCTGACTAAACTCTTACAAAAAATGTTCCTTTTGTTTTTGATGATGATTGCAGAGAAGCATTTGAAATACTTAATAAAGCCTTGATTTCTACACCCATTGTTCAGCCACCTGATTGGAATTTACCCTTTGAAATTATGTGTGATGCTAGTGATTATGCTATTGGTGCTGTTCTAGGACAAAGATTTGATAAGAAATTAAATGTTATCCAATATGCTAGTAAACTCTAGACAGTGCCCAGAGAAATTATGCTACTACTGAAAAAGAATTTTTAGCAGTTGTGTTTGTTTATGATAAGTTCAAACCTTATATTGTTGATTCCAAAGTAACTGTTCACACTGATCATGCTACTATTAAATACCTTATGGAAAAGAAAGATGCTAAACCTAGACTTATTATATGGGTTCTCTTACTACAAGAATTTGATTTGCATATTATTGATAGAAAGGGAGCTGAGAACCCCGTTGCAGACAACTTGTCTAGGTTAGAAAATGTTCTTGATGACCCACTACCTATTGAAGATAACTTTCCTAATGAACGACTAGTTGTCATAAATGCTTCTCGTACTGCTCCATGGTATGCTGATTATGCTAATTACATTGTTGCTAAATTTATACCACCTAGTTTCACATACTAGCAAAAGAAAAAGTTTTTTTACAATTTAAGACATTACTTTTGGGATGAACCACACCTTTATCAAGAAGGAGTAGATGGTGTTATTAGATGTTTTGTACCTGAGCATGAACAGGAACAGATCCTACGCAAGTGTCACTCCGAGGCTTATGGAGGACACCACGCTGGAGATAGAACTACACATAAGGTATTGCAATCCGGTTTCTATTGGCCTACTCTTTTCAAAGATGCCCGTAAGTTTGTCTTGTCTTGTGATGAATGTCAAAGAATTGGTAATATGAGTAGACGTCAAGAAATGCCTATGAACTATTCACTTGTTATTGAACCATTTGATGTTTGGGCTTTGATTATATGGGACATTTTCCTTCCTCTAATGGGTATACACATATTTTAGTTGTTGTTGATTACGTTACTAAGTGGCTAGAAGCTATTCCAACTAGTAGTGCTGATCATAACACTTCTATTAAGATGCTTAATGAGTTATTTTTCCAAGGTTCGGAGTCCCTAGATATTTAATGACTGGTGGTGGTTCACATTTTATTCATGGTGCTTTTCTTGAAATGCTTGTTAAGTATGATGTTAATCATAGAATTGCATCTCCATACCATCCTCAGTCTAGTGGTCAAGTAGAATTGAGTAATAGAGAGATTAAACTGATTTTGCAAAAGACTATTAATAGATCTAGAAAGAATTGGTCCAAGAAACTTAATGATGCATTATGGGCCTATAGAACTGCTTATAAAAATTCTATGGGTATGTCTCCGTATAAAATGCTTTATGGAAAGACTTGTCACTTACCTCTCTGTCACACCCAAGATGCGACCATATCCTAAAGGAACTTGAAGGTCCCACCAAGGATAGAAGCGCATCTTGAAGACGCTTTTGCAAGGTGGATATCATTACATCAACATTACATAATAGAAGGGGATACATACAAGAGGCATACAATGCCACACGAATACAACATCACAATACATAAGAGCAACATCCGACTACGGATGAAACATAAACAGAAACTCAAACGACATCCACCCTGCTAGCCCAGGCTGCCGACCTGGAACCTATCCCCTGATCGAAAAAGAGCAGAAGAACTCAACGCAAGAAAGCATCGCTCTCGAATCATGATCATCGCATAACCTGTACTTGCAACTGTTGTTGTAGTAATCTGTGAGCCACGAGGACTCAGCAACCCCATTACCATGGGTATCAAGACTAGCAAAGCTTAAAGGGGAAGGAAGGGGTAAGGTGGTGAGGTTGCAGCAGCGACTAAGCATGATATGGTGGCTAACATACGCAAATAAGAGCGAGAAGAGAGCAAATGGAATGGTCGTGAAACTAGCAATGATCAAGAAGTGATCCTGAACTCCTACTTACGTCAAACATAACACAGAAACCGTGTTCACTTCCCGGACTCCGCCGAAAAGAGATCATCACGGCTACACACGCGGTTGATGCGTTTTAATTCGGATCTGGTGTCAAGTTATCTACAACCGGACATTAACAAATTCCCATCTGCCTATAACCGCAGGCATGGCTTTCGAAAGATTATACCCTACAGGGGTGTCCCAACTTAGCACATGATAAGCTCTCGCGATCAACGAAGGATATACCTTCTCCCAGGAAGACCCGATCAGACTCGGAATCCCGGTTTACAAGACATTTCGACAATGGTAAAACAAGACCAGCAAGACCACCCAATGCGCTGACAATCCCGATAGGAGCTGCACATATCTCGTTCTCAGGGCAACACCGAATGAGCAATCCGTACAACTAAAACCAGACCTCAAGATTCCCTGAGGGGGCGCTGCAAAGGGCTCTAGTTCGGACCACCACTTAGATAAGCACTGGCCCGGGGGGGCTAAAATAAAGATGACCCTCGAGAGAGCGACTCCCAAGGGAAAAGTAGGTGGTGGTGAGGCAAATGGTAAAACCAATGTTGGGCCTTGCTAGAGGAGTTTTATTCAAGGCGAACTGTCAAGGGGGTCCCATAAATCACCCAACCGCGTAAGGAACGCAAAATCCGGGAACATAACACCGGTATGACGGAAACTAGGGCGGCAAGAGTGGAATAAAACACCAGGCATAAGGCTGAGTCTTCCACCCTTTACCTAGTATATAGATGCATTAATAATATAAGAGATATTGTGATATCCCAACATAATCATGTCCGTCATGGAGCAATCTTCAACTTCACCTGCAACTAACAACGCTATAAGAGGGGCTGAGCAAAGCGGTAACATAGCCAAGCAATGGTTTGCTAGGAAGGGTGTCAAAGGTTAGAGGTTCATGGCAATTTGGGGAGGCTTGAAGAACAGGTGATAGGAAACGCAGCATAGCGATAGAACGAAACAACTAGCATGGAAATGATAGTAGTGAGATCCAGGGTAGTGGTCATCTTGCCTGATATCCCGCAAGGAAGAAGAACGAGTCCATGAAGAAGACGAACGGATGAAGCCGAACCAAGCGTAGACGAACGAATCCTCACGATCGCAACGAAACAGGAACTATCGAAAAGAAGCACACAACAAGGTAAACACACCACACATGAACAAGGCATGATGGACAACAAGCATGATGCATGACAATGCTACATGAACCTACTCATGGCAAGAGATGATGCAAACAAGAGCAACACATCAAAGCAAGTTTAAATGAGGCCGGGAACAACATATAACAATTCCGGTAAGTCCTCATATGCAAATTTCGAAGTTGGTCCAGATCTGAATAAACCTTATGTTCAAGTTCTTAAACAGCAAGTTAAGATGCACAAAGATGATCTACACGAAATTCTAGTCAAGTTACATATGAAGTTCATTTAGTTCGGAGCTACGGCCTAGAAGATATGAGCAAAACAAGTAAAACATGGCATTGATGCAAAATGCACACAAACATCAAGAAAACACCTCCAAACAAGGATGCAACATGATAATATGAAACTACATGCAAAATCAAGCAAGTTTCATACAGAGCACACTCAAAATAGAGCAACGGTGCAACACACACACACTATACAAGTCATAACAACAATCTGCCCAAAACAGCAATTAGGCATCTTGCAAGCATCAAAATAACATGCTACTGGACCTCAACAAGAAAAAAAAGGCATGGGCATGATGTACAGGTAAAGCCTAACAAAACATGAACATTGAGCTATCCCCAGAAACTACTAGAACATGCTCAAACACACATGGAAAGATTGCAAATAATATCAGTTTCAGACTTTGCAGAAAATAACATCAGGTTGCAATGTTTAGATCTTTCAAACAACATGTTACAGGAACTTCTTATGGAAAACAAAGGTTTGGAATGAACCTAATAATTGCATAGAACAAAAGTCCCTTACTGACCATGAGCCAAAAAGAATCAGAAAATATGATGGCACCCATGTAAACATAGCAAGTTATATTACAGATTCAAACATGGCAGGTACAATGATAAGAAGGCATGTTGATGAGCTTGTACCACTCACCACGGAGCAATACAAGGCATGGCAAGGCACCCAACAGTAAGAAGACAAGATTACGAAGCTAAGGATGGCAAGAGCAAGTTCATAGGGTGCATGGATCACTAACAACAAGCATGGCAACAACTGAACTTAATGTTAACAGGCTGACAACAACATTATTTAGCAACTTTGGAGCAAGATTACATCAAGCTAGAGCAGGCTATAAATGCAACCAGGGGTATGGATGGATAGAGCATGACATGTAAAACAAAATACCCTTAGTAAACATCTCCAGATTATGCATAGAATGACTTGTAGCAGCAGGTTTACATAGCATCACGAAATAACAAATTCAGCCTAGCAAAACAGCAACATCAAGTACCCTACTTAACAAGCTCGATTCACTCACCACAAGTCATTGCATGACAAGATAAGCATAGCATCAGCAAGAACACATGTTTATGAAACAAACCAAGGCAAGAACAAGTTCATAGCATGCAAGGATCAACTACAACAACCTTGGCAAAATTGAATAAAATGTAAACAATCTGCCAGGAAACATTTTGTAGCAAAAGTAGAGCACGAAAATGACATGCTATACTACTCCATAATTGCAACCAGGGGCATGAATGGATAGAGAACAACCATATGTTCAAAACATCCTTACTGAAGTATCTCAAAATATACATGGATCTCTCTGTAGCATCAAGTTTACATGGCATCAAAATAATAGCAGAACAGGGACTAAATCAACAACATTATGAAGCCTAGTTTGCATGCTTGTGCTAGTCACCACATTGATCACAAAAATACATGGTAAACAGCTCTGTAAAGATGGCATGACATAGTTCGAATCACATGTAGAGCTCATGCCCATAAGATGCACACATCAATCATGGCAAAAATGACAAAAGTGCATGTTCTGTTAACAGACAACAAACAACATTATGAAGCACTCTTGCAACGATGATTCAGGCATCAAGATGGACTCAAATGAACATGATGCAATGGAATGAAATGAAGAACTCGTCGAGTCGAACAATTTGACATATTACACGCACGAAACGGAGCTACGGATGCAGAGATATGATGCGATGAACATGGCATGATAATGCAAAATTATTTCGGGACTTGGTGAAATTAGCACCTCGGGAAAAGTCAACGCGGGCGAGGTGGCGGCGGATCTGGCCGGAATATCGCCGGAGAAGGAAGGAGATGGCCGGAGACGGGCGGGGACGAGCTGGCCCGGCCGGATCCGGCCGGATCTGGCACGGCGGCGGCGGAAGGTCGGCAGGGTTGGGCGCGGGGCCGGCGAGGCATGGGGAGGCTCGCGGTGGCCGGGAGGCCAGGGGAGAGGCGCGGCGAGGCGCGGGGTCGAGGGCGCGGCCCCGGGCTGGATCCGCGGCGGCGGCCCATGGTCGCCGGAGAAGGAGTAGAGGCGGCGCGGGGGCTTCGGCGGCGGGGTCGCCGGTGCCGGGGGCGAGGCGCGCAGGCGGCGGAGCATCGAACGGCGGCGCGGCCGGGAGCCCCCGGGCGAGCGGCGGCGGGGGGGGACGGGCCCGGCGCGGCCCGGTTCGGCCCGGGGCGGGCCGGTTCTGGGCCTCGGGAGGCGGCGCGCGCTGGGATGGCGGCGGGGGCACGTGTCGGGCGCTGGTTGGCTGGACGGTGGCGGCGGACATGTCCGGGCGGCGGGGAAATATGTCCGGCGGCGGAGAGGGACTAGGTTAGTGTTTGGTCTGCGAAAAATCCGGAGGGGAACACATATTTATAGGTAGAGGGAGCTAGGAGAGTCCAAATGAGGAGCGGTTTTCGCCCACACGATCGTGATCGAACGACCGAGAGGATGGAGGGGAGTTAGATGGGTTTTGGGCCACTTTGGAGGGGTGTTGGGCTGCAAAGAGAAAGGGGGGTTTCGGGCTACGCGGTTAACCGTTGGAGTATCAAACGAACTCCAAATGGCACGAAACTTGACAGGCGGTCTACCGGTGCTATACCAAGGCCGCTTGGCAAACCTCGGGCCATTCCGAGAAAGTTTAACAGCCGCACATGAAAAGAGGTAAAAGGGGGTGCCGGGGAACATAGGAGTGCCGGATTGCAAAACGGACAACGGGGAAAATGCTCGGATGCATGAGACGAACACGTATGCAAAATGAGATGCACATGATGACATGACAAAATGCAACATGCAAGCAAATGACATGGCAACTACGGCGAATATCTGGCGGACACCTGGCGCATCGAAACCGGGGCATTACAACACTCCTCCACAAACAAGAGATCTCGTCCCGAGATCTTAGGACCGAGACGGAAGGGAAAAGGGATGAGGTGAAACAAGAACTCAAGAGAAGAAGCAAAGAATCGAGAGAACTCGAGAAGAAGAGAGGAACGACGAGAATGACAGGAATCGAAAGATCACGGAATCAGATAGACTATGAAACTACTTCGGTTAGAACGAGATAAGAAACAAATTAGACTGAAAGGATTTAGGCAGCACTCCGGCTGAACATGGAAGGAATAGAACAAGAACTTCACAAGATGGGATGGCACTTGACGAGATGAACAGCACAATGCCTCCGGAGGAATTGAAAGAGTTGAATGAAAAGAACGGGGAAGAAAATGACAACTTGTGCCACGAATGAAATAGAAAGCAACCTTAGAAGAAAAGATTGAATGGAGTTGTTGAGAAAATTCAACAACGAAAAGAATAAACTTGTCGTGGACTTATGGATAACATCTCAGAAATTATGAGGTGATAACCATCCGCAAACAGAAATGATTGGATAACTTAGAAGAACGAAGAAATGCAAAACTCCACTTCAAAAGAATACGGAGAATTAATTGCACTTCGAGACGCGAGAAGAAAAGATACTTGAACTCCGCCAACAAGAATCTTGATGAACTCTTGAAAGAATGAATTAATTCATAAAGAACCACCATGAAGAACTCCGGTAACAAAAGGATGATGAGATAGAATGAAGGATGAACGAATAAGATGAGCCTTGCGATGATTTAGATGGAGGTTTCCGACGAAATGGCTGAGGAAATTGAACTCTAGAAAAGAAAAGATGAAAACACTTGAACTAGAATTTATTCATCAAGAACAAACTCCGAAGGAAGGGATTACTCACTTGGATGAAATAAGAATAAGATTTATTGTATGCTTATCCTTCATCAAATTAAATTGATGACAAACAATGGATTTTGCATACTACTTATTCTTCTTGAAAAGGATTGAGAAGTGACATATCGCAAACTTGAGAAGGTCTTCATGAACCACCGGAAGGATTGAAAGAACGAATGGATTGGAATGATAATCAAAGGAAAAGAATCTTGGTCGAACCACCGAAAGAATTCGAAAATGACTGATGAAAGAGACTTAATCACCGGGAAGAATTAGAAGAACAAATATGCTCGAGGGGATTCAGATACAAGAGAACGGGAAGAAGTCGAGCTGATTAAAGAACACTTGAACAAAGCGTCGGGGTAAATAGAGAACGATAGCTGGAATGATGGTCTCCGGTGAAAAGAAATGGGAAAACAACTACTAATATACTCTGGATGGGTAAGAAAAGGAATATCTGACAAATAGAATAAATCGAGAGGATAATATGAAGCTAGAACCACGAATCTTCGAGAGAACGGGCAAGATTTAGAGGAAAAACTCTTCTTCAGTCTTCAATGACGATGGGAAAACACCACCAAAATACTGAGATACTCCAGGAGAATGAAAGGCAAAGAGGTTGAGCCAACAATGAAAAGAGTTTGGAAACGATCTTGGAAAGGCATCTGACTGAAGGGATTCATACTTACGACACATTTGAAAAGAATTGAGAATAACTGCTGGGAAATTAGAAGAGTCAGGTAAGATCCTGGGAAAAGACCTGTGGGTTAGGGCCCACTGAAGAGATAACACCATCGGAAAGGATTTGTTGAACAGATAGATGATGCACCGGAACAATTGAAATATTTGAATGAGGTGACAACCTCGAATTAATTGGAACACAGACGAATCTTCTGAGATGTCTTGCGAACTCCGGAATGATTGAATGGCGAGAGGCAAACGAGCAGAGAAAACACTTGAGCTGATGGAATGAATATAATCACTACCGAAAATGGAATTGAATCCACCGGAGAAGAAAGAGATGAAGAATGACAAACGAGACAAGAATTCATCGGTTGAGATAATTTACGAAAGACTGAAGAGGTTCCACACGAATGAAATTGATGCTCGAAAGAGACTCAGGCTCCGGGAAGAAAAAGGGTGGGAGGGTGGGAAAACAAAGGCAACTTGGAAGGGGAAAACAACGAATATCTTGAAGAGAAAACACCGGTTGAAATCATTGAGGAAAGAAGGCAAAGATGAAGAGGCTCCAGTCAACTTGACGAGAAATGCACCGGATGAAAAGAGCTGAGGAACAACGACCGGAAAACCAGCTGTGTGATCCTAAAGAAAATTTGAAGGGGAAGGGAAGTAATTCAAAACACCTACGTCAAGAATCCTTACCAGAGCAATGAAGGGGGCTCAGGAGTAAAAAGAATTCCTACTCTCTGATATAACTAGACTCTGAAAATAGTTTTCTTCTAGACTCAACAACGGCCAAACTACACGATCAATCAAGGGGTCTCCTAAGGTCGGTCGAGGCTCTGATACCAACTTGTCACGCCCAAGATGCGACCATATCCTAAAGGAACTCGAAGGTCCCACCAAGGATAGAAGCTCATCTTGAAGACGCTTTTGCAAGGTGGATATCATTACATCAACATTACATAATAGAAGGGGATACATACAAGAGGCATACAATGCCACACGAATACAACATCACAATACATAAGAGAAACATCCGACTACGGATGAAACATAAACAGAAACTCAAACGACATCCACCCTGCTAGCCCAGGCTGCCGACCTGGAACCTATCCCCTGATCGAAGAAGAAGCAGAAGAACTCAACGCAAGCAAGCATCGCTCTCGCATCATGATCATCGCATAACCTGTAACTGGAACTGTTGTTGTAGTAATCTGTGAGCCACGAGGACTCAGCAACCCCATTACCATGGGTATCAAGACTAGCAAAGCTTAAAGGGGAAGGAAGGGGTAAAGTGGTGAGGTTGCAGCAATGACTAAGCATGATATGGTGGCTAACATACGCAAATAAGAGGGAGAAGAGAGAAAATGGAATGGTCGTGAAACTAGCAATGATCAAGAAGTGATCCTGAACTCCTAGTTACGTCAAACATAACACAGAAACCATGTTCACTTCCCGGACTCCGCCGAAAAGAGACCATCACAGCTACACACGCGGTTGATGCGTTTTAATTCGGATCTGGTGTCAAGTTATCTACAACCGGACATTAACAAATTCCCATCTGCCTATAACCGCAGGCACGGCTTTCGAAAGATTATACCCTGCAGGGGTGTCCCAACTTAGCCCATGATAAGCTCTCGCGATCAACAAAGGATATACCTTCTCCCAAGAAGACCCGATCAGACTCGGAATCCCGGTTTACAAGACATTTCGACAATGGTAAAACAATACAAGCAAGACCGCCCGATGCGCCGATAATCCCGATAGGAGCTGCACATATCTCGTTCTCAGGGCAACACCGGATGAGCTATCCGTACAACTAAAACCAGACCTCAAGTTTCCCTGAGGGGGCGCTGCAAAGGGCTCTAGTTCGGACCAACACTTCGACAAGCACTGGCCCGGGGGGGCTAAAATAAAGATGGCCCTCGAGAGAGCGACTCCCAAGGGAAAAGTAGGTGGTGGTGAGACAAATGGTAAAACCAATGTTGGGCCTTGCTGGAGGAGTTTTATTCAAGGCGAACTGTCAAGGGGGTCCCATAAATCACCCACCGCGTAAGGAACGCAAAATTCGGGAACATAACACCGGTATGACGAAAAATAGGGCGGCAAGAGTGGAACAAAACACCAGGCATAAGGCCGAGTCTTCCACCCTTTACCAAGTATATAGATGCATTAATAATATAAGAGATATTGTGATATCCCAACATAATCATGTCCGTCATGGAGCAATCTTCAACTTCACCTGCAACTAACAACGCTATAAGAGGGGCTGAGCAAAGCGGGAACATAGCCAAGCAATGGTTTGCTAGGAAGGGTGTCAAAGGTTAGAGGTTCATGGCAATTTGGGGAGGCTTGAAGAGCAGGTGATAGGAAACGCAGCATAGCGATAGAACGAAACAACTAGCATGGCAATGATAGTAGTGAGATCCAGGGTAGCGGTCATCTTGCCTAATATCCCGCAAGGAAGAAGAACGAGTCCATGAAGAAGACGAACGGATGAAGCCGAACCAAGCGTAGATGAACGAATCCTCACGATCGCAACGAAACAGGAACTATTGAAAAGAAGCACACAACAAGGTAAACACACCACACATGAACAAGGCATGATGCACAACAAGCATGATGCATGACAAGGCTACATGAAGCTACTCATGGCAAGAGATGATGCAAACAAGAGCAACACATCAAAGCAAGTTTAAATGAGGCCGGGAACAACATATAACAATTCCGGTAAGTCCTCATATGAAAATTTCGAAGTTGGTCCAGATATGAATAAACCTTATGTTCAAGTTTTTAAACAGCAAGTTAAGATGCACAAAGATGATCTACACGAAATTCTAGTCAAGTTACATATGAAGTTCATTTAGTTCAGAGCTACGGCCTAGAAGATATGAGCAAAACAAGTAAAACATGGCATTGATGCAAAATGCACAAAAACATCAAGCAAACACCTCAAAACAAGGATGCAACATGATAATATGAAATTACATGCAAAATCAAGCAAGTTTCATATAGAGCACACTCAAAATGGAGCAACGGTGCAACACACACACACTATACAAGTCATAACAACAATCTGCCCAAAATAGCAACTAGGCATCTTGCAAGCATCAAATCAACATGCTACAGGACCTCAACTAGAAAACAAAAGTCATGGGCATGATGTACAGGTAAATCCTAACAAAACATGAATACTGAGCTATCCCCAGAAACTAGTAGAACATGCTCAAACACACATGGCAAGAATGCAAATAATATCAGTTTCAGACTTTGCAAAAAATAACATCAGGTTGCAATGTTTAGAGCTTTCAAAGAACATGTTACAGGAACTTATTATGGCAAACAAAGATATGGCATGAACCTACTAATTGCATAGAACAAAAGTCCCTTACTGACCATGAGCCAAAAAGGATCAGAAAATATGATGGCACCCATGTAAACATAACAAGTTATATTACAGATTCAAACATGGCAGGAACAACGATAAGAAGGCATGTTGATGAGCTTGTACCACTCACCACAGAGCAATACATGGCATGGCAAGGCACCCAACAGTAGGAAGACATGATTATGAAGCTAAGCATGGCAAAAGCAAGTTCATAGGGTGCATGGATCACTAACAACAAGCATGGCAACAACTGAACTTAATGTTAACAGGCTGACAGCAACATTATTTAGCAACTTTGGAGCAAGATTACAACAAGCTACAGCATGCTATAAATGCAACCAGGGGCTTGGATGGATAGCGCAAGACATGTAGAACAAAACACCCTTAGTAAACATCTCCAGATTATGCATAGAATGACTTGTAGCAGCAGGTTTACATAGCATCATGAAATAACAGATTCAGCCTAGCAAAACAGCAACAAGTACCCTACTTAACAAGCTTGATTCACTCACCACAAGTCATTGCATGACAAGATAAGCATAGTATCAGCAAGAACACATGTTTATGAAACAAACCAAGGCAAGAACAAGTTCATAGCATGCAAGGATCAACTACAACAACCTTGGCAAAATTGAATAACATGTAAACAATCTGCCAGGAAACATTTTGTAGCAAAAGTAGAGCACGAAAATGACATGCTAGACTACTCCATAATTGCAACCAGGGGCATGAATGGATATAGAACAACCATATGTTCAAAACATCCGTACTGAAGTATCTCAAAATATGCATGGATCTCTCTGTAGCATCAAGTTTACATGGCATCAAAATAACAGCAGAACAGGGACTAAATCAACAACATTACGAAGCCTAGTTTGCATGCTTGTGCTAGTCACCACATTGATCAAAAAATACATGGTAAGCACCTCTGTAAAGATGGCATGACATAGTTCAAATCACATGTAGAGCTCATGCCCATAAGATGCACACATCAATCATGGCAAAAATGACAAAAGTGCATGTTCTGTTAACAGACAGCAGACAATATTATGAAGCACTCTTGCAACGTTGATTCAGGCATCAAGATGGACTCAAATGAACATGATGCAATGGAATTAAATGAAGTACTCTTCGAGACGAACAATTTGACATATTTCATGCACGAAACGGAGCTACGGATGCAGAGATATGATGCGATGAACATGGCATGATAATGCAAAATTATTTCAGGACTGTGTGAAATTAGCACCTCGGGGAAAAGTCAACGCGGGCGAGGTGGCGGCGGATCTCGCCGGAATATCGCCGGAGAAGGAAGGAGATGGCCGGAGACGGGCGGGGACGAGATGGCCCGACCGGATCCGACGCGGCGGCGGCGGAAGGTCGGCAGGGTTGGGCGCGGGGCCGGCGAGGCATGGGGAGGCTCGCGGTAGCCGGGAGGCCAGGGCAGAGGCGCGGCGAGGCGCGGGGTCGCGGGCGCGGCTCCGGGCTGGATCCGCGGCGGCATCCCACGGTCACCGGAGAAGGAGCAGAGGCGGCGCGGGGGCTTCGGCGGCGGGGTTGTCAGCGCC
>NC_041381.1:418740303-418746518 GCF_002162155.2 Triticum dicoccoides
GAACGGCGGCGCGGCCGGGAGCCCGCGTGCGAGCGGCGGCGGTGGGGGAGGGCGGCGTGGCCCGATTCGTCCCAGGGCGGGCCGGATCTGGGCCCCGGGCGGCGGCGCGCGGTGGGATGGCGGCGGGGGCACGTGTCGGGCGCTGGTTGGCTGGACGGTGGCGACGGACATGTCCGGGCGGCGGGGAAAAACGTCCGGCGGCGGAGAGGGACTAGGTTAGGGTTTGGTCTGCGAAAAATCCGGAGGGGAACACATATTTATAGGTAGAGGGAGCTATGAGAGTCCAAATGAGGAGCGGTTTTCGCCCACACGATCATGATCGAATGACCGAGAGCATGGAGGGGAGTTAGATGGGTTTTGGGCCACTTTGGAGGGGTGTTGGGCTGCAAAGAGAAAGGGGGGTTTCGGGCTACGCGGTTAACCGTTGGAGTATCAAACGAACTCCAAATGGCACGAAACTTGACAGGCGGTCTACCGGTGCTATACCAAGGCCGCTTGGCAAACCTCGGGCCATTCCGAGAAAGTTTAACAGCCGCACATGAAAAGAGGTAAAAGGGGGCGGCGGGGAACATAGGAGTGCCGGATTGCAAAATGGACAACAGGGAAAATTCTCGGATGCATGAGACGAACACGTATGCAAAATGAGATGCACATGATGATATGACAAAATGCAACACGCAAGCAAATGACATGGCAACTACAGCGAATATCTGGCGGACACCTGGTGCATCGAAACTGGGGCGTTACACTCTCGAACTAGAACATAAGGCATATTAGGCTACTAAAGAGCTCAGATATGATTTCAAACTTGCCGGTGAGAAGAGGCTATTTGACATTAGCTCACTTGATGAATGGAGAACCCAGGCCTATGAGAACGCCAAATTGTTTAAAGAAAAAGTTAAAAGATGTCATGACAAAAGGATACAAAAGCATGAGTTTAATGTAGGTGATTATGTTTTTCTATACAACTCTCATTTAAGATTTTTTTTCCAGGAAAACTTCTCTCTAAATGGGAAGGTCCTTACATTATCGAGGAGTTCTATCGTTCCGGTGCTATCAAAATCAAAAACGCCTAAGGCACAAATCTGAAGGTGGTGAGCGGTCAAAGGATCAAACATTATATCTCAGGTAGTCCCATAAATGTTGAAACCAATGTTATTGACACCGTAACCCCGGAGGAGTACATAAGGGACACTTTCCAGAATGTTTCAGACTCCAAAAAGGAATAGGTATGTGGTACGGTAAGTAAACCGACTCCAAAGCTGCTCAAATAGCAATTCTATCCATTTTGGAATATTTTAAAAATTAAGAAAATCAGAAGTAGTCTGAAAGATACACAAGGTGTCCACAAGGGTGGAGGGCGCGCCCTACACCCCTGGGCGCGCCCCTGCCTCGTGGTCACCTCGTGTGCCCTCCAGACTCCGTTTTCTTGCACGATACTTCTTTTGGTTGGTAAAAAATCATTATATAATCTCCCGAAGGTTTTGACCACCGTACCATGAGAAAATCCTCTGTTTTTGTTTTGAGCTGTTTCTGCCACAAATTTAGAGCAATATGTCGTCCCAGGATTCGAAGGGAGAAAGCTATGTGGCTGATTACCTTGCAGACCCCAAGGTCTACGGAGACTTGGAGCATTGCGGTTGGACCACGGAGGAAAAAGAAGACTATGATCCAAAGGGAAAGGAGGAGACAAGCTCAGATGAAGATGAAGCCCCACTACCTCAACCTGGGGACATGCACGTGGAGTTTAAAAATTCAAGCCTCCCTGATAGAGCAAAGAAACCTAAGATATAGTTTATCACTTTTCGTCTCTTGAAAGAGAACAAACAGGAACTATGTGTCACGCCCAATATGCGACCCTATCCAAAAGGAACTCGAAGGTCCCACCAAGGATAGACCCGCATATTGAAACGATTTTGCAAGGTGGATATCATTACATCAACATTACATAATAGATGGGGATACATACATAAGGCATACAATGCCACACGAATACAACATCACAATACATAAGAGCAACATCCGACTACGGATGAAACACAAACTGAAACTCAAACGACATCCACCCTGCTAGCCCAGGCTGCCGACCTGGAACCTATCCCCTGATCGAAGAAGCAGAAGAAGAACTCAACGCAAGCAAGCATCGCTCTCGCCTCATGATCATCGCATAACCTGTACCTGCAACTGTTGTTGTCGTAATCTGTGAGCCACGAGGACTCAGCAATCCCATTACCATGGGTATCAAGACTAGCAAAGCTTGATAGGAAAGGAAGGGGTAAAGTGGTGAGGCTGCAGCAGCGACTAAGCTTATATGGTGGCTAACATACGCAAATAAGAGCGAGAAGAGAGCAAAAGGAACGTTCATGAACTAGCAATGATCAAGAAGTGATCCTAAACTCCTACTTACGTCAAACATAACCCAAAGGCCGTGTTCACTTCCCGGACTCCGCCGAAAAGAGACCATCACGGCTACACACACGGTTGATGCGTTTTAATTCATATCTGGTGTCAAGTTATCTACAACCATACATTAACAAATTCCCATCTGCCTATAACCGCAGGCACGGCTTTCGAAAGATTATACCTTGCAGGGGTGTCCCAACTTAGCCCATGATAAGCTCTCGCGATCAACGAAGGATATACCTTCTCCCAGGAAGACCGGATCAGACTCGGAATCCCGGTTTACAAGACATTTCGACAATGGTAAAACAAGACCAGCAAAGCCGCCCGATGCGCCGACAATCCCGATAGGAGCTGCACATATCTCGTTCTCAGGGCAACACCGGATAAGTGAAGCATACAGGAACCGATGTAACCCAAGTTGCCAATGGATGGCCCCGCACGGTGCTCTAGTTTGGACCAACACTTAGACAAGCATTGGCCCGGGGGGGCTGTAATAAAGATGACCCTTGGGTTAATTACTCCCAAGGGAAATATAGGTGGTGGTGAGGCAAATGGTAAAACCAAGGTTGGGCCTTGCTGGAGGAGTTTTATTCAAAGCGAACTGTCAAGGGGGTCCCATAAATCACCCGACCGCGTAAGGAACGCAAAATCCGGGAACATAACACCGGTATAACGAAAACTAGGGCGGCAAGAGTGGAACAAAACACCAGGCATAAGGCCGAGCCTTCCACCCTTTACCAAATATATAGATGCATTAATAATATAAGAGATATTGTGATATCCCAACAAAATCCTGTCCGCCATGGAGCAATCTTCAACTTCACCTGCAACTAGCAACGCTATAAGAGGGGCTGAGCAAAAGCGGTAACATAGCCAAACAATGGTTTGCATAGGAAAAGTGTCAAAGGTTAGAGGTTCATGGCAATTTGGGGGGCTTGATAAACAGATGATAGGTAGCGCAGCAAAGCGATAGAACGAAGCAACTAGCATAGCAATGATAGTAGTGAGATCTAGGGTAGCGGTCATCTTGCCTGAAATCCCGCAAGGAAGAAGAACGAGTCCATGAAGAAGACGAACAGATGAAGCCGAACCAAGCGTAGACGAACTAATCCTCACGATCGCAACGAAACGGGAACTATCGAGAAGAAGCAAACAACATAGTAAACATACCACACATGAACAAGGCATGATGCTCAACCAAGCATGATGCATGACAAATCTAGATTAGGCTACTCATGGCAAGAGATGATGCAAACAAGAGCAACACATCAAGACAAGTTTAAATGAGGCCGGGAACAACATATAACAATACCGGTAAGTCCTCATATGCAAATTTCGAAGTTGGTCCAGATCTGAATAAACCTTATGTTCAAGTTGTTAAAAAGCAAGTTGAGATGCACCATGATGATCTACACGAGATTCTAGTCAAGTTACATATAAAGTTCATTTAGTTCGGGGCTCCGGCCTAGAAGATATGAGCAAAACAAGTTAAACATGGCATTGATGCAAAATGCACCTAAACATCAAGCAAACACCTCAAAACAAGGATGAAACATGATAATATGAAACTACATGTAAAATCAAGCAAGTTTCATATAGAGCACACTCAAAACGGAGCAACGGTTCAACACACACACACTATACAAGTCATAACAATAATCTGCCAAAAACAACAACTAAGCATATTGCAAGCATCAAAACAATATGCTACAGTACCACAATATGAAAACAAAAGGCATGGGCATGATGTACAGGTAAAGCATAACAAAACATGAACACTGAGTTATCTCCAGAAATCACTAGAACATGCTCAAACACACATGGCAAGATTGCAAATAATAACAGTTCAGACTTTGCAGAAAATAACATCAGGTTGCAATGTTTAGAGCTATCAAACAACGTGTTACAGGAACTTATCATGGAAAACAAAGGCATGGCATGAATCTACTAATTGCATAGATCAAAAGTCCCTTACTGACCATAAGCCAAAAAGGATCAGAAAATATGATGGCACCCATGTAAACATGGCAAGTTATATTTCAGAATCATACATGGCAGAAACAAAATTATGAAGGCATGTAGATGAGCTTGTACCACTCACCACAGAGCAAAACATGGCATGGCAAGGCAACCAAGAGTAAGAAGGCATGTTTGGGAAGCTAGGCATGGCAAGAGCAAGGTCATAGGGTACATGGAACACTAGCAACAATCATGGCAACAACTGAACTTAATGTTAACAGGCTGATAGCAACATTATGAAGCAACATTGGAGCAAGATTAAAACAAGTTAAAGAAAGCTATAAATGCTACCAGAGGTATGGATGGATAGAGAAAGACATGTAGAACAAAACATGTTTAATGATCATCTCCAGATTATGCATAGAATGACTAGTAGCAGCATGTTTATATAGCATCACGAAATAACAGATTCAGCCTAGCAAAACAGCAACATCAAGTACACTACTTAACAAGCTTGATTCACTCACCAAAAGTCATTGCATAACAAGATAAGCATAGCATCATCAAGAAGACATGTTTATGAAACAAATCAAGGCAATAACAAGTCCATAGAATGCAAGGATCAACTATAGCAACCTTGGCAAAATTGAATAACATGTAAACAATCTGCCAGGAAACATTTTGAAGCAAAAGTAGAGCACGAAAATGGCATGCTAGACTACTCCATAATTTCAAACAGGGGCATGAATGGATAGACAACAACCATATGTTCAAAACATCCTTACTGAAGTATCTCAAC
The DNA here is from genome assembly GCF_002162155.2 of Triticum dicoccoides. Taxonomy (NCBI): domain Eukaryota; kingdom Viridiplantae; phylum Streptophyta; class Magnoliopsida; order Poales; family Poaceae; genus Triticum; species Triticum dicoccoides. Next base: position 418,745,465 of record NC_041381.1, read on the forward strand.
ATATGCATGGATCTCTCTATAGCATCAAGTTTACATGGCATCAAAATAACAGCAGAACAGGGACTAAAATCAGCAATATCATGATGCCTAGTTTGCATGCTTGTGCTAGTCACCATATTGATCACAAAAATACATGGTAAGCACCTCTGTAAAGAAGACATGGCATAGATCAAAACACATGTAGATATCAACCTCATACGATGCACACATCAATCATGGCAAAAATGACAAAAGAGCTAGTTCTATTAACAGACAGCAGCCAACATTATGAAGTACTCTTGCAACGATAATTCAGGCATCATGATGACCTCAAATGAATATGATGCAATGGAATGAAATGAAGTACTCGTTGAGGCGAACAATTTGACATATTACACGCACAATACGGAGCTACGGATGCAGAGATACGATGCGATGAACATGGCATGATAATGTCAAAATATCTCGGGACTTGTCCAAATTTCGGGAAAAACAGATGAGCGCTATAACTCTAAAAATCGCACGGGCGGGGTTTTGTGGGCTGCTCACCAATGGGCTGAGCCCATCCGAGGAGGAGGGAGCTGGGCCGGCTGGAGAAGGGTCGGGCCCATGCGGGAGGCGCTGGGGCGCGTCGTCCTCCTCGTGCCCGCATGAGGGGAGGCAGGGGCGGCGATGGCTGGCGCTACCGCGGCGGCGGCGAGGCCGGAAGTGGCCGGGGCGTGGCGGCGGCAGCGGGATCCGACCTGGCGAGGCCGGATCCGGCCGGTGGGGAGACGGATCGGCGGCGGGGTGAGGTTCCTGCGAGAAGAAACGGCGCCATGGCGAACTCAAGGCCATGGTGGGGCGGCGCTCCTGCGGGCAGAGAGCGAAGGTGAGGGGAGAGGAGGAAGAGAAGGAGGGAGATGGGGAGGCGCGACCTGGACAGGGCACTCACCGGCGGCGGGGCTCCGGCGATGGTGGCGCTGCGGCGACGGAGGGGCGGCACACGAGGACGAGATGGCCGGCGGCGCATGGGCGTGCTTCGCGCGGGCGGCGGCGGGCGCGGGCGGGCTTCGCGCGGGCCCGCGATGGGCTC
>NC_041381.1:418746879-418762144 GCF_002162155.2 Triticum dicoccoides
CGTGGAGGCTCGGGGTTGGACGGGACGGCGGCGGCAATGACGTGGCGGGCCGCGATTGGCTGCAACGACGTGGAGGCTGGACATGTCCGGCGCGGATGGACATGTCCGGCGGCGCGGTAGAGAAGGGGCTAGGGTTAGGGGGGATTTGATCCGCGAATTTCGGGGAAGGGGACTAATTTATAGGTAGAAGGAGCTAGGAGAGTCCAAATGAGGAGAGGTTTTCGGCCACGCGATCATGATCGAACGACCGAGAGCATGGAGGGGAGTTTGCTAGGTTTTGGGCCACTTTAGAAGGGGTGTTGGGCTGCAAAGAGAGAGGGGGTTACGGGCTACGCGGTTAACCGTTGGAGTATCAAACGAACTCCAAATGGCACGAAACTTGACAAGCGGTCTACCGGTGCTATACCAAGGCCGCTTGGCAAGACTCGGTCCATTCCGAGAACATTTAACACCCGCACACGAAAACAAGGTCTGAGAGGGGCAACGGGCGCGCGCGAGAGGTCTGGACTCCGAACGGACAACGGAGAGAACCAGGAGAACCCGAACGGATGCAAGTTTTGAAAAACATGCAGATGAAATGCAGATGATAATATGATAAAATGCAACACGCAAGAAAATGACATGGCAACGACGGCGAATAACTAGCAGACACCTGGCGCATCGGATCTGGGGTGTTACAACACTCCTCCACTAACAAGAGATCTCGTCCCGAGATCTTAGGACCGAGACGGAAGGGAAAAGGGATGAGGTGAAACAAGAACTCGAGATAAGGAGCAAAGAATCGAGAGCACTCGAGAAGAAGAGAGGAACAACGATAATGACGAGAATCGAAAGCTCACTGAATCAGATAGACTATGAAACCACTTCGGTTAGAACGAGATAAGAAACGAATAATACTGAAAGGATTTAGGCAGCACTCCGGCTGAATATGGAAAGACTAGAATATGAACTAGAGAGGATGGAATGATACCTGATGAAGACATGACACAAAACCTCCGGAAAGAATTGAAAGAGAATTGAATGAAAAGAATTTAGAAGGATTGAATGGAGTTGTTGAGAAAATCAACAACGAAAGAAGAAGCTTGTTGCGGTCTTATAGATAACATCTCAAGATTATGAGGTGATAACAGGCCACAAACGGAAATGATTGGATAACTGAGAAGAACGAAGAAATGCAAAACTCCACTTCAAAAGAATACGGAGACTTAATTGCACTTCGAGATGAGAAGAAAATATACTTGAACTCCACCAACAAAATCTTGATGAACTCTTGAAGAAAAGATTAAATCATGAAGAACCACCATGAAGAACTCCGGTAACAAAAGGATGATGAGATAGAATGAAAGATGAAAGAATAAGATAAGCGTTGCGATGATTTAGATGGAGGTTCCGACGAAATGGCTGAGGAAATTGAACTCCGGAAAAGAAAAGATGAAAGCACTTGGAACTAGAATTTATTCATCAAGAACAAACTCCGAAGGAAAGGATCACTCACTTGGATGAAATAAGAATAAGATTTATTGTGTGCTTATCCTTCATCAAAAATTAAATTGATGACAAGCAATGGATTTTGCATACTACTTATTCTTCTTAAAAAGGATTGAGAAGTGACATATCACAAACTTGAGAAGGTCTTCATGAACCACCGGCAGGATTCGAAAGAACGAATGAATTAATATGATGACCAAGGAAAACAATCTTGAATGAACCACCGTTAGAATTCGGAAATGACTGACGAAAGAGAATGAATCACCGAGAAGACTTAGAAGAACCAATAAGCAAGAGGGGATTTAGATGCACAAGAACGAAGAGATGACGAGCTGATTGAAGAACACTTGAACGAAACACTGGAATAATTGGATAAAGGTAGCTGAAATGATGCCTCCGGTGAGAAGAAATGGAAAACAACTCCTGACATACTCTGGATGGGTAGAAAAGAATTAACTGACGAATGGAATAATTCGAGAGGATAATATGAAGCTAGAGCCACGAATTTTCGAGAGAACAGACAAGATTGAGAGGGAAAACTCTTCGGTCTTCAAATGACGACGAGAAACACCACCAAAATTACTGAGATACTCCGGGAGAATGAAAAACGAAGGGATTGAGCTGACAATGAAAAGAATTTGAAAATGATCTTGGAAAGGCATGTGACTGATGGAATTCATTCTTACATCACACTTTGAAAAGAATTGAGAATAACTCTGGGGGAATCAGAAGAGTCAGGTAAGATCCTGGGAAAAGACCTGTGGGTTAGGGCCCACTGAAGAGAAAAACACCATTGGAAAGGATTGTTGAAGAGATAGATGATGCACCGGAACAGTTGAAATATTTGAATGAGGTGACAACCTCAAATTAATTCAAACACAGACGAATCTCCTGAGATGTCTTGAGCACTCCGGAAGGATAAACTGGCGAGAGGCGAACGAGCAGGGAAAACACTTGATGCAAGGAACAGAATGTGATCAACCTAAAAAACTTGAATTGAATCCACCGGAAAAGAGATGAAGAATGTCCACAGAGAAGAGAATTCACCGGTTGAAATGATTTACGAAAGACTGAAGAGGTTCCGCACGAGTGAGATTGATTGTCGAGAGAGACTCAGACTCCGGGAAGAAAAAGGGTGGGAGGGCGGGAAAACAAAGGCAACTTGGAAGGGGAAACCAACAAATATCTTGAAGAGAAAACACCGGTTGAAGAAAGCAAAGGCTTCACACGAGTAGGATGGATACTCGATTATGGACTCCGGTTCCGAGAAGAAGAAGGGTGGGTGGGTGGGAAAGAAAACAACTGAGGATTGAACTCAAAGATGAAGAGGCTCGAGTCGACTTGACGAGAAATGCACCGGATAAAAAGAGCTGAGGAACAACTACCCGAAAACCAACTGCGTGATCCTAAAGAAAGTTTGAAAGGGAAGAGGAGTAATTCAAAACACCTATGTCAAGATTCCTTACCAGAGCGACAAAGGGGCTGAGGAGTAAAAAGAATTCCTACTCTCCGATATAACTAGACTCCGAAAAACAGTTTTCTTCTAGACTCAATCGGCCAAACTACACGATCAATCAAGGGGGCTCCTAAGGTCGGTCGAGGCTCTGATACCAACTTGTCACGCCCAATATGTGACCCTATCCAAAAGGAACTCGAAGGTCCCACCAAGGATAGACCCGCATATTGAAACGCTTTTGCAAGGTGGATATCATTACATCAACATTACATAATAGATGGGGATACATACATAAGGCATACAATGCCACATGAATACAACATCACAATACATAAGAGCAGCATCCGACTACGGATGAAACACAAAAAGAAACTCAAATGACATCCACCCTACTAGCCCAGGCTGCCGACCTAGAACCTATCCCCTGATCGAAGAAGCAAAAGAAGAACTCAACGCAAGCAAGCATCGCTCTCGCGTCATGATCATCGCATAACTGAAAGTACATGTAGTCACCATGTGTGGTTTTGGTAATTAAATGACAATCCTAATGGACTAATGTTTGCACTGAGATATACATTTGAAGGAAAGTTCCATTTGCAATGCATGAAGAATATTGGATGAATTGGTGGATGAAATCCATCAACATCTATATATGCATTGAGACTCGATAATGAATGACAATTCCTATGAAGAAACAATGACATCAAGTTATATAGGAAGGTTTGTTCCATGGGTGATGCAAGAAGGATATTGAATGGATTCGGAATGAATGCCATATACATGTAGTTGTGCATCAAGATTAATCATGGAGCAAAGATTAAGGTTGACCAAGATGAAGATCGAAGATTGAATTCAAAGATGGTCAACACACAAGTGCAAATCATGTGCCACGTGAGATCTTGTGGTATGGCAAGAATTTGTCAATTGCGCTTTGTGTACTAACCCATACTATGTGTTGCCTATGTTTTTGAGAGGAGATTCTCATGGGCTCGCATCGAGAGAGATATTTCAAGTGTCTATGAGAGGATGACATCAAGTATTGATGATCATGGTTGACAAGGGCAAGTTCAAGATAACTATCCTGAAGGATTACATGCTTGAAGCTTGTGGATGATCACATGATGGACACATGAAGATAAATACAAAGCAAAGCTTACCACATTGTGTATGGGGGAGCTACTTGAAGACTTCATCAATGTCTTGCCATTCAACTTGATCCAAGAAGAAACTTCAACTTCAAGCTCAAGTGAAAGGCTCGAGTCAAAGGTATTAGTTCCTTCGACGTTAGTGTTGTGGAGTGATGAACACCGAAGGAACACATACACTCAAGAATGGATTATTGATAGCTATGTAGTGTAGACCTTTTATGATTCTTGAGTTATAGGGATCCCGCACTATTAAGAGGGGGTCAAAGGGGTTCGTGATAGATTTGCTCAAGTCAACATCTTCTCTACACAATTCCACTCATATCCTATATAGCAAAGAAAATCCAAAGCCAAATAGGTTACCCAAATACATGATAAAACCTTTGCATATTTTGCATCCTCCATTTTGGTTCATCTTGGGTGGTTCTCTATGTGAGGACCTGGGTTTTTTTCATAGCTTCAAAACGAGCCCAAGATCATCAAAATCGGAGTCCGGATGTAAAAGTTGTGCCTGTTTCAGTTTCTAGGCTGCAGCAGTTTGGTTTGGCCGGATCATTCGGGTCCTCTCCCATATCATTCGGGCTTTGCCTGGATCATCCGGGTTATTCGTAAAATTCATCACAAAAGCTTATTCCGCTAGTCGGATCATCCGGCTACCCACCCGGATCATCCGGGAATTGCCCGGATCATCCAGCTATGTCCCCGGACATCCGGGTATCTACTTCACCACATTGTATATTGACCTTCCCGGATCATCCAGGCATTGACCGGATCGTCCGGGTATGCGTCCAGATCATCCGAGCAGGTCAACAACTGCGGGAAACGTCTCTATTTTCTTTGGGGGTATAAATATCCCTCTCCCACTCCGGGGGAGGGTTGAGCACTTTATCCCAAATCGTCCCAAGAACACAAGTGGCTCCCTCTCACTTCTCCTACACCAAATCTTAGATCCCGGAGAGATTAGTGAGTGTTCTTGAGAGTTGTTCCAATCAAAAGATAGATCCTCTCTCTCTCCCTCTTGTGACCAAAGCAATTCGTGATTTGAGCAAGTCTTGAGCATTTCCCCCTTGATCTTGTTACTCTTGGAGGTTGGAGACTCCTAGGCGGTAGGAGTGCTCCGGTGAGGAATCAACTTGTGATTTGTCCCCCGGAAAGTTTGTGAAGGTTTGGAGGCCGCCTCAAGGTCTACCACTAGTGGTTGAGAATTGCCTTCGTGGTGATATCTCAAGGAGAATAGGGTGAGCCTTCGCGGCGTTGGTGTGTCTTCGTGGTAACATCCACCTCTCTAACGGTGACTAGCTTCCCTCCAAGGAAGTGAACATCGGGATACATCCTCGTCTCCATGACTTTGGTTATCCCTAACCCTAACTCCTTACTTGTGGTTTACTTTGGTCATTTGACCGTGCATTCACTATATCTTGTTGTCCTCATTATATTGTGGTGGTTGATTATATTGTGTTGGCCATTTCCTTATAGAGATTATTTAGGCCTACACTTCATATTCCGCAATTCATACTTGCTACTATTGATATACATTGTGATAGTGTGAATTGCTAACTTGTGTTATAAACTTCCATATATTGTGATATTGCTCAAGTAAGTTTGTGTAACTTACTTGAGTTTGCTTGTATCATTAAATTCCATATATTGTGATACAATTTGTGTAAGCTTGTATTGCTTACTTGTGGTTGTGTGTATTATTCATTTCCATACCTCGTGATATACACTGAGTAAGGTTGTGTGACTTACTTGTGCTTACTCATATCCTGTTGTTCTCATCTTGTTTATGCTAAGTTGTTGGTGCACTTAGTGAGCCTAGTATATTTAGGATTTGTGCTTGAAAAGTATCCACTTAGTTTATTTCCGCATTAGGATATAACCAAATCCGTAAAAGATTTTAAAACGCCTATTCACCCCCCCCCTCTAGGCGACATCGTGGTCCTTTCAATTGGTATCAGAGCTAGGTCTCTCCTTATTAGGCTTAACCGCCTAGAGAGTAACGATGTCGACTAGTGAACTAGTGCACGATGACACATTTTGTTTTAATGGCACAAATTACATTATGTGGAGATTACGCATGCTTTGTCACTTTCGGGCCATGGGTCCAAATGCTTTGCGGATTGTGGTTGTAGGGAATTCAAATCTAAAGGATGGACAATCTCCATCACTTGATGATATGCATCTTGATTGTGAAGCTTTAAGTTTCATTCACCAAGCTATAACCTTCCAGGTGTTCAAGTCAATCTCTTCTTGTTCGTTGGCTCATGATGCTTGGACCAAAATTGAAGATATATATGGTGGGTCCAATCTTCATGAAGACAATATTCTTTTTGGGGAGTTAATGGAGGAGTTCTCCACATTTTTAAATCATGAAGAGCTCTCTATTGCTTCCACCTCCGATTACTTGCATACCCCAACATCTTTCACTTCACCAACATGTGGCATACCACAAGGTAATGACATGGTGAGTCAAGAAATATCCTGTAATGATGGTGTTAATTTCATTTGTGATGATATGCTTGATCTCCCATGTTGCCATGATAGAAATATCGTGATTCCCTCTAGTTCTATTTGTGAAACTAACCATGTAGAGGAAATCAAGAAAAATGAGGCATGCTTGGTTGATGAAGAACCCTCTTCTCCAAAAGAATCATCATCAACCCCTTGTGTTCACATGTGCCTCATGGCAAGAGGTAATGACGAGGTATCATCTTCTCTTAGTGACAATGATGATAGTTGTAATGAGGAAGATGATGAAGTCTGACTCAAAATCTCTATGAGATTGGGAAAACTCTTCGTAGAGCTAAAAACAACACTTATAAAAGGTTCCAAGATGTTCTTGCTTGCTTTCAAAAACGTAATGACTTATTTCTTTACGAGCAAGCAAAAAGTGAACAACTTGAACATGAACTTGCTATGGCTCATCAATGTCTTAGTGACTTGTGGTCTTTAAAAGAAGAGATTGAAGTTACGCATTGTAAACTTAAAGAGGATTTTGAGCCCCTTGACCTTGACTACAAGAAGGTCAAAGGAGAGCTCATCAAACTCTCTAAGTCTCATGAGGAACTTCAAGCTACTCATGCGGAGTCTCTAGCTTCTACATGCTCTTCTCATATTGATAATGATGCTTGTGCTACTAACTCTATCTTGTGTGAAGCATCGATATTAAAAGAAAATGTTGACCTAAGGACTCAACTTGATTTGCTAACTAGCAACTATGGGAAATTGGAAGAAAGTTATGAAAAGCTCTCGGGCACTCATGAGGATCTTATAATCTCTCATGATGGGCTAAAGTTAGCTCATAAGGCTATGTGGACCAAGGTAAAATCGTGTGAGTCTCATGTGGATATTAGCACATCTTTTACTCGAAATGCCTTATTGCCATGTGCTAGTCCTTGCAATTCCTCTCTACATGATATTGGTACATCTTGTGATGAATTGCTCACCATGCCTTGTTGCTCTAACAATGAAGTTTCTACTTCCTCTAGTTCTTTTGTTAATACTAACCTTGTAGAGGAAAATAAAGAGCTCAAGGCCCAAGTCACCAGTTTGAAGAAAGACTTGGAAAAATATTGTGATAATATCTTGATGTGCAAAAGGACCCTCAAGACAAAATTGGACTTGATTTCATCTCCAACAAGAAGAAGTCCAAGAACAAGAAGAAGGGACGAGATCAAGTCAAGAATTCGGCCAACATTATTTGCTTCAAGTGCAAGAATGTTGGACACCATGTGAGATCTTGTCCATTGAAGAAGAAGGCTTCAAGTGTGAAGCATCAAGGGAAGTGGCCTCAAGTTCAATATCAAGATAATGAAAGGCCTCTTCCCATGCCTAACCAAGATAATGCTCTCCAAGTTGAAAAGGTAAAGAAGAAGAGAAAGGGGAGCACATGTTGCTATATTTGCCGTAAGAAGGGACACATAGCTTCATCTTGTTCCAACGGTAACATATCTAAGCCTCCTATAGTCAATAATCATTATTCGCTAAAGAAGGATATTGTTGGCAATGTGTTTGCCAAGTTTGTGGGTTCCCAGAGAAGTTTGAAAGTGGACAAGACCATTTGGGTTGCCAAGCCTATTGTTACTAACTTCTTAGGACCCAACTTGGTTGGGGACCATCAAGCTCAAACTTGATCAATAGGTGTGTGGAGGGCATTGGAGACTTGGCTACTTCATGAAGAAAAACTGTTTTCACCATATGTTATGGTTAATGCCAAGTCAAGTGGATTATCATCATATCTATCAATCCAATGCTCCTCTTTGCGGTAACTTGTACTTGCATTGTTTACATTGAAAGTTACTGTGTCCCTTGCATGTTTAGGTTTTGTACCTAGCATGTGCTTTTATAGTTGTGCTTCCTAGTATGCTTGATTTGTGTTATCTAGCATGTGTAGGTCACAATGCACTTCATATATTTGTGCGTGTGTGGTTTCAAGCCTTTATTGCTTCATTAGTTGAATCTTCCTTGGCTGGATCATCACATTATGGGGGAGTGCTATGTTTTACGGATATCACAAACCTTAAAGGTGTATGTATGTGGGATACCACCTAGTATTGTTAGTGCAATATTATCAAGGTACTATGTGGTATGTAAAGCTCATTTGAAACTCAAATTCTCATCCATTAATTATCCTTAGTTGGGTTTCATTTGCTTCTTGTGGATAATACATGGATCATCATATTATGGGGGAGTGATATGCTTTGTGCATATCACAATCCTTGTTAATATGAACAATTGAGGGATGCCACCTAGAATTTATATTTGAGATTATCTTATATCTCCGTGGCATGCAATGTCTTGTTTACGTATGGCATTCTTGTGCGGTTTTGCCCATGGTTATCTTTAAAACCATATTTGGAAAATCATTTGATTAAAGCTATTCCAATTATTGCTTTTCATGATTATCTATCTAGTCAGAATGTTAATATTATGCTATCCAAGCATTGTGGTTATTCCTAAACTCTCATGTTATGCTTGTGTTAGTATAGATGATCATGTACTTATTAGGTTTCTACACCCAATGATAACCCGAAATACCATTTTGTTCGAATTCATCTTATTGCTCTATATGAGAGTTTGTTATCTCATTGTTTATAGTGTCCTATATCTACTTGAGTGGGATATTCCTATGAGTATGTGTGCAATGCATATCTTATATGATCATTGTTTTTTTTCCTTGGTTCATATGTTGAACTTTGCGTGCTATCATATGTTGATTTGTCACTTTGATTCATTTTGGACAACATGAATGACTAGTTTTGTTATTGGAAGTATTAAAAGTTATGTGGTCATTTGTCCAATTTATATCTCCCTGGATTTTGGTAGGCTTATGCATGCATATTTACTATGTGTAAATTCACATGCCTTGTTTGCCTTATTTGATCCAATATATATATGGTAAATCCATTAAATTCTTAATGGCTATGATGTGCATGAAATTCAAATTCATATCAATAGGCACATATTTAAGTGGTTTTACCCTATGTGTTGTAGTTATGCTAACTACGTCGGACCCAATAAGTTTGGGGACCATATTGTACTTAAAATGTTTTAGGTACATTTGAGAAGCATTGGGTGCTTGGCTTATTCATGAAGGTGGTGGCACTATGAGGAAATTAGAGCCAAGCTTGGACATTTTATTGATCTACAACTTCATACCAATGCTATCTCGGTAACAAGTATTTACTTCATGCATATATATAGAAATGGGATCAACCTTGTGTAGGTTCCATCATGGCATGAATTTCTTGACTCGTTCCTGTGATACTTGTTTCCTTTCTCAAAGCATCCCAACAATGATCTCTTGTTGCTAGTTGTGATGTCTTTGATGGTTGTGTGTTTGGAGTTCATTAATATACAATAAGATTATATTAAGCCATGTGCCATGCTTTCAAGCAAAGATCTCATTGGTATATTTTATGACTCCCGTTTTGATATCTTATTCCTTCCTTTTGTAACTATTTTATGTGTACATCCTTCTTTGTGGATATCATCTACCTAGTATCTTATACACGTGAGAGAAGTTACATCTCTAGTTGATATCACTATTCTTTCATGTCCACCATTTCATTCACTTTTTATATCTTTTTGGTGGCTCCATGGAAGCATTTGTTGAATGAGTGCATGTCTTACCTCTTTCCATCTTAGTGCACTCATGTTTGGTGAAGATTGTTGTCCTCATGCTTGTCTTGACAAGCCTATTATTTCCTATCTTCATCATGGGTTGTCACAAGCTATGATTTTTAATTTGCTATTAGTGAGCTTGTGAACCCATTTTCTTGATGTGTGTGTGACCTTCTTAACTTCATGTGTGTGGGAAGGACATGTCTTGCATCTTGTATCTCATTTACTCAAGGCTATGTTGATGCTTAATTCCCATCCTTATACTAGTCTTCTCAAGTGCTTTGACGTGTCTCACACACATCATTTTGGTTGTGCCTATTCTTAGGTTGCCTCATGTACATGTTGCTCAACCATATGTTTGTTGCAAATGCTAGGCTTCTTTTCTTATCTATGTTTGCTTGCAATTGTTGTGTGTTCCTATTGATTTTGGGGGAGTGATGATCCTATTTTGTGCACTTGTATCCAAATAAAAAAAATTCAATTGTGCACAAATCATGGGGAGCTTCTCTATTTTCCTTAGAACACTCCTTTACCCAAATCGTAATATTCTTTTATTCTTTTGGCTCATCGGATCTTTTGATTGCTTGCTTCACTTTGTGTTATGCAAATGAGATCAATTTGTGCCATGTGCTTTGTGCCATGTGCCTTGCTATTATGACTAGGCTCAAGTTGTATAATACTGGATTCACTTGTGGATATCATGTTCTTATCAATTGCAACCTTTCTTTTTGTGTATACGAGTTTCTTTGTGGATACATATCATGATTATTATAGGCCACTTAGCAATTTTTATACATGAAAAAGTTCATATCTTCGTATCTGGTTGCATTCTATAGATTTCGAGCTCCTTTAATTGTTCATCATTGAATATGTGCATTTGTTTTCACTCACATTTTGTTATATGCACACATCAAGGAGGAACTCATACTAGTTTGCTAGATGTTTTGTCTTCCATTTTGGCATTTGTTGCCAATGGGGGAGAAGTTTAGAGGGTTTAAGATAAATATCTTTTCTAGTTCTTGTTGTCACTCATGCATATCTACCCTTGTTATATATTCTTATTGCATGGATGAGTCTTGTATATAGAGAAATCTTCTCCTAGTTTATGTCAACCAATATATGCAATGACATTCAAAGTTCATTCACAAATTCATATATTATGGGGGAGTTTGCTCTATATGCTATGGGTGTACTATCATCAAATGCATGCGTAGTGTATTGATGATACTACAACCATCCCAAGTATACAATTTATCCTTGGATAAATTTCATGCTTGTTTAAAAATTCATTATATAAACCCTCTTGTTGAGATTGTCATCAATTACCAAAATGGGGGAGATTGAAAGTACATGTAGTCCCCATGTGTGGTTTTGGTAATTAAATGACAATCCTAATGGACTAATGTTTGCACTGAGATATACATTTGAAGGAAAGTTCCATTTGCAATGCATGAAGAATATTGGATGAATTGGTGGATGAAATCCATCAACATCTATATATGCATTGAGACTTGATAATGAATGACAATTCCTATGAAGAAACAATGACATCAAGTTATATAGGAAGGTTTGTTCCATGGGTGATGCAAGAAGGATATTGAATGGATTCGGAATGAATGCCATATACATGTAGTTGTGCATCAAGATTAATCATGGAGCAAAGATTAAGGTTGACCAAGATGAAGATCGAAGATTGAATTCAAAGATGGTCAACACACAAGTGCAAATCATGTGCCACGTGAGATCTTGTGGTATGGTAAGAATTTGTCAATTGCGCTTTGTGTACTAACCCATACTATGTGTTGCCTATGTTTTTGAGAGGAGATTCTCATGGGCTCGCATCGAGAGAGATATTTCAAGTGTCTATGAGAGGATGACATCAAGTATTGATGATCATGGTTGACAAGGGCAAGTTCAAGATAACTATCCTGAAGGATTACATGCTTGAAGCTTGTGGATGATCACATGATGGACACATGAAGATAAATACAAAGCAAAGCTTACTACATTGTATATGGGGGAGCTACTTGAAGACTTCATCAATGTCTTGCCATTCAACTTGATCCAAGAAGAAACTTCAACTTCAAGCTCAAGTGAAAGGCTCGAGTCAAAGGTATTAGTTCCTTCGACGTTAGTGTTGTGGAGTGATGAACACCGAAGGAACACATACACTCAAGAATGGATTATTGATAGCTATGTAGTGTAGACCTTTTATGATTCTTGAGTTATAGGGATCCCGCACTATTAAGAGGGGATCAAAGGGGTTCGTGATAGATTTGCTCAAGTCAACATCTTCTCTACACAATTCCACTCATATCCTATATACCAAAGAAAATCCAAAGCCAAATAGGTTACCCAAATACATGATAAAACCTTTGCATATTTTGCATCCTCCATTTTGGTTCATCTTGGGTGGTTCTCTATGTGAGGACCTGGGTTTTTTTCATAGCTTCAAAACGAGCCCAAGATCATCAAAATCGGAGTCCGGATGTAAAAGTTGTGCCTGTTTCAGTTTCTAGGCTGCAGCAGTTTGGTTTGGCCGGATCATTCGGGTCCTCTCCCATATCATCCGGGCTTTGCCCGGATCATCCGGGTTATTCGTAAAATTCATCACAGAAGCTTATTCCGCTACTCGGATCATCCGGCTACCCACCCGGATCATCCGGAAATTGCCCGGATCATCCGGCTATGTCCCCGGACATCCGGGTATCTACTTCACCACATTGTATATTGACCTTCCCGGATCATCCAGGCATTGACCGGATCATCCGGGTATGCGTCCAGATCATCCGGGCAGGTCAACAACTGCGGGAAACGTCTCTATTTTCTTTGGGGGTATAAATATCCCTCTCCCACTCCGGGGGAGGGTTGAGCACTTCATCCCAAATCGTCCCAAGAACACAAGTGGCTCCCTCTCACTTCTCCTACACCAAATCTTAGATCCCGGAGAGATTAGTGAGTGTTCTTGAGAGTTGTTCCAATCAAAAGATAGATCCTCTCCCTCTCCCTCTTGTGACCAAAGCAATTCGTGATTTGAGCAAGTCTTGAGCATTTCCCCCTTGATCTTGTTACTCTTGGAGGTTGGAGACTCCTAGGCGGTAGGAGTGCTCCGGTGAGGAATCAACTTGTGATTTGTCCCCCGGAAAGTTTGTGAAGGTTTGGAGGCCGCCTCAAGGTCTACCACTAGTGGTTGAGAAGTGCCTTCATGGTGATATCTCAAGGAGAATAGGGTGAGCCTTTGTGGCGTTGGTGTGCCTTCGTGGTAACATCCACCTCTCTAACGGTGACTAGCTTCCCTCCAAGGAAGTGAACATCGGGATACATCCTCATCTCCGTGACTTTGGTTATCCCTAACCCTAACTCCTTACTTGTTGTTTACTTCGGTCATTTGACCGTGCATTCACTATATCTTGTTGTCCTCATTATATTGTGGTGGTTGATTATATTGTGTTGGCCATTTCCTTGTAGAGATTATTTAGGCCTACACTTCATATTCTGCAATTCATACTTGCTACTATTGATATACATTGTGATTAGTGTGAATTGCTAACTTGTGTTATAAACTTCCATATATTGTGATATTGCTCAAGTAAGTTTGTGTAACTTACTTGAGTTTGCTTGTATCATTAAATTCCATATATTGTGATACAATTTGTGTAAGCTTGTATTGCTTACTTGTGGTTGTGTGTATTATTCATTTCCATACCTCGTGATATACACTGAGTAAGTTTGTGTGACTTACTTGTGCTTACTCATATCCTGTTGTTCTCATCTTGTTTATGCTAAGTTGTTGGTGCACTTAGTGAGCCTAGTATATTTAGGATTTGTGCTTGAAAAGTATCCACTTAGTTTATTTCCGCATTAGGATATAACCAAATCCGTAAAAGATTTTAAAACGCCTATTCACCCCCCCCCCTCTAGGCGACATCGTGGTCCTTTCAATAACCTGTACCTACAACTGTTGTTGTAGTAATCTGTGAGCCACGAGGACTCAGCAATCCCATTACCATGGGTATCAAGACTAGCAAAGCTTAATAGGAAAGGAAGGGGTAAAGTGGTGAGGCTGCAGCAGCGACTAAGCTTATATGGTGGCTAACATACGCAAATAAGAGCGAGAAGAGAGAAAAAGGAATGGTCGTGAACTAGCAATGATCAAGAAGTGATCCTGAACTCCTACTTACGTCAAACATAACCCAAAGGCCGTGTTCACTTCCCGGACTCCGCCGAAAAGAGACCATCACAGCTACACACACGGTTGATGCGTTTTAATTCGTATCTGGTGTCAAGTTATCTACAACCGGACATTAACAAATTCCCATCTGCCTATAACCGCAGGCACGGCTTTCGAAAGATTATACCCTGCAGGGGTGTCCCAACTTAGCCCATGATAAGCTCTCGCGATCAACGAAGGATATACCTTCTCCCAGGAAGACCCGATCATACTCGGAATCCCGGTTTACAAGACATTTCGATAATGGTAAAACAAGACCAGCAAAGCCGCCCGATGCACCGACAATCCCGATAGGAGCTGCACATATCTCGTTCTCAGGGCAACACCGGATAAGCGAAGCGTACAGGAACCGACGTAACCCAAGTTACCAACGGATGGCCCCGCACGGTGCTCTAGTTTGGACCAACACTTAGACAAGCATTGGCCCGGGGGGGCTGTAATAAAGATGACCCTTGGGTTAATTACTCCCAAGGGAAATATAGGTGGTGGTGAGGCAAATGGTAAAACCAAGGTTGGGCCTTGCTGGAGGAGTTTTATTCAAAGCGAACTGTCAAGGGGGTCCCATAAATCACCCGACCGCGTAAGGAACGCAAAATCCGGGAACATAACACCGGTATGATGGAAACTAGGGTGGCAAGAGTGGAACAAAACACCAGGCATAAGGCCGAGCCTTCCACCCTTTACCAAATATATAGATGCATTAATAATATAAGAGATATTGTGATATCCCAACAAAATCCTGTCCGCCATGGAGCAATCTTCAACTTCACCTGCAACTAGTAACGCTATAAGAGGGGCTGAGCAAAAGCGGTAACATAGCCA
>NC_041381.1:418762500-418765029 GCF_002162155.2 Triticum dicoccoides
GGGGGGGCTTGATAAACAGATGATAGGTAGCACAGCAAAGCGATAGAACGAAGCAACTAGCATAGCAATGATAGTAGTGAGATCCAGGGTAGCGGTCATCTTGCCTGAAATCCTGCAAGGAAGAAGAACGAGTCCATGAAGAAGACGAACGGATGAAGCCGAACCAAGCGTAGACGAACGAATCCTCACGATCGCAACGAAACGGGAACTATCGAGAAGAAGCACACAACATAGTAAACATACCACACATGAACAAGGCATGATGCTCAACCAAGCATGATGCATAACAAATCTAGATGAGGCTACTCATGGCAAGAGATGATGCAAACAAGAGCAACACATCAAGGCAAGTTTAAATGAGGCCGGGAACAACATATAACAATACCGGTAAGTCCTCATATGCAAATTTCGTAGTTGGTCCAGATCTGAATAAACCTTATGTTCAAGTTGTTAAACAGCAAGTTGAGATGCACCAAGATGATCTACACGAGATTCTAGTCAAGTTACATATAAAGTTCATTTAGTTCAGAGCTACGGCCTAGAAGATATGAGCAAAACAAGTTAAACATGGCATTGATGCAAAATGCACCCAAACATCAGGCAAACACCTCAAAACAAGGATGCAACATGATAATATGAAACTACATGCAAAATCAAGCAAGTTTCATATAGAGCACACTCAAAACGGAGCAACGGTTCAACACACACACACTATACAAGTCATAACAATAATCTGCCAAAAACAGCAACTAGGCATATTGCAAGCATCAAAACAATATGCTATAGTACCACAATATGAAAACAAAAGGCATGGGCATGATGTACAGGTAAAGAATAACAAAACATGAACACTGAGTTATCTCCAGAAATCACTAGAACATGCTCAAACACACATGGCAAGATTGCAAATAATAACAGTTCAGACTTTGCAGAAAATAACATCAGGTTGCAATATTTAGAGCTATCAAACAACATGTTACAGGAACTTATCATGGCAAACAAAGGCATGGCATGAATCTACTAATTTCATAGATCAAAAGTGCCTTACTGACCATCAGCCAAAAAGGATCAGAAAATATGATGGCACCCATGTAAACATGGCAAGTTATATTACAGATTCATACATGGCAGAAACAGAATTATGAAGGCATGTAGATGAGCTTGTACCACTCACCACAGAGTAAAACATGGCATGGAAAGGCAACCAACAGTAGGAAGGCATGTTTGAGAAGCTAGGAATGGCAAGAGAAAGGTCATAAGGTACATGGAACACTAGCAACAATCATGGCAACAACTGAACTTAATGTTAACAGGCTGACAGCAACATTATGAAGCAACTTTGGATCAAGATTACAACAAATTAAAGCAAGCTATAAATGCTACCATGGGCATGGATGGATAGAGCGAGACATGTAGAACAAAACATGTTTAATGATCATCTCCAGATTATGCATAGAATGACTAGTAGCAGCATGTTTATATAGCATCACGAAATAACAGATTCAGCCTAGCAAAACAGCAACATCAAGTACACTACTTAACAAGCTCGATTCACTCACCACAAGTCATTGCATAACAAGATAAGCATAGCATCATCAAGAAGACATGTTTATGAAACAAACCAAGGCAAGAACAAGTCCATAGCATGCAAGGATCAACTATAGCAACCTTGGCAAAATTGAATAACATGTAAACAATCTGCCAGGAAACATTTTGAAGCAAAAGTAGAGCACGAAAATGACATGCTAGACTACTCCATAATTTCAAACAGGGGCATGAATGGATAGACAACAACCATATGTTCAAAACATCCTTACTGAAGTATCTCAACATATGCATGGATCTCTCTGTAGCATCAAGTTTACATGGCATCAAAATAACAGCAGAACAGGGACTAAAATCAGCAATATCACGATGCCTAGTTTGCATGCTTGTGCTAGTCACCACATTGATCACAAAAATACATGGTAAGCACCTCTGTAAATAAGACATAGCATAGATCAAAATACATGTAGACATCAACCTCATACGATGCACACATCAATCATGGCAAAAATGACAAAAGAGCTAGTTCTGTTAACAGACAGCAGCCAACATTATGAAGCACTCTTGCAACGATGATTCAGGCATCAAGATGACCTCAAATGAATATGATGCAATGGAATGAAATGAAGTAATCGTTGAGACGAACAATTTGACATATTACGCGCATAAAACGGAGCTACAGATGCAGAGATACAATGCGATGAACATGGCATGATAATGTCAAAATATCTCGGGACTTAGCCAAATTTCGAGAAAAAACAGATGAGCGCTATAACTCTAAAAATCGCACGGGCGGGGTTTTGTGGGTTGCTCACCAATGGGCTGAGCCCATCCGAGGAGGAGGGAGCTGGGCCGGCTGGAGAAGGGTCGGGCCCATGCGGGAGGCACTGGGGCGCGTCGTCCTCCTCGTGCCCGCACGAGGGGAGGCAGGGGCGGCGATGGCCAGCGCTGCCGCGGTGGCGGCGAGGCCGGAAGTGGCCGGGG
>NC_041381.1:418765496-418810314 GCF_002162155.2 Triticum dicoccoides
GGCTTCACGCGGGCCCACGATGGGCTCGGCGTGCCGCGGCCACGGGGGGAGGCTGAGAGGCGACGTGGAGGCTCGGGGTTGGACGGGACGGCGGCGGCGATGACGTGGTGGGCCGCGATTGGCTACAACGACGTGGAGGCTGGACATGTCCGCGCGGATGGACATGTCCGGTGGCGTGGTAGAGAAGGGGCTAGGGTTAGGGGGGATTTGATCCGCGAATTTTAGGGAAGGGGACTAATTTATAGGTAGAGGGAGCTAGGAGAGTCCAAATGAGAAGCGGTTTTCGGCCACGTGATCGTGATCGAACGACCAAGAGCATGGAGGGGAGTTTGCTAGGTTTTGGGCCACTTTGGAAGGGGTGTTGGGCTGCAAAGAGAGATGGGGTTACGGGCTACGCGGTTAACCGTTGGAGTATCAAACGAACTCCAAATGGCACGAAACTTGACAGGCGGTCTACCGGTGCTATACCAAGGCCGCTTGGCAAGACTCGGTCCATTCCGAGAATGTTTAACACCTGCACACGAAAACAAGGTCTGAGAGGGGCAACGGGCGCGCGCGAGAGGTCCGGACTCCGAACGGACAACAGAGAGAACCGGGATAACCCGAACGGATGCAAGTTTTGAAAAAACATGCAGATGAAATGCAGATGATGATATGATAAAATGCAACACGCAAGCAAATGACATGGCAACGACGGTGAATAACTAGCAGACATCTGGCGCATCGGATCCGGGGCGTTACACTATGCAAAAGGATACTAAGCCTGGAGCAGGAGATCGATGACTTAATGGAGCAAAATTCTATCCTCAAGCGCAAACTAAGGAAGAAGCCTACATCATCAACAACTCCATCATCACCACCTCCGAAGAAAGAGACATAAACACATGGGTATGGGCACTCCCCTTGGCAACTGCCAAGCTTGGGGGAGGTGCCCCGGTATCGTATCACCATCACACTTCTATCTTTACCGTTTTTCTTAGTTCGATCCTTTTGGTTATATCTTAATCTAGTAGAATAAAGTTTAGTATGATCTAGCTTTGAGTTTTGTTTCGATCCCTATATATGTAATCGAGTCCGTGAGCTATATATAATAATGATTAGTTTTAAGTTGAGGGCTTTTGCTATCTTGCTATCATCTTGAGGGAATAAAGGAAAGAATAAAAAATGGATCATATTGATATTATGGAGAGTAATTACTTCACATATAAAGAGTATGATGAAAAAAAGTTGTTGAGAGTTGACAAACATAGTTTTGGTCATCATTGCAATTAATAGGAAGTAATAAAGAAAGAGAGGTTTTCACATATAACTATACAACTTGGACATCTTTTATGATTGTGAGAACTCATTAAAATATGACATGCTAAAAAGTTGATGTTGGACAAGGAAGACAACATAATGGGTTATGTTTTCTTATATCCAAATAAAGTATATTGTCATGGATCATCCAACATGTTGAGCTTGCCTTTCTCCCCCATGCTAGCCAAATTCTTTGCACCAAGTAGAGATACTACTTGTGCTTCCAAACATCCCTAAACCCAGTTTTTCCATGAGAGTCCACCATATCTACCTATGGATTGAGTAAGATACTTCAAGTAATAAGTTGTCATTGGTGCAAGCAATAAAAATTGCTCTTTAAATATGTATGATCTATTAGTGTGGAGAAAATAAGCTTTATACGAGCTTGTGATATGGAAGAAATAAAAGCGACGAATTGCATAATAAAGGTCCCTATCACAAGTGGCAATATAAAGTGACGCTCTTTTGCATTAAGATTTTGTGCATCCAACCATAAAAGCGCATGACAACCTCTGCTTCCCTCTGCGAATGGCCTATCTTTTATTTTTACCTTCTACCCTTATACAAGAGTCATGGTGATCTTCACCTTTCCTGTTTACACTTTATCCTTTGGCAAGCACTATGTGTTGGAAAGATCCTGATATATATATATCCACTTGGATGTAGGTTTTCGTAAAGTATTATTGTTGACATCACCCTAGAGGTAAAAGTTTGGGAGGCGAAACTATAAGCCCCTATCTTTCTCTGTGTCCGATTGAAACTTCATACCCATAAGTATCGCATGAGTGTTAGCAATTGTGAAAGACTAAATGATAGTTGAGTATGTGGACTTGCTGAAAAGCTTTTATTTTGACTCTTTCCGATGTTATGATGAATTGCAGTTGCTTCAATGACTTAAATTATAGTTTGCTAGTTTTCAATGAAGTTTCTGATTCATACTTTACATTTTGAATAGATTGTTACTTTAACATAAGAAATCATATGACAATATATATGTTACTGTTTTAAGAATGATCATGATGCCCTCATGTCTATATTTTATTTTATCGACACCTCTATCTCTAAACATGTGGACATATTTTTTGATTTCGGCTTTCGCTGAAGGACAAGCGAGGTCAAAGCTTGGGGGAGTTGATACGTCCATTTTGCATCATGCTTTTATATCGATATTTATTGCTTTATGGGTTGTTACTACACATTATGTCACAATACTTATGCCTTTTCTCTCTTATTTTATAAGCTTTACACGAAGAGGGAGAATGCCGGCAGCTGGAATTCTGGGCTGGAAAAGGAGCAAATATTAGAGACCTATTCTGCACAACTCCAAAAGTCCTGAAACTCCACAAAAGTCAGTTTTGGAATATATTAAAAATATTGGGCGAAGACAGCACCAGAGGGGGGCCACCCACCAGCCACGAGGGTGGAGGGCGCGCCCTACCCCCCTGGGTGCGCCCCCTGCCTCGTAGGCCACCTGGCAAGCCCCCGATGCCCATCTTCTGCTATATGGTACCTTTTGCCCTGGTAAAAAAATCATATGGAAGCTTTCGGGATGAAGCGCCGCCGTCTCAAGGCGGAACCTAGGCATGACCAATCTAGGGCTTCGGCGGAGCTGTTCTGCCGGGGAAACATCCCTGCCAGAGGGGGGATATCGTCGCCATCGTCATCACCATTGATCCTCTCATCAGGAGGGGGTCAATCTCCATCAACATCTTCACTAGCACCATCTCCTCTCAAACCCTAGTTCATCTCTTGTATCTGATCTTTGTCTCAAAACCTCATATTGGTACCTGTGGGTTGCTAGTAGTGTTGATTACTCCATGTAGTTGATGCTAGTTGGTTTATTCGGTGGAAGATCATATGTTCAGATACTTTATGCATATTAATACCCCTCTGATTATGAATATTAATATGATTTGTGAGTAGTTACGTTTGTTCCTGAGGATATGGGAGAAGTCTTGTTATAAGTAATCATGTGAATTTGGTATTCGTTCGATATTTTGATGAGACGTATGTTGTCTCTCCTCTAGTGGTCTTATGTGAACATCAACTACATGACACTTCACCATGATTTGGGCCTAGGGGAAGGCATTGGGAAGTAATAAGTAGATGATGGGTTGCTAGAGTGACAGAAGCTTAATCCCTAGTTTAGTCGTTGCTTCGTAAGGGGCTGATTTAGATCCATATGTTTCATGCTATGGTTAGGCTTACCTTAATTCTTATTTCGTAGTTGTGGATGCTTGCGAGAGGGGTTAATCATAAGTGTGATGCTTGTCCAAGGAAGGGCAATACCCAAGCACCGGTCCACCCACATATCAAATTATCAAAGTAACGAATGTGAATCACATGAGCACGAGGAAAACTAGCTTCACAGAAATTCCCATGTGTCCTCGGGAGGGCTTTGCTTTATATAAGAGTTTGTCTAGGCTTGTCCTTTGCTACAAAAAGGATTGGGCCACCTTGCTTCACCTTAGTTACTCTTGTTACTTGTTACCCGTACCAAATTATCTTGTCACAAAAATATCTGTTCCCTATAATTTCAGTGCTTGCAGAGAATACCTTACTGAAAACCGCTTGTCATTTCCTTCTTCCCCTCATTGGGTTCGACACTCTTACTTATCGAAAGGACTACGATAGATCCCCTATACTTGTGGGTCATCACGCGCCGCTCCGTGCGGCTGCCCTGGGGGCGAGTTGATGTCAAGCCCTCAAGCATGACCGGAGAGGCGGCGGCAATGTCGTGGCGGAGATGACGAAGAAGGTCCCACCTGGACCACGGTTCCAGTAGCAGCTTGCTCCATGGTGGGCGCCAACTGTCGTGGTATTCTCGCTTCAATCGGCAAGGGGGTCCACGAGACGATAGATGCCACAGGGTGGCTTGAGGTGAGGGCAAGACTGCCGTGGAATATCCGGGACGGGTATGCGAGTAGCACGCGGTGGTTTACCAAGGTTCGGGGCTCTCCGGAGAGAAAATACCCCTACTCCTACATGTCTGAATATATATGTGGGATATACGGGTTGCAGTACAGAGTCGCTCCTGGATTTATATTGGAGTGAGAGCAGTAGCAAGGAGCTAGCTAGCTACTGTGTGGCATGAGAGCCTGGCCGCAGGAATGCTTGTCCATGGCATGGATGGATGTGTGCTTGCATGAGAGTGTGAGCTCCCCTGGGTCACTTTATATACTAGTGCCCAAGGGACAAGGTACACTATTGGTGGTGGCTCTATACTATACATGATAGACTGTATTGTGGATGAACAGTGTATGCTGATAACCCACCAGTATAGGGGATCGTTTGTAGCCTTCTTCGATAAATAAGAGTGTCGAACCCAACGAGGAGCTAAAGGCAGAACAAACATTCCCTCAAGTTCTATCGACCACCGATACAACTCTACGCACACTTGACGTTTGCTTTACCTAGAACAAGTATGAAACTATTTTGCGAGAATAAAACTACGAGTAGTTTGTGAGAATAAAACTAAGAATAAATTGCAAGGTAATAAAAGTGGATTGCTTTTGTCAACAAGAAAGTCATTTGTCCCTAGGCAATCGATAACAAGTATCGGTAATACCTAGCAAAATGCGGGTGGAATGAGATGGCTCCTCCCCCCTCCCCACATGTCCACCTGCCCAACCACCCTAACAATGGCGATCTCTAGTTTTGGACCATCATGGAGGGCCTCCTACTCTGGGATTTCAAGCCTGGCCTCTCCATTGCTGATCAGGTGCGTCGAAGATTTGGTTCTACAGTCCATTTTTCACCTTCTTTGGGTACCAAGGAGTTTTTCTTGGTCGTCTACTTCTCCTCGGCTTCATTCCCTTTATCTGAAGAATCTGTGGGTGTTGCTTTGCAATGTTGCATTGGAGGTTTACGATCGAGACTAAATGTCAAATCCATTGGTGAAAGAAGATTTCATTTCTCTTTGGCCTCCAACAAGGTTGGACATTTCATATATCGTCTCAAGGATAGAATTTGGCTGGACTTTGTTTGTCACTTTCCACTTTTTAGATCCTCCATGGCCCCTACTCCTTGGAAGGATCACCATTGGCATTCAGATGAGGTTATTCAAGCAGTTTCCACTCGCTCTCCAATGGCCATCAGAGCAAATTTGAACTTTTTATGTCAAAGAGATAATGGTGATGGTGATAACTTGATGATCCCTCCTTCTGAGGTTCCACCGCCAACATGCTCCCCGGGGAGAGTCGCGGAGGAACCTCTACGCGTAATCAGATTCATTGCATTAATTCTCTTAATGGCATTCATGACATTAATTCGGTGGTCGGCCTTCATTTCGGGAGTTTCTAGCATACCAATACTCCCCCGAGCAATGATAGCAATCAGGACAATCAGCATTCATTACCTCAGGATTTATGTCTCGGTGCTTTGACTTTTGAATTATCCACCAACTCGGGCAATACGCGACATATTTTTCAAGGTCAGTCTTTTCAGAAGCATTATTGGGATTCTATACCAACTTTTATGGTGTTCCATATACTTGATCAATTGAAGTTTGGCTATTCACGTCACATTGCCACGATATGGTCACTCTCATCTATACCGACACTGGATTACATCTATACTAGGCTTAATATCTGTTCCAACTGTACACTTTTGGGCCATCTTGCTGAGTCCTGCCCGGGTGTTGACTGTACCACTTGCTTGCATGCACCTTGCCAATGTGATCCTCACGAGCCACACCAAAGTACTTTGAGCACACATGTTGCTGGTCCCATAGTCAATGACCATACTGTTCCCTCGGATCATGCTAATACTTCTTTAATTACGATGAATGGGCCTTCTTCTTGTCACACCTGTGGATCCAATAAGCATTATTCTTATGACTGCCCTGCTTTGATCCTCTACCCTTGTTGTGGCTGGCTGGGCCACAGTAAGCACCAATGTGGATTACTCAATAAAGGTGCTATGTTTTGGAAGCCCAAACCCGTTGCTCCTATGATCGCCTGTTTACCAGGTACCCATGGTGACCCAACTACTGTGGCTTCGATTAATTTTGGGAAGGACCGCGGCTGCAGGGATATTTTGCCAAATACTACCATGTATAATCCTACTACAAATCCTCAGAATATCAATAATAATTCTCCTTCTCAACTAACACCTACTTTGGCACCTCCGCAATGGCAAGAAATCATTTTGACAGATAATAATGACATACTTCCCGCTAGTCGACGCACTGATACCCGTGGAAGAGCGACCGTCCGCTGTGAATCGTGTGGTGCTCGGGGACACGTGGCGACCTCCTGCTGGGCTACTCGGCGGCCAGCACAGGGCATTTGGGTCCCAAAATAAAGAATCAGCCCCGCCAATACACATTCCTCCTCTGTTCTTCCCTCCTTCACTGCTGCTCCTCTGGTTCCTCGCCCGCACTCGTCGATGGCGAACTTCCCTGTCAATGTCATTCCTTACCTGCCGCAAGGGATGACCATCGAGCTGGGCCCAGAGGACCGCGTCGTGCGGGATGAGATGGTCGTCAACCCCACTCCACCATTGCTCCATGACTTCCTGGCGGTGCCGGAAGTCAATCGCTGCATCACACGATCGAAGGTTTGCTGCATGAGTCCCATTTCTTTCCCACCGAGGTGGATGATTACCCGCTAGGCATTGCAATCTTGGATTTCCAGATTCAGTTATTAGAGATGCTGTAGTTGGTACTACCTTTGAGCTTGATGAAGATGAGGAAAACCTGAATACTGTTGTTTCTTTTGGTCCTCATGATGCTGCTATTAATATGAGGTTGACCACTTATGGTCCTGAAGTGTGGCTATTATACATTGGTTTCCCCCACGATTATCAAACTTCGCATTATATTCACAAATCAGTTGGTAAGTTTGGCGAGATGATCACTTGGAATAACCCTAGAGGGGATAGAAAGGTTGTGTTGATCAAAGCTAGAGTGCTCAGTCTCAGTAGGGTGCCTAAAAGTTTTGTTATGCACCAACTTGGCGGTGCGAGACATTGCTGGATTGTCTGTGTCATGATCTTGAGAAGTAGTGACTGGAATGCGCACATCCCGGATGTCCCTCCTACGGGTATTGAACCTCCACCTGCTGATGAAATTCCACACCCTCTGTTTGGAGAAGGTATGACAGCAGAACTGATGTATCAAGCGCAGCTGCACAATTGGTTAGCTCAGAATGCAGCCCCTAACCAGAATAGTGAGGGAGTCCAGCAAGGTAATGATATCCATTTCCAGCACAACTGGGGAGTTTGGCCACCTTCACCACCTCCTGCTGTTTATAATTATCAGGCTTGGCTTGCTGCTGAGGGCTTACAAGTGCAAGATGGCATTGTACTAGTCAATAACCTGCAAGACTGCCCAGGCATGGCCTGGAATGAATCGATCTCTGCTTTTGGGTCTTCAGACTCCAGTGCCACAGTATCTGATACTTATATTCTAGTGCCTCGCAATATGTTCAACAACATTGCAGCTCATTATGAAGAAGGGGAGAGTTCAGTTGTCAGGGCAACTCCGACTAGTTCTCTGGATGTTCAGATTTCAATTTCTGCTAATGGATTACATTTTGAGATGACAACTAATGGGGATATCATGTCTTCCATGCTGATCAACCAAGGTATTCCTGTCAGAAACCTCAATACCTTCCTTTCTGCTCCAATTATGCCTATCATTGCTACCTATGGACCTTGGAGCACTGGTTATGGATTCAGATATGACAGTGTTGATTTGAGGCTGAAAATTGTTGACAAGATGGTGTTCTGCAAATGTCTGAATTCACTCAGCTTGTGACTGCATTTGACAGTGATACTCATCATGCTCTGTCTACTCCACCCACCTTGGCCTTAACTGAACTACCTGATCCACTGTTTAAACCATCAACACTTAATGATGTTCTTCTTCTGGAAACTCTGACACTATTGCTCCTGATATCACTGCTATTGATTCTGGGGCAGATGTGGCTGCTATGGAAGTTTCTTATCTGGAGGGCTCTGCTACGGACATGGAGGGCTCTGCTGTGGACATGGCCATGGTCACTATTCCCACTTCTGATCCACATCCGTCTGTTGTCACTGCTTCAGCCCGTCGACGTGGAAAAGCACCTACACCTGATTCTGTCATTCCTCTTCATTGTAGCAGCCGATCCAACAAATATGATGGATTCAAAGTTCCACCGCTCTATGACACCAAGACCAAAGCCTCAAAGGTAAAACCTAGGGTAATTCCCTCTGCTGCTTCTGCCACAGCCACTTCTGAACCAACTGCAGCTTCAGAGATACCACCGCCAACTGCAATACCAATTATTTAGCACATTGGAACTGTCATGTGTGGAATCCCGGCTGAGGAACTTACTGATGAGCAGCTTCTGGCATCTCCTGAAGATGGCCAACCCTCGGCCCATGCTTAATCCTTCGGTTCAGGGCTCTTCTTTTTGGCTCTTACCTATTCGCACTTTCATATTGTCCTATCTTTATTATGGTACTTAATGTTAATTGGAACGTTCTAAGCTGGAATGTTCAGGGTTTAAATTTGGATGCAAAACAATTAGCACTTTCAAATGCAATCAACTCGTGTGGTTGTGCTGTCATATGTTTGCAAGAGACTAAGAAACCATCTTTTGATCACACTTTCATTAAGTCTTGCTGCCCTAAACATTTTAATCAATTTGATTATGTGCCCTCTCGGGGGGCTTCGGGAGGCCTAGCCACGATCTGGAATAGTGCCATTTTCACAGCCACTACCGTAGCTCGGGAAGAGTTCGCCTTAGTTACACGATTCTGATCAACACAATCTGCTCATTATTGGACTCTGGTTAATGTATGTGGCCCGTGTCAAGGGGTCAACCGAGTTAACTTCATTAATTGGCTCATGTCATTTAATATCCCCGCTCATGAAGATTGGATTTTGGTCGGAGACTTTAATTTCATTCGAAGCCCTGATAATAAAAACAAGCCTGGAGGGAGTTATAGCGACATGATTACTTTCAATGACTTTATTCGAACACAAGCCTTAATTGAACTTCCCATAAAAGGCCGTGAATACACCTGGAGTAACATGCAACTTGACCTGCTACTTGAACAAATTGATTGTTTTTTCACAAGCAATAATTGGACAAGCTCTTACCCTCACACAATGGTTAAGCCCCTCAGTAGACCAGTATCTGATCACATCCCATGTGTAGTTAACATTGAAACTTCAATCCCTCACTCAAAGCTCTTCAGGTTTGAATCATTCTAGCTACAACATCCAGGTTTCATGCAAAATGTTCAGAATGCTTGGTTAAAACCTGTGCACTCTCAAAATATGGCGACTGTGCTCTGCAGAAAGTTCAAAACTCTTAGGCATGATCTCAAATATTGGAGCAAACGTATTTCAAAGTTCTCCATCGCCATAGACAATTCGAACAGGGCTTTATTGGAAATTGATGGGCTGGAAAACAAAAGACAACTGTCCATACCTGAGGTAAATTTCAGAAAAATTCTCAAAGCACACCTCATCAGACTGCTTACCTACCAAAAACTGTATTGAAAAAAAGGTGCACCATTCGATGGGTGCAATTCAGAGATGAGAACTCCAAGTTTTTTCAGGCCTCTGAGAGATACAGAAGGAATAATATTGTAACTTTGACCACTGATGATGGCATTTCTATGGACGATCACACAGGGAAAGAAGCTCTTCTTTTCCACTCCTTTAAACAGAGACTTGGCACTTCCTCCCATAATCCTATGAAATTTGACCTCCAAAGAATTATTGAAAGGATTGAGGGTCTTGATGAGCTAACAATTCCATTCGCTCATGCTGAGATTGACCATGTCATAAAAACAATGCTAGCTGATCGTGCACCTAGCCCAGATGGATTCAATGGAGCATTTCTTAAATCTTGTTGGCCCATAATAAAAGAGGATTTCTATAAACTTTGCAACCGATTCTTTGAGGGTAATCTCAATCTTGAAAGCATTAATGATGGTTTTATCACCCTCATCCCAAAAACTAATGCTCCTAGCACTATGAACGATTTCAGGCCAATTACTCTATTAAACTGCTGTCTAAAAGTGATCACAAAAATATTGGCCAACCGATTGCAGAGGGTTATTCTCAAAATCATTCACCGTAACCAGTACGGCTCCTTAAAGGCCGTACCATCCAAGGCTGCCTCGCGTGGGCTTTCGAACACATTTATCAATGCCAAAGGTCCAAGAAAGAAATTGTGCTTCTCAAACTTGATTTTGCAAAGGCATTTGATACAATAGATCATGAGGCAATGCTGATTATCATGAAGAATATGGGGTTTAATGACAAATGGCTAGGTTGGATCCAATGCATCTTTTCTTCTGGCAAGTCTGCAGTTCTGCTCAACGGTGTACCTGGCAGGCAGTTCCACTGCAATTGTGGTGTATGACAAGGTGACCCTCTGTCTCCCCTAATTTTCGTACTAGCTGCTGACCTTTTACAAGCAGCAATCAATGATGCATTCTCAGGAGGGGAAATCAGCTTGCCCTTTCCTTGCAATAGCCAGAAGGAGTACCCAGTGATCCAATATGCAGGCGACACTATTCTTGCTATGCCAGCTTTCCCTGCCCAAGCCACAACCATCAAAAACATACTCTCTGACTACGCTACTTCAGTGGGCTTGAAGATAAATTTCCATAAATCTAATCTTATACCCCTGAACTGTGATCAAGAGACTACGACTGCATTGGCTGATATCTTTGGTTGTGTCGTTGGCAAGCTACCTTTTACTTATCTTGGTCTCCCAACGGGCACAACTAAACCTACCATTTTGGACCTCATGCCCCTTGTTTGTCGTGTGGAGAGAAGACTGTCTGCCACCCTTAATATGATTTCTTACGGAGGGAAGCTCACTCTTCTGAACTCAGTCATAACATCTCTCATAATTTTCACCCTTTGCACACTCAAATTTCCGACTCGCATTATTGAACTTATCGACAAAATCCGAAGAAAATGCTTATGGACAATAAAAACTGACCAGGGTGACAAGTGCAACACATTGGCGTCATGGAACATGATTTGCAAACCTAAAGAGTGTGGTGGTCTTAGAATTCTTAATCTACAAGTGTAGAGTGACGTCTTGCTCCTCAAATTTCTCCACAAATTCTATAACCATTGGGATTTACCTTGGGTGGAACTAATTTGGAACACACACTATACCACCAAAATCCCACATGCAACGGACCTGTGTGGCTCTTTCTGGTTGCGCGACGTTTCAAAACTTATGCCAGTATATAGAGGAATCACCAATGTGACCATTCGCAATGGATCTACTGCTCTATTCTGGAAGGACGTCTGTATGGGTGATGTTTTGGCTGAGACCCACCCCCGTGCCTTCTCATTCTGCAAAATGAGGATATATCAGTGAGGGATTTCTTGGGAAGTACGTCTCTCCGTGAATCGTTTCATCTGCCACTGTCAATACAAGCTCTTGAGGAGGCACGGGACTTACAACAGAAAACCATGCATGTCCAACTCCTAAACCCCTTGATCAATGATGAATGGACATGTGTTTGGGGGACCAACTACTACTCAGCCAACAGATTCTACACCTTCTACTTCAAAGATCTCCATGCACATCAAGCATACAAATGGATTTGCAAATCTAAAGCAACAATGAAGATTAAAGTGTTCGGCTGGTTCTTTCAGATAGACTCAACACCAAAGACATGCTCAAACGGAGACATTATAACATTGGCAATGACTTTAGATGCCTTCTTTGCACAAATTGCAACAATGAGACTATGGAGCACCTCTTCTTGGAATGCACCTTTAGCCTTGACTGCTGGGATAAACTTCATATCATGGGCCACTCAGTGCATGCACGCTTGGATTGGGTGAAGCAAGCTAAAACCTCTTGGAATAAACCACTGTTCATGGAAATTTTTATGCTTGCAACCTGGAGCATCTGGAAGGAACAAAATAAGAAGCATTTCAGAGGTGTGCTCCCTTCCCAAGCCTCCTGGCTTGGAAGACTCAAGGAAGATCTTTCACTCCTTGCTCATAGAGTAGGAGATAATCACAAACCCTTCCTCTTTTCCTTCCTTAACTCCCTGTAAAATTCTCATACCACCCCCAACCATCATTCCCAAAGGGGATGACTTGTAATTAATCTCATGTAAAATACTATTCATTATTTAATTCAATTGCAGTAGGATCCTCTCCTACTGTTTCAGGTGTAAAAAAAACAAGTATCGGTAATCATTCTTGCAATTTTATATGAGGGAGAGGCATGAGCTAACATACTTTCTCTACTTGGATCATATGCACTTATGATTTGAACTCTAGCAAGCATCTACATCTACTAAAGATCATTAAGGTCGTGAAACCCAACCATAGCATTAAGTGTCAAGTCCTCTTTACTCCCATACGTCATACCCCACTTACTCGGGTTTAAGCTTTTGTCACTCTCGCAACCCACCATAAGCGAACCATGAACATATTGAAACACCCTACAGCGGGGGCCCTCACTTTTGCGCGAGACCTGAGCGCACCATAGGATAGCACCATAAATAAAGTACAATCATACCAACCAAGATCACGGTTAAACCATAGGACAAAATGGATCTACTCAAACATCATACGATAACCATAGATCATTGGGAAATAATATATGGAGTTGAGCACCATGTTTAAGTAGAGATTATAGCAGGGGGAAGAGGTGTTACACCGCTGCATAGAGGGGGAGAGAGTTGGTGTTGATGGTAGCAAGATTGTTGATGTAGATCGTCGTCACGATCCTTGCCCCGGCGCCACTCTGGCGCCACCGGGAGAGAGGGGGAGAGAGCCCCCTCCTTCTTCTTCTTCCTTGGCCTCCCCCCTAGATGGGAGGAGAGTTCCCCCTCAGGTCCATGGTTTCCATGGCGGCGGAGGGGTAGGATCCCCTCCGAGATTGGATCTCCCTCTCTGTTTTTTTCTGTTTCGCACTCCCCAAATCTGGCCAAAAACCATTTCTTATATTCCCGGAGATCCGTAACTCCGATTGCGCTGATATTTTTACATGATTTTTTCCTAATATAAGCTTCCTTGCACCTGAAGTACAGCTCCAACCAATGTACGAGCTGAGCACAACCCACCACTACGTGTCAGGGGCCTGGGGCGTGCCCTGGTGTATCATGGTCCATGTGGGCCTCCGTTTGCGGTGATTCCAACTCCTAAAATTCACAAATATTCCAAAATAATTCTCCTTGGAGTTTCATCACGTTTGGACTTCGTTTGATATGGATTTTCTACGATACAAAAACATGCAACAAACAGGAACTGGCACTGGATAAGTAAGTTAGTCCAAATAAATCATATAAAAAGTTGCCAAAAGTATGTAAAAGTTGAATAATATTGGCATGAAGCAATCAAAATTTATAGATGCGACGGAGACGTATCAGCATCCCTGAGCTTAATTCACACTCGTCCTCGAGTAGGTTAATGATAAAAAAAGATAATTTTTGATGTGGAATGCTACCTAACATAAACTTGATCATATATCTAGTCATGGCATGAATATTAAGACATAAGTGATTCAAAGCAATAGTCTATAATTTGACATAAAGACATCAATACTCAGGTATCCCAACAAACAATCATGTCTTCCAAAATATCAATGCCAAAGAACGTTATCCCTACAAAATCATATAGTCTTGTCATGCTCTGTCTTCTTAACACAAAGTATAAATCATGTACTACCCCGGTGTCAGCCAAGCAATTGGTTCATACTTTTTAATGCGATTCAACTTTTTCAACCCTCATGCAATACATGAGCGCGAGCCATGGATACAACACTACAGGTGGAATAGAGTATGATGATAGGGGTAAATATAAAGACGACAAAAAAGTAAGAAAGTCTCACATCAACGCGGCTAACCAGTGGGCTATGGAGATGCCCATCAATTGATATCAATGTGAGGAGTAGGGATTGCCATGCAATGAATGCACTAAGAGCTATAAGTGTATGAAAGCTCCATATGAAAACTAAGTGTGTGTGCATCTAATCCTGTAATGAAATATTCCCACTAGTATATGAAAGTGAACACATAGGAGACTCTCCATATGAAAAACATGGTGCTACTTTGAAGCACAAGTGTGGTAGAGGATACTGACAATGCCCCTTCTCTCTTTCTTTCTTTTTTTTCTTTTTTTCCTTTTTTTCTTTTCTATTTTCTATCTCTCTTTTTTTTCCTCTCATTGTCCGGAGTCTCGCCCCGACTTGTGGGGGAATCATGGTCTCCATCATCCTTTCCTCACTAGGGCACTGCTCTAAAAATGATGATCATCACACTTCTATTTACTTATAACTCAAAAGGAATAAAAATTACAACTCGATACCTATAACAAAATATGACTATATGAATGCCTCCGGCAGTGTACCAGGAGGTGCAATAATCTAGCATAACATGTATAAAAATGATGCAAGGTGGCTGAGCCACAACTACTATGTCAACTATATGATCATGCAAAGCAATATGACAATGAATGCTCAAGTCATCAAAACAGAAGCGGTGGAAGTTGCATGGCAATATTTCTCGAAATGGCTACGGGAAGGCCATAATAGGTAGGTATGGTGCCTATTTTGAGGAAGATATAATAAGGCTTATGTGTGATAGAGTGTATCATATCACGACGTTTGGACGCACCTGCAAAATTTGCACCACGTCTCGAGGTGAGAAAGGGCAATGCACGGTACCGTAGAGGCTAGCAAATTGCATAAAGGTAAGTGTGTGTATAATCCATGGACTCACATTAGTCATAAAGAACTCATATACTTATTGCAAAAGCTTATTAGCCCTCGAAGCAAAGTAATACTACGCATTCTCCTAGGGGGGAGGTTGGTAGGAGTTAACCATCGCGCGCCCCCGGCCTTCACATAAAGATAGACAATCAAGGATAAATTGTGCTCCAACTTTCATAGCACAACAAGAGACTATACGTGCATGCTTCGGGAATCACAAACCTTAACACCAATATTCTTACTAACCACAACCGTTTATTAGTACTTCCCACATATTTCATCTCTATATAGCAAAACTATTGCAAGGAATCAAACATATCATATTCAGTGATCCATAAGTTTTATGTAGGATTTTTATGACTAACCATGCAAATGACCAATTCCGTTTGTGTTGGGGATATAACTGCTGGGTATGAACCGCCCAGGAGAGGCCGGGTCATACCACTAGCGACTATCAATGAAGATGGCGGGTCATAGCAAGCCCGTTGACAGACCAAGACCCAGAGGCGACTTAAGGCCCAAGAGGATGAACTGCCGTATGAATGACTTGTATTGTAAGGCAGGTTTAGTTAGTCACCGAGCTGGACACGTTGTCTATGACCCGGTCGGGACTCTGTAAGCCGCTGGGCGTCAACCTGTGTATATAAAGGGACGACCCGGCAGCGAGTTAGGGCAAGAAAGAAAAGATCGAGAACTAGGTCAAGCGTATTCGCTCCCTGGTAATCGAAGCCCAAGCAATACCACCCTACACTGGATTAGGCTTTTACCTCCACTGTGAGGGGCCGAGCCAATATAAACTCTCAGTGTCCCTTGTCTTGTTTAACCCCTTCAAGCTAACTAAGTTGCAATGGCTCCACACCTAAGTCCTTACGCTTGGACATCTGACGTGACAATTCCATGATAGTTGGCGCCCACCATGGGGCCAGCGCATGGTGGTTTCGAGTTCGTGAAGGGCAGCTTCACAGGGCTCAAGGGGTACGCTGTGAGCCGGATGACCAAGAGTCGTTGCGGAAAGCTCTACATCAACGACGAGGGCTGGGGCCCCGAGGCTGACTCAATTGAGTACGGGTACCAGGTCCCCTTTGGCGGAATCCATGTCTTCATCGGCAAGATTGGTGAGTCAAAAGCTGAGCCAGACATCTGCACCAACATCATTGAGTCGGCTCAGCGCGCACGACCCGCCAAGGTTAAAGCCGCCCCGAAGCATGTCTTTGTTGGTTTCGTTCATGGAGCGGAGCTAGAAGGAGGATCTAAATTTGGTGGTGATACGGTTGTTTACTCATGCGACGAGTCCTCTATTGGTGAGACCAACTCTATCTATCAGGTTCAGGATGGCAGGCTTGGGGGCTGTTCCGATGGTGACAGTATTCTGGACTCCTACGAGCCGCCACACCGGGTCACGGTCTTCATGGCCAGTACACAGCCAGGGCAGGACTCTACGACTGCAGCATCAATGATCTTCGGGTCAGCAGCGGCGACGGCTTCCAGGGCAAGAGGCCATGTGCGCCCGCCGGCTCAGGTCTTGTCTGATCTGTTGGATGCTCTGATAATGTTGTTAACGGCAAAGGTTAACCCGATGAATCAAACTCAGCATAACGTGTTGGTTGCAAAATTGCGTGATGATATAGCACAAGCCAAGGAGGAGCTAAACACGGAGAACACTTGAATGGCAATGGAGCAAGCCGCCTTACAAAGGGAGGCAGAACGGCTTCAGGCAAAGAGCTTCCGCTTAAGCCTGGACCGGGACACATCAAACACTATCTTCAACAGAAGGCATGTGAGTAGGCTGCCCCCGACTTACGATGCGAGGAACCTTTTCAACACGCCTGGGGTAGGAACCAGTAACCCGCCTGGTGTTGATTGGGCCGTTGAGGCGTCGGCGGCTGGGGAACTGGTTCAGCCACGAGCTGCAGACCCCCGCGTTTGAACTTAACCCCTCCTCATCTATTCCAACACCTCCGAGGCATTTTTCTAACCCCTTGGATAACATGATAGCTACGGCTACGTACTCGACTGGTGGCTCTCCCAGCTCAGGATGAGTCGCCAGCGGCAATGGAAATACGGCGAGCCACAGAACTGCTTCTGACGGCTGTGACCCAACAGGCGGCTTATTCGTACAGTCATGATCGTATCCACTCAACACCATGTCCAAGCAAGAGTTATAGCAGGCATATTGATGAACCGGCCGTGTCAAGCAGTGAACGACACCGCAATCAGCCTCGTAGGCCGGACCCTTCGTGCGCTGGTAATGATGCCCAGGCTTTGGTGGACCAGGGCAGAGCACGGCGTGAGGCAGAGCTGGCGGCTCAGTTGGCGGCTAACAACATTCTCGGGTTTATCCTTCAGTGTCCGTGGAGGCAGGAGTGACCTCTAGAACCTTGGGTGTTCCATGTTTAGTGCCGGCTCTACACAATGAGTGCTTGCCTAAGGATTTCAAGGTCCCCTGTAAGGTGCCTAATTACATGGCGGATCAGCCCCCAGAGGCTTGGATTAAGAGTTATGAGATGGCCATGGAGATGCTGGATGTCGGTGATGCAGCGTGTGCTAAATATTTCACCATGATGTTGGATGGGCCGGCTCGTACTTGGTTGAAAAGCCCGCCCGCTAACTCTATTGGATCATGGGCAGAGTTGAAGAGGCATTTTATCCAAAAAATTTAAAGATACATGCAAGCAGCCTATGTTGATTCTGGATTTGGATTCTTGTGTTCAAGGTGATGGCGATTCAACAACCCATTGGGTGTGCCGGATCTCTTCTATCATACACTCGTTGGATAGTATCAATGCTGGTTCTGCAGTCCTGATGTTGGAGAAAAATTGACGTTTCATCCCCCTTAAGCAGAAACTAGGGCGGCTTAAACGCCACTGCAAAAACATGGAGGAGCTAATGGTGGCTCTCGTCAAATATGCTGACTCTGATAGTACCAAGGA
The DNA here is from genome assembly GCF_002162155.2 of Triticum dicoccoides. Lineage (NCBI taxonomy): Eukaryota > Viridiplantae > Streptophyta > Magnoliopsida > Poales > Poaceae > Triticum > Triticum dicoccoides. The sequence goes on from NC_041381.1 coordinate 418,783,426, forward strand.
CCCCGAGTCTGATGATGAGAAGCCAGGTAAGGGAAAGAAGGGCGGGGATCTGAAAGGGCAACAGCATAACCCGGTAGGTCAAGCCGGCAATGGTAAGCGCAAGGCTGATGGTAATTTAGACTTTGTGGCTAACACCAATGGGCAGAATAATAATCAACATCACAAGGGAAAGCCGGCCCGGTTTGGAGGACCAAGATTTAACCTTGAGGCGATGATGAATCAGCCTTGCCCAAAGCATGGTACGCACGAGAAGCCAGCTACTCATCTGTGGAAGGATTGCTTCATCATGAAGGAGTATAGAAATTCCAATTTTTCAATCATGGCCCGAATGGCGATTCTGGATCTGGTTCTCATGGGCCTGGTTTTGGTGGTGGCGGTTCAAACTCTGGCTTCCAGGGCCAAGGCAATCAAGGAAGTTTTAATCAACAGCCTGGTCAGGGGAATCAGCAGCAGCAGTCTGGTTATCAAAGTGATCCAAAGCAGCTGAATGGTGGTCAGTATCATGTGTTCACCACAAGTCTGTGCAAGCGAGATTAGAAAATCCATAAGCGGGCAGTGAAGTTTGTTGAGCCGGCGGTGCCTCGTTATTTAAGGTGGTCTGAGCAGCCTATTGTATGGAGCCGAGGGGATCACCCACCCCGTTTTGACAATCTGGGTCAGTTGGCATTGGTGGTTGCTCCACGGGTAGGAGGATATAAGCTCACGAAGGTGCTCATGGATGGAGGCAGCAGTATCAATATCCTTTACTATGAGACCTTTTGCCGTATGAATTTGACTGACAAGGATCTTAGGCGTCTTCTACTGTTTTTCATGGGGTGGTGACTGGTAAGTCAGTGTATCCAGTGGGAAGGATAACACTGGAGGTGGCTTTTGGAGATGACAATGATTCCAGAGCTGAGAAGTTAACCTTTGAGGTGGTGAAAATCAAGAGCCCATACCATGCTTTGTTTGGGCGGCCGGCTTACGCCAAGTTTATGGTACGGCCGTGTTATGTTTATTTGCAGCTTAAGATGCCGGGTCATAAGGGCACCATCACGGTGCATGGCAATAGAAAAATCGCTCTGGATTGCGAAGAGGGTGATGTTGCTTATGCTGAGTCGGCTTGTGCCACGGAGGAATTGAAGGTTTATAAAGATAATGTTGACTTGGTGGATATGACACCTTTAAAGAAGCCAACCACAGAGAACGAGCCCTTAATGAATTTTAAGTCGGCAGATGATACTAAGATGGTTGATTTTGTTCCTGGCGATTCATGAAAGCAGTTCAGCATTAGTGCTAATATGGATCCGAAATAGGAAAGCACGCTCATCGAGTTCATCTTTGAGAACCGAGACATCTTTGCAGGGAAAACTTCTGACATGCCAGGTGTACCGAGGGAACTCGCTGAGCAGACTCTCAATGTGGATCCCAAGTTTAAGATGGTCAAGCAGTTTCTTTGTCAGTTTAATGAGGAGAGGCGCAAGGAAATTGGTGAAGAGGTGGCCCGGCTCTTGGCGGCAGGGTTCATCATTGAGGTTTTCCATCCTGATTGGTTGACTAACCCGATGCTAGTACTTAAGAAAAATGGCACTTGGCGTATGTTGTGGATTATACAAACCTTAACAAGGCATGTCCAGCTGATCTTTTTGCTCTCTCGCGTATTGATCGAATTATTGATGCAATGGCAGGTTGTGAGCGTTTGAGTTTTTTGAATGCTTACTCTGGTTATCATCAGATCAAAATGGCAGTTAAGGACTAGGAGAAGACAACTTTCATCACTCCCTTTGGATCCTTCTTCTATGTGTCTATGCCTTTTGGGCTCAAGAGTGCCCACGCGACTTACCAACGGTGTGTTCAGAATTGCCTCCATGGCCAGATTAAGCGCAATGTTCATGCTTATGTGGATTATATTGTTGTGAAAACCAGGAAGAAGGAGACATTGATGGAGGATCTGAAAGAGACCTTTGATAGTCTCCAGGTCTACAAGATGATGCTTAACCCGGCCAAATGTGTTTTTGGCGTGCCAGCAGGCAAGTTATTGGGTTTCTTGGTGTTTGAGAGAGACATTGAAGCTAACCCTAAGAAGATCAAGGCTATTACCTCTTTGGCTAAGCTGGCGTGTATCAATGATGTCCAGTGTCTGGCGGGTCGTATCGCGGCTTTGTGCCAGTTTATAAGTTTCTTGGGAAAGGAGGCTATCCCCTTGTATTAGATGATGAAAAAGACAGATGACTTTGTTTGGAGCAATGCTGTTAATGAGGCGTTTGAGGCACTTAAGAGGCAACTGACTGAGCCACTGGTTCTTGCAGCTCCCATTGAGAAGGAGCCCTTGCTATTATATGTGGCTGCAAACAACAGGGATGTCAGTGTGGCAGTTGTGGTTGAAAGGAAGCAGTTAGACGAGGAGTATCCGGTTCAAAGGCTGGTTTTTTATGTCAGTGAGGTGCTCATTGAGTCGAAGCAGAGATACCCACATTGGCAGAAGCTGGTTTATGGAGTGTTCATGGCTAGTCGCAAGCTGAAACAATATTTCCTTGGTCATCCCATCACTGTGGTTAGCTCTGCTCCTTTGGGGGATATTATTCAAAACAGAGAAGCCACAGGTCGGGTAGCTAAGTGGGCCATTGAGCTGGAACCCCATGGTTTGAAGTATGTGCCTCGGAGGACTATAAAACCTCAAGCACTTGTGGATTTTATCAATGATTGGACAGAGTTGCAAATGCTTGAGGATAAGCCGGACAATACATATTGGACTATTCACTTTGATGGATCCACACAATTGGAAGGCTCGTGGGCTGGAGTTATATTGACTTCCCCACGAGGTGATAAATTTTGTTATGTTTTAAGGTTGATGTTCCATTGTACTACCAATGCAACTGAGTATGAAGCCTTACTCCATGGTCTTTGGATGCATAAAGAGATGAATCTAAGCCGGGTAACATGTTTTGGCGACTCAGATTTGGTGGCTCAGCAAGTGTCAGGGACTTTGGATTCAAAGGATCCACTTGATACGTCTCCAACGTATCTATAATTTTTGATTGTTCCATGATATTATATTACCCGTTTTGGATGTTTATGGGCTTTACTTTACACAATTATATCATTTTTGGGACTAACCTACTAACCGGAGGCCCAGCCCGAATTGTTGTTTTTTTGCCTATTTCAGTGTTTCGAAGAAAAGGAATATCAAACGGAGTCCAAACGGAATGAAACCTTCGGGAGCAATCTTTTTGGAACAAACGTGATCCAGAGGACTTGGAGTGGAAGTCAAGAAACAAGCGAGGCGGCCACGAGGGTGCCCGACACGCCCCCACCCTCATGGGCCCCTCAAGCATCCACCGACCTACTTCTTCCTCCTATATATACCCATGTACCCCGAAAACATCAGAAGCGACCACGAAAAACTATTTCCACCGTCGTAACCTTATGTATCCGCGAGATCCCATCTTGGAGCCTTCGCCGGCGCTCCGCCGGAGGGGGAATCGATCACGGAGGGCCTCTACATCATCTCCAAGGCCTCTCTGATGAGTTGTGAGTAGTTTACCACAGACCTTCGGGTCCATAGTTATTAGCTAGATGGCTTCTTCTCTCTCTTTGAATCTCAATACAAAGTTCTCCTCAATCTTCTTGGAGATCTATTCGATGTAACTCTTTTTGCGGTGTGTTTGTCGAGATCTGATGAATTGTGGGTTTATGATCAAGTTTATCTATGAGAAATATTTGAATCACCTCTGAATTCTTTTATGTGTGATTAAGTTATCTTTGCAAGTCTCTCAGAATTATCAGTTTGGTTTGGCCTACTAGATTGATCTTTCTTGCAATGGGAGAAGTGCTTAGCTTTGGGTTCAATCTTGCGGTGTCCTTTCCCAGTGACAGCGGTGGCAGCAAGGCACGTATTGTATTGTTGCCATCAAGGATAAAAATATGGGGTTTATATCATATTGCATGAGTTTATCCCTCTACATCATGTCATCTTTCTTAATGTGTTACTCTGTTCTTTATGAACTTAATACTCTAGATGCATGCTGGATAGCGGTCGATGTGTGGAGGAATAGTAGTAGATGCAGGCATGGGTCGGTCTACTTGTCACGGACGTGATGCCTATATACATGATCACACTACAAAAAATATACACTTCCGTGATGATACCTGTTTGTCATAGTAGGTCGCGTTTTTTGTCATGCATGTACATCCACGACGATTTTATGACAGAATCAAGATAGTCATACCTGCGCTGTCATAGAAGTGTTCCATGACATTACCAAAATTATCATCACAAAACTATCCACTTCCATGACGATAAATCACACGTCACAGAAATGCTTTCGTCAAGGGTGACCGACATGTGGCATCCACTATAACGGAACACCGTTAAGCTATCGGGTTAGGTTTTGGATCCGATAACCCGTTAACAGCCCCGACCAATGGGGATTTTCCACATGTAAAACATCGTTAAGCTATCGGGTCGAATTAGGCCCAGTAGCGTCATCTGGGCCATCCAATATGATTTCAGCCCATTTTCACTTCTGGCCCATGTATGGCCCATGACGTCTTTCAACCCATATGAGGCCCTTTGTAATTCTTGGCCCATTAACGGCCTATGGTGAAACTGGCCCGTAATGAACAGTGTATCACTTTACACCCATTAACGGCCCGTGGTGAAACTGGCCCGTAATGAACAGTGTATCACTTTATACCCATTAACGGGCCATTATTTCATCGGGCCGTTTCCAGCCCATGTTATCTTTCGGCCTTCTCAGAGCCCATTAATTCTTGGGCTCATTTCCAGCATTCGTTTACTTATGGCCGTTACTGTCATTTTCTGCTTGTGGGCCAAATTCAGCTTGTGGTTACAGTTGGCCCGTTTCTGGTCTATTAATATGTTGGGCCGTTTTCATAGCGTCATCAAATACGACCTATTAACGATGGCCCGTTATGGCCGGCCCATGAACGGACGATTCCAACTCTAGTCCGTTTACGGCCATAATGTGGTCTGTTATTGGCCCATGTTTGGCCAATCGATCATACGACCCGTATAAGGCCCATTGATGATACGGCCCGTAGAAGGGCCATTGTTTCTACGGCCCGTAGAAGGTCCATTGTTTCTACGGACCGTAGAAGGCCCATTGTTTCTACGGGCCGTAGAAGGCCCACTATTTCTACGGCCCGTAGGAGGCCCAGTCACTACAAGAAACTTGTTAATACATGACGGATTTCCCTTGACAATTTGGAAATCTGTCATGGACGACCCAGTACATCCTACTGAGCCCGCTAAAGCCCGCCCAAGCCCGCCTAAGCATTCCTCGTATATAATGCAAACCCTAAAACTTGCTCCCCAGCCCCCTCCCTCCCCCCTCCTCCGCAGCCTTTCCTCTCGCGAGCCCCCTCTCACCCACATGCGATTCCTCGCACCGCCGCCCGATTTCGTCGACTTCCCGCGGGTATGGTCGGTGCGCAGCACACCCCCATCTTCCTCTCGCTCCGCTCCTTCCTCCCCTCTATCTAGATTCACAGCTCCCGGCCACTAGCACTCGCCAGCAGGCCCTCCCCATGTCTAGGGTTTCGGCGCCGGGGCAGCTCCGATGGATCCTCTCCGTCACCTGCTGCTGGTGCTGCTAGAACGGGGTGGCGCGGATGCCCTCCTCCCGCAGGATGTGCTGAGGCGACGCAACCTGCAGTGGCATACTTGGGAGTCGGGACGAACGCGGGCGCCACGGCCTTGTCTCCCTCGACGATGGTGGCCGCGAACGCCGGTGGTCCTTGTCGTCCTCTACCTCCAAGGACGTGCTTCGGTACAACTCAGGCACCCCTGCCCCTGAAGCTTGTCCTCTCATCCGGTCATGTATAGATCGTCCTCGCGTGCGTCGATTTGCCTCCTCCTCGACGTGGCACCTGCAACCTAGATGTGGACGTGGTGAGCTCCCTCTCTCTCCCTTCCTGTACCCTAATCTGGATGGCACTTGTATCTGTAGTCACTTGCATCTGTACATACATACGCATGAATAAGTTTCTCATTAATTTTTGAGTACATTCTATTGAACCTAATTGTACTTGCTGCCCTGTAAGCTATGAGAAGAATTGTTTCACTGAAAGGGCCAAACACAATGATAAGGACTCTTGCATTAGTTGAAGGGGTCAAAGAAATAGTATCAAAATATATTGAATTGAAATGTACTAATATATTGAAGTGAAAGTTACTATGCACATAATTTTGCAGAGCTAAATATATTGTGGCTATCCTACCCTGATTGCAATATATTGAAGTGCAAAAGGATTTGGATGTGAGATGTAGACACATTCATTCTGTTAACTGGTAGTTTTTACCGTGTGGCAATATATTTTGGGTCTGTTTGGATGGATACCAATGCCGGCCTTACTAATTTATTGGTTGTGCCCGTGACTTTTGGATACTGCTTGGATTGGAGCCATTTTTGGCTCGCCCAGCTCAGGTCAGCCGCGCCCCTACAGGATTTTCGCCAATTAGCGGGCGAAACGAAGGCGTGGAAAACGTCCGCCAATAATTTGGCAGCCAAATCGTGCGCACGTCTTGTTATCCTGGCCGACCGCACGACGTCGTTGGCAGTGGCCGAATCCACCACCATTCTTAATGCCTTGCACTATACGCCAGGCTAATTAAGATACAAATTAAACCATGACATTGTGAAGCTCCCACTAAGCCTGGTTGTGATTATATTCAATTCAGTCTTGCTAATATGATAGTAGTGTTTTATCGGATCATTATGCATGCTGTAAATTCTTGAAACCAAAGTATACACTACCTGGTACAATCCAAAGAAATATTGGCAAGTCTGCTGGCTTTAAACATTTTGGAAGAATTTAGTTAGTGAAGTAAGACATTTTGGAAGGCATAATTCTTTTAAGATTTTGGTTCAGTTTAGACAACATTTACATGTTAGTCTTAGTGAAATGAAACTGCACTTCTGATTTTCAACCAATTTCTTTGCTGTGGACAATATAGTCGGTACACCTCTGCTTGGTCGATGCCGACAATATAGCAGTAGCAGTACAATTTAAGTTTTGGATTTGTTAAGATGTAGTCTTGGCCTTGCATCTTCAGTTTAGGTTTGCATTACAAAGATTGCTCTGTACTTTGCTTGTTTTCATATTAGCTTTATTGGTGGGGTTGCTGAATGTAAGATTGCTCTGTACTTATTTCCTGTGCTTACAACCTACTAGCAGCAGTATTTTAACTGCTTAAAGCCATTTGCTCTGGTTATTCATGATGTTGCAAATTTTTGTAAGGTATTTAAAATAGTTCAAGAGTAACTCATTTGCATTACAATGAACCAAAAGATGCTAGAGTGGTGTTCACACTTATTTTGATACGTACGAGCATATTTTCAAGCAGCTAAAGCTGCAGGTTATAGATAGAGTTTACGTAATGTTGCTGCTTCTATTCCGCACACTAAAAAGGCAGTTTGTACTTAGAGCTGAATGGAAATATTCTGTAATTTTTGTTTGATAAGTTTTTTCCATTCCATTGATCCAGGTTTGGGTCTTCTCATTAAGTACGCGATGTAGCAGAGCTTGAGGCATCAACCAAGGAGCTTGAGGCGTTGCATTTTGAAAAAAATAATCAAGAAACATATGTAAGTGCTATGGTGCAGCAGTTCCATTGTTTTCCATTACATGGCATATGGGATGAATCACTAATGCTCTTTCTATGCAACATGGGACATGGTTTCTTACATGGCATTCTTCTCCTTGACCGATGTGTAAAATTGTGGTGTACTGTTGTATTATGCCCTCTGTTGTGCTGCTTGCTAGTATATTGTAACCAGTGAGTACTCTCAGCCATATCAGTATCGCACACGTTGGGAATTCGTCTTTGGGAGCTTGCATATTTTATTAGTTATCAGTTTAACTCGTCCAGAGAAGAAATTCAGTTTAAAGACATGTATTAAATGCAAGATACATCTTTTTTATCCATTTTGATGACAAGTATTTTCGGACGGAGGGAGTATAATCATTATGCACGGTAGTACTTGAATAATTATATCAATTTAGGTTTCTAATTTTTTCGGCGGATTTATATGGCCTCAACTTTTGCTGCTACAACACTTGAGTTCTGTGATGTCTAATTTGTTATGTTGTCACTTATAGGTCATCTCTAGAAATGTCTAATGTTTGTTATAATTTTGTGCAGATCATGTTATTCCTACTTGGTGCAGCCTATCACAGATGCCATGACATGGTGTAGTTGGGCCAACGACAAGAAGTTGAATAAGAATCTTTTGTATATGTTTTTGATGTAAACTGTATTGTGTTGGTTCTAACCTTGCTATGTGTTGTATTTCATCAATTGATGTTGTAAATTGTCTATTCACGGAGGATTTTGTAGATTGCTATGTTGTATATACACGTGAATGGCTTTATAAATACTCTTTGTCTTGGGCCAAAGTTGGCATTATGATCTGTGTAAATGCTAAAATAATGTACTTGCTCAAAATTTCATGGAGGGAAATGGGTTAATTTGCTGGACAAAATTTAAATTTTGCATAAATCCATGACGGTTTCTATGACAAAAACAGTATCCATGTAGGCAGCCACGTCATTCCAATAGGCCTATCCAAAATGTTATGTGGCGCTTGTCTGTGATGGTCCATTCCGTCACAAACGCTTGGGCCTAGTTTGGGCTTGGCGGGCCAGGGGCTAGACCTGTGATGGCCAAGATCCGTCATGGAAGGTGAGGTGTCAAATTATGACGCGATATACGTGACGGATTTGAAATCTGTCATGCCCGGCCATCCTTGACGGATTTTCACTGCCCCGTGACGGATTGGAACCGTCATGCATTAACAGATTTCTTGTAGTGAGTGTCACTACAATAAATATTAGCCCATGGTTATTGTGGCCTAGTTTTAAAAAATAGGTTATTGCGGCCACTAGCAAACCGCAGAAAAAGAACTGCAATGACTACAAGCAAACAAATAAGCAAGACAACAAGGAAATAAATAAGCAAGCAACTTACGCTAGGCTATCATGGCTATCACACATATTACATCCACTGGGTATCAAAGTTCGCCACCAGTGCAAATAAACGCGCCGACAAAAGAATATACAAAACTGGGAGCACTTCAGAAGGCACTAGGCCTGGCCGGGTCGGGCCCCCCAAACAGCCAAAGAAGCTGAGTAGACCTAAGTTGTGTCAACGATAGATGCATCAACAATAGAGGTATGGCATGATGGTGCGCACGGCAGTCCTCTGACATCTTCATTGCATCTTTGACTTTAAGTCAGAGTTGAGCTGAAGCAAGCCTTTCCGCTTTAAGTTGAGACTGAAGAAGTCGAACTGATTGAGGCAGCGACTGCACAGAGGTTGTCTCACACCTGTTGGTGAGTAGCTTCAACTCAATGTCTTCATCAAGACAGGACCTTGGGGTCATCTCTCTGTCCTCAAGATGGTTTGGCTCACTATCTTCCCTAAAGTTCTGCCTAGGGTAAGAGATACAACTCTGAAAGAGAAACAAGGAGACACGTAACAGGTTTCACAATTATAGAAGCAAATAAATGGATCTGTTCTGCATAAGAAACATGTTTTTACAACTACAATTTGAAACTGGTAGTTTTTGCAAACATCCAATCAAATGTAAACAGCAAAGCAAACAGCAGTGGAGGAAATGATGCCTATCCAAATCTATACTAGAACAAAGTTTGAAGGCTTGAGAAGGATGAACTTACATTACATGTTAACACGGGCTGGACAAAGCCCTTCTCCATGTTGATGGAAGGATAATTCAATAAATTCCCCAAAGAAAATTCTTTATAAGCGTTGCCATTATTCTACATTTTGCAAAGAGTAAATATAGATCAAATAATGTTGGAAGAAATAGAGGATAATTTAGCTCAGGTGCAGACTGATGATACATAATCAAATAGCAATTAATTAAGTACAGCATTATAAGGCAAAAGGGAGAGAGGTACAGACAAGAGCAATGCAGAGCCCAGTATTGTTGTGAGATTGTATGATCCTTTGAGCAAGGAGATTCATCTGAAATTAGTTTTCATACAAGAGAGAAGGTAAGGCACATGCAGAAATTTAGGAGTTCAAATTTTGAATTGATATCATAGACAGTACCCGACGATGGGCTCTCAGCAGTTCTAATAGGGGTTTGGCCACTGGAGTAGGGGTAAAGTGTGGTACAGTTGGGCCTTTGTTTTCTGTGGCTGCTGATCTATCTGATTTAACAGGTATAACTACCTTTTCCAAATACCTAGTTTGTACTCCTTGAGGATCTGCACTCACCCTCTTCCTTTTGGACATCTATTACGAAAGAACAACATTTGACTGGAAAAACATAGTGTGATGACACATGGAATAGGTACAGGAAATGGATAGGTATGGCATATACTCATATATGATGCTTAAACTAAACAGATGGTGTAACAAAGTAGAAGTAATGCAAGAGGTCAGATGCAAAATATGCACGACCAATACAACTTTGCAAAGTTAGAGCAAGCACCTTGATGGGTGAATAAGATAGGCTATCCTCCACCATGCCAAGTTTGTTAGCCAGTGGATTGTTCCGCCATATTCCTCTCGTGCGCCCATTCTCATATTCATTTTGATAATGTTCAATATCTGACATGCATGAAAACATAAAAACAAGTGAGATTTTCTTTGTAATGCAGAAGTGATTCTAATCCAATACTGCCTCCCTGTAAACCCCTTTGTGCTATCTCTGCAATTCTTTTAAGAGATGCCATGCATGCTGTAATTTGGTGTGTGCATTAATATAATGTGGCCTACTACTCAAAATATGAGATCTCCAGAAGTGATGACACTTCGCAGATGATAGCTTCAACATATAGTAAATAAGAACAAGTCGACCTGACCTGACAGATTGAAAATATACTAAGGGAGAACAACTCGACCTGACCAGTCGACCACAAGAGAAGAGGATCATCTTAAAGAAGAGCAGAAGAGCAAGCAGATTGAAGATATTAGAAGTCTTTCAATACAATGTCGGTTGGCCACCCATGATGAACCAGAGCGCACAGAGAAATACTATTCTTTCTGGTCTCTCCATATGTGGCTCACATGCATTTCGAAACTAAAGTAGGAACATTTAGCTAACCAATTAAACATCTCTCAGTTTTACTAATATCAGCAATAATATCAGATATGAATTTGTACAACTAAGCTTGTTTAGCTCGATGGGTGGAGCAGTGCTATTATGACACGAACCACGTAGGCTGATTGTGGTCATCATAAAATGGTGAAAGAACATGCGGTGCCCCCATGTTTGGTTTTGGTAATTGATGACAATCTCTAGGGACTAATTGTTGCCTTGAGTTATATTTGAAGGGTTTGTCCATAGGCTTTTCTTGGAGTCCATTTGTTGGTTTCAAGGAGAGTTTGTGATGACCAAGGTGCTATTAAGGAATTATCCAAAGATTGGTCATATGAGTGTTGTGCTTATAGCAAGCATGTCTTGAAGAAGAAGATTGTGTGATCATTCATGTTTAACTTCAAGACATCATCCAAATGAAGAGAGTTGGAAAGATTCAAGGTTGATCAAGACTAAGTCAAGAGTGAATCAAGTTGATCAACTCACAAAGCGTAGAAGATGTATTGAGAGGGATCAACTGATCCCATGGTATGGTAAGCATTGTCCATTGCACTTTTTGTACTAACCCATGGTCTATGTGAGAGTTGTATGTGGGGTTAGGTACGTATCCATGGGCTTAAGTCAAGAGGAAGATATCATACAACCCATGGAAAGGATGACATCAAGTGGTGATCGTCATCAAGATTGCCATGTGCAAGTTCAAGTGGAGCATCACAAAGAGATCAAGTGCTTGAATCTTGCCATCCATTGTGGTGTCAATGGACTTGTGAAGATGGGCCTAAGAGTGGCTCACCCATAGTGGACTATGGGGGAGCAATCAACTAGTCTTCATCGAGCCAACGCAACCAAGAAAGGTGGTCCAACTTGAGGGAGTCAAGATCGTCATCATCTAGCTCAAGTGGACCATGTGCAAGGCAAAGGTTTGCCCTTGATAGGTTTTCTATTTTACCGGTCTCATGGTAGTTGTGGGAGACCGGGTTATAGGATCGATTGCCGTACTATCAAGGGGGGTTCTCGATGATTTGCTTGATCGTATCGTTCGTAGAGAGCTCAAACCATTGCATCCTTGCATCATCTTTTTGGTTCTTGTTTGGTTCTTCTCCTTGTGAGATTTGGAGTGTATGGTCATTTTTATGACAAGCTCGAGTTCATCTAAAACGGAGTTCACTTGCATCTTCTATGATGTTTTCGATGTTGGAGGGTATGCCGGTTCTTCTCTGTTGGAGGTGTCAGTTACTATGCTGTTTTGATGGTACTCGTTATCTTGTTTCAAACAAGCTTGAGTTTACTCAATTCGGAGCTCATGTGCAGAAGTTATGGCAGTTCTGGTTTTCCTTGGAGCATATTTTGTTTTCGCGGTAGTGGCATAAGGGTGGCGCCAGCGGTAGTACCGCTGGGCCGGAGCGACAGTACCGCTTATCGCCACAAGCGGTAGTACCGCTGTCCCACAGCGGTAGTACCACCCATGGCCATAAGCGGTAGTACGGCTTCGGTTCCGCGCTGGTACCGCCTCGACTCGAGACGTGGTTTTCTCGTGTCGGGTTCAACGGCTGTAGTAGCGGCAGTAGGAGCGGTAGTACCGCTGGGGTGAGCGGTAGTACCGCTTATATGCGGTACTACCGCCCTAAGGTTCTTGTTTTGTTGCTCCGTTTCCCTTCTTCTTCCGCCCGAGCGGTAGTACCGCTGTGGAGCGGTAGTACCACTCGTGTGCGGGCTGAGCACATAACGGTTGGATTTCCCCCCTCCTATAAAAGGGGGTCTTCTTCCCCAATGAACCTAATCCTTGGAGCTCGTGTTCTTCCCCCATTGTTGACCTTCTCCGAGCTTGCTAACTCTCAATCCCTCCATGGATTCTTGCTAGTTTTTGAGGGAAAATAGAGAGGAGATCTAGATCCATGTTTCCACCAATCACTTTCTCCTCTAAGTGAGGGGAACCCCTTGGATCTAGATCTTGGAGTTCTTCGTGTTCTTCTTTCGTTCTTACTCTCATTTTCCTCCCTAGCATTAGTTGCTTTGGTGGGATTTGGGAGAGAAGGACTTGGGCACTCCGTGTGCCCTTGCCATTGCATTTGGTGCATCGGTTTGAGTTCTCCACATGATACGTGGAAGTTACAAGTTGAGAAGCTTATTACTCTTGGGTGCTTGGTGCCCTTGAGCTTGTTCCTCTTGGGTGCTTGGGCGCCCTAGACGGTTGGTGGTGTTCGGAGCTCAATCATTGTGGTGTAAAGCTCCGGGCAAGCGTCGGGGTCTCCAATTAGGTTGTGGAGATCGCCCCGAGCAATTTGACGGGTACCGGTGACCGCCCCCAAGGGTTACCAAAGTGTACGTGTTCGGTGACCGCCTCCAAGGGTCGCCATTTGTACGGGTTCGGTGACCGCCCTCAAGGGTCCCTTAGTGGAATCATGGCATCTTGCATTGTGCGAGGGCGCGAGGAGATTACAGTGGCCCTAGTGGCTTCTTGGGGAGCATTGTGCCTCCACACCGCTCCAAACGGAGATTAGCATCCGCAAGGGTGTGAACTTCGGGATACATCACCGTCTCCGCGTGCCCCGGTTATCTCTTACCCGAGCCCCTTTACTTATGCACTTTACTTTGTGATAGCCATATTGTTCTTTGTCATATATCTTGCTATCACATAGTTGATTATCTTGCTTAGCATAAGTTGTTGGTGCACATAGGTGAGCCTAGTTGTTGTAGGTTCTGTGCTTGACAAATTAACCGCTAGTTTTATTCCGCATTTGTTCAAGCCTAAACCGTAATTATTTAAAGCGCCTATTCACCCCCCTCTAGGCGACATCCTCGATCTTTCAAATGGGGAAACCATAAGCATGATGAGTACAGTGTTGACCGTGGCAGTGGGATGGCAGATCTGAAGCTGCAAACCGTGCAAAGGGTAGTTAGCAACCGATGTTTGCTTTGAAATAACAACTAAGATTTGGTATGGACAAGAAAGTACGGTCAACAAGTGACAAAGAAATGCAATAATGTTGTCTCTCTATATGTCGCGACATGCATTTGGAAACTCAAGTGGGACCTTTAGCTAACCAATTAAATGTGTCGGTTAACTAATACCATTATCATATCACAATCATATTTGAACAACTAAGCTTTTGAATTCTGAGTGTTGTGTTGTTTAGCCTGAAGGGTGGAATAATGCTAGTACGACAGAAAGCACCTACGCAGATCATAGTAGAGTAGAAAAAAGGGAAAACCCTAAGCATCAAGAGAAAAATCAGGAAAGTGGAACTAGCTGGACCAGTGGGTGGCGCTCATGCTTTTCGAAACGAATATAGGAACATTAGGTTACCAATTAAACGTTCTCTATTTAGTGATATGAGCATCATATCAGATTCGTATTTCAACACGTAAGCTTTGGGTTGAGGTCTTGAGGAGCAGTGCTAGCACGACACGAAGCACCTACGATGATGGTAATGAATATAAAGGGAGGAAACCATAAGCTTTACGAGTATAGTGCCCGTTCCATGGAGGATCTGAAGGTGCAAACTGGACAAAGCTACTTCCCAACCAATTTTGCTTTCAACTAGCCACTACGATTTGGTACGGACAAGAAAAGTACAGTAAACAAATTACGATCTATTTTCCAGGTGAGATCAATAACTTAAGCACATATGGAAGAGTACCACCTCTCTTGCGACGTCGTGTAGGCCTATGCTGATACGTTGAGGATGCTGCGGGTGCGATGGCTGTCGGCGGTGGGGAAGAAGACTTTAGATGGCAGATGGCTGGGTCGGAGGATAAATCCTGTTGCCGTGAACGAGGCGGTCGTAGGAGCGGCAACGACAAGGTGGACGACGGTGCCGATGAAGCGAGAGGAGGCGATGAACGGATCCTGGTCCAGCATCGTGGATGAGAGACATCCATCTCTTGCAGTGGACGACAGGGTAGGGGTAGCGGCTCCGGCAAGGTGGAGGATGGGGTGGCGGACGGAGGAGGCTGGCCGCAGTGCGGAGGTTGTCGTGCCGCCGACAGTGTATGAATGGGGAAATGGAGAGGAGGGGGGATCTCAAACTTTGGGACGCGCTTGTTTGAAATGTGGGAAAGTTACGAACTTATCCCTCGTTTAAAATTTTGGACATCGCGTCGGTTGGGGATAGGACAGTAATCTCGCATCTCCCAAATATTTGCCGGTAACTATTTCGGGTGAGGAGAGGGTGTTTTGCCCCCCACGGTTGGCGCCCACGGTGTATGAACAGGGCGGACAGGTAGGGCGGTTGTGTCACATCTGAGGGAAGTTACACATCTGCCCCTATTTAAAATATTAGCCTACATCGATTTCGGACGAGGAGAGTTTGTTTTGCCGCCCACCGTGTATGAATGGGGAAATGGAGGAAGAGATACATGTCTTTTGGACAAGCTTGAATCAAATGTGTTTTTCCACCCACGTTTGGCGCCCATCGTGTCTGAATGGGCTCAGAGGCCGTCGTGTCACGTCTGATTGAAGTTACTATTCTACCCCTATCGACAGCAGTGTAAATCCGGTCGATAAGGATGTCAAGTGTCAGGGGTAGACAGTAATTTCCATCTCGCAAACACTTGCTTTGGGCAGCCCACAAATTATAGTGGGTGTTTAGCCGCTTCGTTCAAAACTTGGTAGCATTAGCACTCACGTTTTCCCTCGGCCCTGGCAAACTAAATTCAAATCCAATTTGTATTCGATTACGAATATCCCCAGATAATTCTACGTTTTGTTATTTATTTCTTCAAAACCACAACAAAGATTTATTCCACCTTTATATATGATTATGATTTAGAAATGCCGTGATCTTCGAATTAAGTAGGTTAGATACACTCTGAGTCAAACAGTTATTTCATCCAATACAATATGTTCACACGAAAAACAATTCACCTTATGTCAATCATACAAGTACTGAGGATTACCTCGCCTAAAAAATTCGGATCATTACAACACATGGACAACATAGGGGGTCTTGCAACATAATCCATTCAGAGACATGACACAACATGCAAGTACAATAATCTAATGACAACTTCAAGTGGTATCTAAAGAAGAACCGGGATTACCCTGGGCTTCAGATAGCAGAAACAGCAGGACCTCCTCCGTCTTCAAATGCAACATTCTTACTTCCTCCAATTCTTGGGTTGCTTGCATAATGCGTGCCACTAATTCCGTAATTTCCAGCCTCAAGATAAAGATTACCTCATTCATAGCAGCCACACCATCTCTTTCTGCCTCTAGTAGAGCCTCAAGCACTATAATATATGTGCTCAGACTGCTCTCCGGCAGTGTTGCCTCTGAACTGCTACCATCTGGTAACATGGATGGCGCACTGCTTCCACAAATAGATTCTGGGGTTGTACATTGTGTCCTAGTGTGAACGGCATCCTGAAAGGTTTCCGCTGGACATAAGTAAGAGATAGTTATCGTATGATTCAGGAAGTAAGCTTACATGGTAAACGACAGACGAATTATTGCCGAGCATGGCAAGCTATATTTAAATGGTTCGAAGCAGCATCAGCCGAAAAGAAATTAAAATGGTAATATGAAACTAGGGATGTAAATGGCAAATAAACGACATCTGCTAGTCCCATCTAGTTAGTTTTTGCTAGCTCCCTAGTTCACTTTCCTCAAAAAAACAAAAACTTTTTGAACTATCATACCACTAGTAGACTTTAATCGGGATTAAACGGTACCCAGTTGACATCCCTAGTTGAAAGGGAGTGTACCACCGCTATATTTAAGTTGCCAAGGCATCTAAGCAGTTGAAATAATCTGAGAAAGCACTTAACAGTGTGGCCTCATATAAACTACAAAGAAAGTCTTGTAATGAAGTTGAGAGGAAAAGTTAAGGACTCAAATGAAATAGGCATGCATTTCTTTACGATAGTATAGCAGGCACTGCTGACATATTGGCCAACTCATGTATAGTGTAACAACAAACAATCATTCGAATCAAGCAATACAGCAAAGCAGACAACTAAACTATTTGTAATTCGGTAGGATTACAGGTTGAGGGCACAAGCCAAGAAAGCAGCCCACTCGTGTTACATTTCACATGTACTAAAACACAATGGCTTACCATATGTTGCTGTGAAGCCTCGCTGCTGTTGCAATGTTCTTTGAAGATATCATCAGCATCCCGTGGTTGCAAATCTAGTTGTTGTAGTTTATTCTGCACCCTCTATTTAGGTAAAATTAATTTTAATCGCATGCACTGGTCCGAATTGATCATCAATGGTTCATCTAAACTAATGAAAGAAGGGTGTGTGCATACATGACAATATATCTGCTTCCCTCTATTTTTATGCTTGTTCGAGGTGCCAGCCCCAAAAGAACAAATATTTTGCTTGATGGGGTTGGCAGCTCCATAATTAATAGAAGCATCAAATTAGTCATGCAACTTGGGAAGATCAAGAACACACAAACAAGTAATGAACAGAGGCTCGGAGCAGTGATGTAATAGCTAGCATCAAGAAATGTAGGGTAAAACGAACAAAAAGCAGCGGATCCACATGCTAGTTTGCTGATGTGTAATTAAGCATAGAGAATATTAAGCAGTCTGATGGAACCAACAGGTGGCATCAGAATAACACCATTATCATAAATATAGCATTCAAGAAGTAAAATAGTAGGCAGTGATATCTAGGAAGTACAGTAATACTCCCTCCATTCGAAAATAGATGACTCAACTTTGTACTAACTTCAGTAAAAAGTTAGTACAAAGTTGGGTCATCTATTTTGGAACGGAGGGAGTACTTAGGACAAACTAAAGCATATTAACTATATGTGCACTAGTATGTAATTTAGCACATGTAACATGTTCACTGCTAGAAGTATGGCCCTACAGGTGCAAGCAGAATAACGCGTCTCACGAAAAACTGAATGATGCCCTGAAGAAATTCAAAGGTGCGGTGCTTATGCTAGGAAAGTGAAAGTAGGCGCCGGCCGTTGGATGATAGTACCTGATTCTCGACGGTGTATGGGTATCATTGTCATACTTGATAGCTAAGGATCGTCGATGGTGCTCGTGTTTCGGTTGAGTTTGGGCCGGTAGTCGCCGTCACTGAAGCGGCTCCGGTGCTACGGTTGCGGCGCCTGTCAACATACAAGAAAGCTCATCTATGGTAAGTGAACAGTTGCACGATAAAGAGAAAAACCTAAGGAGTACCAATCGAAATAACCTGATGAGGCTGCGGCATCAGTAAAGCAGGGCCAGTGGAGTTGAATATGGCGTCTGTGGAGCGGGTCCGGTGCAGTGGACGAAGGCTTCAGTGGGCGTGTTGTACAGTGCTTTCGGTGAGGCGGATCTGTTGCGGCAGACGAGGGCTTGTATGAAGGGCTAGCGAAGGGGCGGACGAGGGAGTCAGTGAAGGGCCTACACTGTGGTGGACGAGGGCGCCGGTTAAGCAGATCCGGTGCGGTGGACCATGATGGCGGTCAAGGAGATTTGGAGCGGTGGACAAGCCAGTCGCTGAAGCGGCTCCGGTGAAGTGGTGAGTTAGCAGTTGGGGGTTCAAGGTGCGGAAGGTAGATCCGGCGGGGTGTGAGGTCCACCGCTGCGGCGGAGGACTAGATTCGGCGGCTTGCCGTGGTTGGGGTGGTCGGGGAGGGGAAGGGGAGGGGTTCTAGGGAAGAATGTTGGGGGCAAAGAGGAGAAAACAATGAAGTTACCAAAGCAACCCTTTTCAGTTCATGTGGCAGGGGTAAAACAGGAATATCACAGGGCTAAACTTTCGGGCGCGTGATATTTTGATGTGAGCGGGAAGTTTGAAAGCTTTTGGCGCCTAAAATTATAAGTGTTCTGCTCTTGTACGGCCGACTATGATATCATGGTTGACAATTTATTTGTTTTGCACGCAAAAAAAGTGCAAGTTTTGAAAATCAATGTCTCCAACTCGAAACTTAGATTGTCCATTCAATTCAAATATGGATCATTGATCTACTACAAGCAAATACCATCATACGGTCCAATTCAAATGAAATTCCAAATGTGTTTATTCTAAATATGATGACAAAAGCAAAAAATGTGTATGTGTAGGAATAAAGTGGATGATTATAAAGTTTGAACATGCCCGTATGTGTATATCTCTAGGTTTGATATATGAATTTGAAATCACAAAATCCCGGCTTAAAAAATGTACCTCCATTTAAATAAATTACAAAAGCTAATGATGGAGTCGAATTCCAAAATTCCAATCTTAGGTTTGTAACTCTGGTACATCAAGGTATATCACGCATGTTCAAAAGTATCGTTATGTCATAGTCCAAACTGTGAAACAAATTGATCAACTATGAGTGCACAATATCTCAATTACGCTAAAGTCCCTCAAATATAGACACCTCACTCTTTATCTGAAGCCAACCCCCCCTTGCCCCCCCACACACACATAGATAAGTCGTTCTCTCCCCCAAACACCAACACACAAGCACATTAACACCCATCTCTCTTCTAAAGTCCAGACCCCAATATAAGTCTATATCACTTTGTCTCTCGGGCATGCACACATCTCTTCCCTCACTCTCTAGGTCTCCCGCTATCTCTCTTTCCCAAGCACACGCACTATGTAGAGTGTATATTTCCCATACACACAAAATTTCGCCCCTAAACGTCTATCTTCCTAGTTATGTGGTTCTCGCGCACTCACCTCACACACCACCCCCACTGCAAACAAGCACACCTTGTCTCCTTGTGCACCACTCTCCTCTTTCTATCTCTCCCACATGTGGACCCGCCCCAGCTCCTTCCCTGTATACATATATGTCGTGACTCTTTCCATAGCTCCCTAATGTATTATCATTCTCGATTTTGCACATTGTTCTGTACACCATCTATTCTAGATTTATCATGAAGTCCCTATCACACACACGATGACTCGCTTCCCTTGCGTCTCCGTACATAGGCCAATTTCGAACAACATCAACATTGTCTCCCTATCTATACGCCATTTATGGACATAAACGACCCTTCTCGCCCCCTCTCTTCCTCTCTCTATATATATATAGGACTGAACTATTCTGTTACTAGTAACAGAATATTATTTCCTTACCCTATAAGGACGCGATGCGCTGACTACAATAGAGACTCCCCAACTCGCTTCCTACCGCCGGAGGCAGCCGTTGCGGGCGAGCAAGCGACGGCGGCAGCCGGAGCGAGGGAGCCCGCGGCGCCGTGACGGGTCGCTCCTTCGACCTACGCGCCGCCGCCGGCCGACCGTCTGCACGCCTCCCCGCCGACGGGCTCGCCTCCTCTTGTCCCGGACCCCTTGTCCCGGACGATTCCCGCAACCCGATCCCACGATCCCGAGCGCGCCGCCGCGTGCCGCCGTCCCCAGCCCACCCGCAGCGCGCCGCCCACGCAGGCGCGCGTCGCTATTCCCATCCCTATCTCCGCGCAACACCACCCCCAGCCAGACCCGACCCAATCACGTCGCCATGGTGCGGTGTCTACATCTCCCGACGACGGAGCAGCACCTCCCCGACGGCGCGCCTACCACCGCCGACGAGGAACTCTGCCCCAAGCCTCGTCCCCTCTCCTCACGTCCGGATGGGCAAGATCCAGCCGGCGTTGAAGCCTATCCCACCGGCGCAGCTCCCCATCGCCATTGCGCTGCTCCTTCCCCGCGTGTCTCCAGTTCCCCTTGCTGCTCGGATTGGTGTGCCGCGGTGCCGCCACTCAGGTCAATTTCATTCCTTCAGCCCTGCATCTCCTTGATGGCTTGTTGGATCACTTCTACATAATCAGTTCTTTGACATGTGTGTTGCACGGTAGGTGTTTGCAGTAATGCTTGAGCACAGCACCAGCAGTCGTCGCGGTCACTTCATCCCTGAACTGCCACGCGCCGCCTGCGGCCTCGCTTCTTCCCCTGTCTTCTGCCTGGGCGAACCCCTTTTTCTCCTCCCAGGCACAGCTGCAACGTCCTTCTCAGTCCAAATTGAGCATTGGTTGTCGTACAAGTTGAATCCCGGCTACAGTCTTCGCCAAAGAAGCCATCATCCCTGTTCTGAACTACCAACAGCCTCTGCTAATGTGCGCAAAATTCAAGGTTTGCCCCATGTTTGCTCTGTTTCTGAATTCGAGTATGATTAGGTAGTGTCATTCGTTCCCCATTACTTCTCTGAATCTAAAGAGTTGATCTAGTTTCAGGTGGATGTTATGGTTATCAGTGAAATGTGAATTGCTAGGACTGTGTAGCATGATCTAGGATAAAATGTTTATATGCTATTGTTGTGCTGATTGTAAATTACCCAACAAAAACATTTTTTATTCCCTGGATGAAGAACATTTTGTTCCCTAAGTGGAAAGAATTTTTGTTCCCATGATATGTACTACTGTTGGTAAATGAGTCGAGAACTTTTTGTTACTCTACGTAGAAATGTTTATCACATAGCCAGTAATTAAAAGAAAGTTCAGTTTTTTATATTGTTAAGTTAAGTTTCTAAATTTTAGTTAACTTCAATTAAGCTCACTCCTTGTTTATGTTCAGTTCAATAAAACAAAAAATGGAAGGTCAGATATGGCACCAAGATAAGTTAGAAAAAATGGTTTCAACATAATGCAATTTGGAGGAATGACAGCGCCCAGGCAATTCACAGCCGCCACCCTAGTCTGTTCACCACCGCCAACCGAGGCCGTTCAACGACGCGCCGGGCAAAGGTTCGTTTGCCCCATTGATTCATTCAAAAAATAAAAAAGTTGGGAAGCTCATGGGGACACTCTATAAAAAGTGTTCAATATAGAAGTTTAAATAATTTTTTTCTACTACTGAAACCAATTATTTGACAGGGAGTTCAAACTTTCTTTACATGAAAGTGCACGTCCTATTTCCCACTCTTTTCTATTTTTGGTCCCACAAACATTTCAAATAAAATGTTTCATCGAGAAGTTCACACACTACCAACTCAAACATTCAGGCGTTCTTTTCCGTAAAGTTCATATTTTTTTAAACCACCACATTTGGGGTATTCTTCAGTTAAATTTTGTAAAAAGAAAAAACATACTAAACAGCAAGGACAGTTCACCAAATAATACCTGTAGTAGGTCATCAGTATGTATCCATTAGAAAAAAAATCAAGTTATGATGTTAGTCTTGGGATTGATCTTTTCAGAATATCAAGTAAATAAGCAACTTCGACATGCCAATGGGACCTTTTTATTAAGTGCTTTGACTACGACTGATGGAAGTTGGTATTCTGTGACATTGCGCTCAGCGGCAGGAGGGCGAGGATCTCTTCATCTCGGCAGTACAACTGCACCCTCCGGCGTCGTTCACGAGAAGAGCTACGTGCAGGCCACCCGTGCTCCACCCTGGATTTCTTCAATAATCAGGCCGTCGTCGTCAGGGTTCCTGCCCCACGGCAGTCGTACTGGCTCATGTGCCACTGTCGTCGGTCCTTTTTCGGTTGGAGATAGGTAGCGCCCCCAGGGAGCCCCTTCTTCAATGGTTCATTGGTCTGTCAAGTATGAAGGTGAGCTTCATAATAGAGTAGCTAGACCTATCCGCCTTCCATTTTACAAATTTTGCTGGGAGCTAGAAGTAACTATATGTAGAAAGTTGGCATCTCTGTTTACATAAACATGCATAACACGTGTGATGCTACATAATTCCTGGGTCCTCCTCCTGTTATGCACAAGCTCCAATTCGTCGAGATACTCTATGGAGGTACTCCATTTTATGTTTTCAATTCATCTTACAAAAAAGCAGAACAAACTATGTGTCATTTTTGTCATTCACGCAAGTTCAGGCATACCTTCTACAAAAGTTCAAAAATCTGAAGAAACAAAGCTCAAACCAAGTTCAGAAAATGTTTCTGGATTAAATTAGTTGTTTTGGTTAATTCTGTAGTACATGTGTGTATTGTGATTGTAATTGTGGCTTGGAGTTGAGAAAAAAAATAACAAAAAGGTACATAAATGAACCCAAAAACATTCGGTAGTTTCTGGAAGCCCAAAGTTCAGTTCAACATGTTTTCTATCATCAGCTCGTTAAGAACCCCAGAAACGGTTCAATGTGTGTGTTAAAAAAATAGCTGGCTATATAAAAAAATTAGTAGCTAGGCAAAAAGAAGTTTGTATCAGTTCAGACTTGCCTGCACAGAAGGATAGAGGCCCTTGTCCCATACGTTCAGGTTTGCATCGATGCTCCAGCCAACTCCATTATCTACTCAGTAAATGCTCCACTGCTAAATCCATTTGACGTTTTGTCAGGTTTGGTAACTCCTCTCCCTTTCCCTTTTCATGTAATGCATTTAGGACAAGTTCAAGTATAGGTAAAGAAGATTCTCACCACATGAATATTGATCTAGAGCTCTTCAGTTTGACAGTTTTTCAGTTCGTGTGGAGCTTGTCAGTTCGACAATTTTTCATTTTGTGTGGAGCTAGTCATTGTTTTAGGTTGCGTCTGGCTGTACCAAATGCTTGCACTTCTCTGAACTGAGAGTACGCTTGAGTTTCCTATTCCTTCTAATCTTAATAGGTTATCTTGATAGGAGTCTAGTGTTAGTTACTAAATTCTAGTCAGAGTAGTGTAATCAAGGGAATGTGGATAACTTGTGTCCAGGTATCACTTGCACAATTGCGTTGTTGTGCTGCACACTTGTACTCACATATTATTATGCTGCGATACTAGTTCTAAACAATTTGTTATGTATGTCACATGCAGGTTTCTCCCCATTCTTCTCGTCTTCATACTATGCCTTTCATACCTTTATATATAAAAAAGCTCAGTCTGAAACTACGGATTTGCCCAGAGCCTTGACCTAGGACATTCTGAATAAAACTTCAAAGAAGTCTGAAATGCACTGTAGTATATAAAGCCTTGTTCATCATTCATTCTGATACTAGAATCTAGAGTAATAAATCAAGTTTGTAATATGTAGGCGCAAGAACATGACTCCCTACTTGAAATGAGTACTCTTTTGTTTCAGCTAATACTTCTTACTCTGAATTCCAAAAGTGGATACACTTAAGTACAGCTTAGTAGACTACTAGTAGTACATCAGTATGTAAGGCGATGTAATTACCACAACCTCAATGATTATAGTATTTGGGATGCTCATCATTTTTCACATCCATCTCTACTAAATTATGTTAGTCTTTTTCAGTTCATCTTTGAAATTTCGATCCATTTTCTTTTTGCAGGATGCGTCAAATACTGAAATAAAAGGCAGCAGCTCAAATAGATGAATATTGGAAGTCCATTGCTATCTTGAGGTCTGTTACCCTTCAACTTATAAACATATATGCTCGGTTATTGTTGTGTAACATAAGAGTTACCGTGTACGTTCATGCTCCTTCACTTCTGTATATTCAGTTCAACATTTGGTGATTCTTCAGGCCCACATAGCCGGCATTTTCAGTTCATCTTGCAAGTGATGGGGCTCCCCTTCAGTTCATCCGGCAGGTGTTTTGGGCAGTACAAAATACATCACCATAGTTAGTACATCAAGGATGGCTTGGTAGTCGCTGGGATTCCCTGCAGTGGCCAAATTGCCTCCATCAGCTCCACCTCGCCGTAGCAATCAGTCCATAGGAGGAGGTGTAGCTGGTCCACCCGGTCCACCCAATTTTTCTTTCAACATTTTCTTTGTGATGCATGCTCACTGATGGATCAATAACTATTTATTGATATGGAGATGCGCCCCTGTTTTTTTTCCTGGAAAAACAAGATGCCTTTGCATACTTCAAAGTTGCTGCTTGCTCCCACCAGTCAATTGTGCAAGTTCAGTGGGTGTCGTCGAGCATGTTCAGAAGTATGCCCTTTGTGCAAAAGTGTGAATTTTTTTCAGTATTTTGTATATTTCATTTGGCAGAGGCTTCATGTGATCTTGTGGAGCTTTATAGATGTACTGTCATTACACTTTTAAGGCCCTATAGTTCATTATATCATACATGTGTGGCCATTCAGTATGTATTACAGGATCAGTTCTTTAAAAAGAAGAACACATACATAGTTCGGTCAAAAAAGAATGATCAGTTCAATAGTGCTCTCTCCAGCCTATTTTGGTTGATGTCGACAAATGGACAAACAATTGTGTTACAAATGTTCTATAATTACTGGCATATAAGTACAAAAAAAAGTTTAAAAACACGAAAATTCAAAGAAGTTAAGTTCAAGTGGTAAAATAAGAGAAGTCCAGAACATCATCGCAAAACAAAGTTGAGTTCAAAAAAAATGAAACACACAACATTTTCTTTTTGTTAAAAGTAGTATTATTCAGTTCAACGATATAAACCATGCAAGTTCGGCAACCTCCGTTCAAGTTGAGCACTTGTCACCGTCCAAGTCGATCACTAGGCGTCATCCAAGTTGATCAGTCATATGGGGGCACATAGCAGCAGGACATCGAGCTTCGTGCATGGCAGGTCCATCCTTGAAGCGTGGCTGCTCTGCCCGTACCCGCAAGACTTTTTGTCTTTCATTGCTCATAGAGTGTCCTGATTGTTTTCAGTGGTACTGGTTTCGCCCAGTTTTAAGCTTTGGGATGGTTGAAATTCTGTTGGAGCATCGGTTTGCTGCTTTGAGTTTTGTGTAATTTGGTGGTACACGTTGGT
This sequence comes from Triticum dicoccoides, assembly GCF_002162155.2. Lineage (NCBI taxonomy): Eukaryota > Viridiplantae > Streptophyta > Magnoliopsida > Poales > Poaceae > Triticum > Triticum dicoccoides. The sequence goes on from NC_041381.1 coordinate 418,809,029, forward strand.
TTTACAATATTCAAGTGATTTTGAATGGAACTCATCATTATGCAAACAAATTTGGTAGCAGTAAAGTTGAAAGAAAAAAGCAAATTAAAATGAAAAAAAACAAGTTTACAACTAATTTTTTTGTAAGTTCAACACGATGTCCCATATAAGTTTGGGCAAAAAGCACAAACAAAACGAAACCCACGTAGAAATTTCAAATGGTAAAAGTTCAAGTCATAAAATGAGGTAAGTCCATAACATCGTTGTAAAAAATGTTTAGTTCAAAAAAAAGAATCAAACAAAATATTTTCTTTAAAGAAAATATCATTTAGTTCGATGATATAAATCATGCAAGTACAGGGGCGACGATACAGTAAATCGTTGAAAACTTACAAAGAAAATATTACCCAAAAAAGGAGCAAAGTCTAGTTAGTGAAAACACGCTTAGTATAAAACGATGGAAACATCAGTACAAATACCTCTTTTTCAGAACCATTCAAAATTACAATACAAAACATAGCTCAGTACAAACACACACATTTATCAGTACGAGTACTCTGTTTTTCATACGGGAAACAGCAGGATTCGTGTTTCCGTATTCAAAATTACTCTTAAACGGTTGCGAAGTAGAGAAAATGTTCAACATGACTAAGTTTCACATTTTTAATAGCTATCCAACGGTATATTATTTGCACCATTTAGACAAACTTTAAAAAAAAACGCGTTCGGAATCAAATTTGATCGTATTTGAATTCGAGTTTAAATTGTAAGGAATTAGAAAACCATTTCTATACAAAAAAGTTGCGCATTTTCCAAAGCTTTCAAACCCCGTATCATTTGCGTCAATCCGACAAACCGTTTGTGAAATATCGCGAAAATACGTTTCATGCAGAATTTCACCGTTTTTCAAATTACTTTTAAATCGCATAGAATTAGAAAAAACATGAGATATATGGAAGATGCGGATTTCACCAGCTTTCCAACGCCATCTTATTTGCTCAATTCCGACAAACCGTTTGAAAATTGAGTCCAAAATACGATTCACATTTTCGGTTTTGGAAAAAACAGTTTTTTTAAAACTGCTCTTAAACCATAACGATTTTGCAAAATGTTCAATATACTTGAAATATAGTTGTCAAGAGCTTTCCAACGATATATTACATGCCTTGTTCCGACCACAAAATTGCAAAAAAAATTTGAACTAAAGAAAACGATCTGTTAAACAGAATTGAAAGCATCAGTTCAACCGCTCGAAAATCATCAGTACAACTACCTGAAACCGTCAGTTCAAAAAGGGTAACAGAATA
>NC_041381.1:418810635-418815000 GCF_002162155.2 Triticum dicoccoides
TATATATATATATATATATATATATATATATATATATATATATATATATATATATTCGCTAGCTCTCTCTCTCTCGCACGCTCTCACACCCCTCTCTCTCACACACACTCGATGTCTCTTCCAAATAGTCTGCTCCCCCCGCCCGCACCCATGCTATCCCGCTACTACATGTGTCACACCATTCCCCCTTCTCTTATACTAGGTTTACATCATTAGTGGTCTCTCTACTCCACATACACACACTCCCTCTCACACACAAACACGTGACAAACACACACAGACACCCATTTATCTGGATCCACATCTCTCCCCATGTCCGCATGTGTATCTCACACACTCACTCTCTAATTTTGTATATATGTCTCCATGTTACACAACACAAAGCCCCATGTACATGTCTCTCTCTATCCTCCACACACATAGACACAAAGAATCTGTTATCATTGCCTCGGTCGCTAACATATCACACACGCACACTGTCTATCTCTCTTGCAAACACGCTCAACAAGGGTTTCCCCATGAATAACTTACCGTCTATTCATCAACAGTCGTGGCAGTACGGCGAACACGAGACATGAAAAAGAATAAATCTACACGTGCTTAGACCACCTAGTATGACTACTAGGACTAGAGCAAGCCAAAAAGCGCGCCGCCGTCACCCCCTCCTTATGGGCGACAAGAAAATCTTTGTTTTACACAGTCGAGAAGTCATTGTGCTAAGGCCCCACATGCCGAGGTGCTGAATAGAATGTAGATGCTAGTTTATGGAAGCAAGTATCGATAATACGTTTGTATCTCCATACTTATATTTCTTCTCTTATAAAAAAACGAGTTGGTGATGATGGTACGTGTGCCATCTTGCAATATAGACCGTCCGATCTATATCCCATGGATGAAAATTAAACTAAAAGATACCCGCACCCCTCTCCACATTTGCAGACAAGGCCTTCCCTCGTTCATCCTTATCTCCAACAAACCTCATTGTTGAGCAATTAAGAAAGGAAGCCTCTGGAATAAACTGGCCTGGTGGCCGCTGCCGGCATCGTCAATCCCCATGCCTCCGCTCAGTCCGACCACCAATCACCACCACACCCCACTCCTCTTCACCTTATCTCATATTTCTCGAGATATCATTAGTTTTAACACATGGGATTACTCCCGCAAGGGTCAATCACAACAAGTGTTTTATAAAAAAAATGCATCTTGATGTTCCGTGCAATGCACAGATCTTGCTAGTACTCCTACAGAAGACTAAGTTGGTGATGTTGGTGTGTCTGCCATCCGTCATTTCTGACCATTAGATCTACATCTAACGACTGTGAGGTAAGTTTGCTGCCTTTTCTCACCAACATCCCACTTGTCTACCAATTTGCAGAAAAAACCATAATTAGTATCTTAAAACCAACCACATCCCTCCCCGACCTCACCAAAACAGCCCAAGGAATATATTCTAATTGAAACATAATATATCTCTAGTGACATATGTATATCAAAATAAGAGTGTTTTGTATCAAGTTTGTGAATAAGTATTATTCTGATTATGATTCATTGCAACGCACATGAACATTGCTAGCATTTCCAACCATGCATTTTCCCCTAGTATTCCATAGTTTTGAGTTTTCCATCAAGATATTAGTCACTCATGGTTGATATTTACTTTCAATCTTGTACACATATGCACTATGTAACTAGCCTTGCTTATTGGCTTCCAAAGCTTAACTTTCACTCCTACTTACAATATGTAGAGTAATTAACAAAAACTACCACTTTCAACCAGCCCTAGGAACAACCTATTGTACAAAAATTAGCAAAAACATGCCCAAAATTTCTTAATCCACGCCAAAAACTACTACCTAGTCCTCCTACCGATTAGGTTCGTTTAAACCCATTTATGACAGGGTTGGCTCACACGTCCATGCTGACGAGGCAGCTTAAACCAACACATTTTGTTTGACCGTTGACACGAGGAACCCAGATCTGACCTTCTATCCTGTTATTCCCCCTCAAATCATTATTTTTCCTAAATATTACTTCAAACAGTGCTGATGCGTGTTCGTCGGTGGCGCCGGTGATGAGCGAGTTGGCCGCCGCTCCGCCGGACGGGCCGGACGCCGCGCTGGCCTCTGCACGGGTTGGCAGGCTGGCCCGAGTGTGACTCACGAGCGAGCAAGCCGCCGTGATGGCCTTCACTCGAGCCAGATGGATGGCCTAAGCACGGCGCGCGCGAGCAAGCTGCCGCGCTATGATGTCTACTACGCAACCTTCTTCTTGTAGACGTTGTTGGGCCTGCAAGTGCACATGTTTGTAGGACAGTAGCAAATTTCCCTCAAGTGGATGACCTAAGGTTTATCAATCCGTGGGAGGCGTAGGATGAAGATGGTCCCTCTCAAACAACCCTGCAACCAAATAACAAAGAGTCTCTTGTGTCCCCAACACACCCAAATACAATGGCAAATTGTATAGGTGCACTAGTTCGGCGAAGAGATGGTGATACAAGTGCAATATGGATGGTAGATATAGGTTTTTGTAATCTGAAATAATAAAAACAGCAAGGTAACTAATGATAAAAGTGAGCGTAAATGGTATTGCAATGATAGGAAACAAGGCCTAGGGTTCATACTTTCACTAGTGCAAGTTCTCTCAACAATAATAACATAGATAGATCATATAACAATCCCTCAACATGCAACAAAGAGTCACTCCAAAGCCACTAATAGCGGAGAACAAACGAAGGGATTATGGTAGGGTACGAAACCACCTCAAAGTTATTCTTTCGGATCAATCTATTCAAGAGTTCGTACTAGAATAACACCTTAAGATACAAATCAACCAAAACCCTAATGTCACCTAGATACTCCATTGTCACCTCAAGTATCCGTGGGCATGATTATACGATATGTATCACACAATCTCAGATTCATCCAACCAACACAAAGTACTTCAAAGAGTGCCCCAAAGTTTCTACCGGAGAGTCAAGAAAACGTGTGCCAACCCCTATGCATAGGTTCATGGGTGGAACCCGCAAGTTGGTCATCAAAACATACATCAAGTGGCACGTGATATCCCATTGTCACCACAGATAAACACGGCAAGACATGCATCAAGTGTTCTCATCATAAAGACTCAATCCACTAAGATAACTTCAAGAGGGAAACTCAATTCATCACAAGAGAGTAGAGGGGGAGAAACATCATAAGATCCAACTATAATAGCAAAGCTCGCGATACATCAAGATCGTGCCATAGAGAGAACACGAGAGAGAGAGAGAGAGAGATCAAACACATAGCTACTGGTACATACCCTCAGCCCCGAGGGTGAACTACTCCCTCATCGTCATGGAGAGTGCCGGGATGATGAAGATGGCCACCGATGATGGGTTCCCCCTCCGGCAGGGTGCCGAAACGGACTCCCAAGAGGTTTTTGGTGGCTACAGAGGCTTGCGTCGGTGGAACTCCTGATCTATCTTGATATTCGATGGTTTTAGGGTACGTAGGGTTATATAGGCGAAAGAAGTCGATCGGGGGAGACTCGAAGGGTCCATGAGATAGGGGGCGCGCCCTATGGGGGGGGGGGCGCCCCTATCTCCTGGGCTCCTCGAGTATCTTCTGACTTGACCTCCAAGTCTCCAGGATGATAATCTTCCAAAAAATCACGTTGCCGAAGGTTTCATTCCGTTTGGACTCCATTTGATATTCCTTTTCTTCGAAATACCGAAACAGGCAATAAAACAGCAATATGGGCTGGGCCTCCGGTTAATAGGTTAGTCCCAAAAGTAATATAAAAGTGTATAATAAAGCCCGTAATCATTCAAAGCACATAGTAATATAGCATGAATGCTTCATAAATTATAGATACGTTAGAGACGTATCAGCATCTCCAAGCTTAATTCCTACTCGTCCTCGAGTAGGTAAATGATAAAGAAAGAATTTATGAAGTGTGAATGCTAGAAGGTGCACAAGTTTGATCAATGATAATTTCAATCACCTGTTCTAGCATGATAATATGTCATAACAGTAGTTCATCTCATAAAACTTCTCATGATAAAGTAACAAGCAATTCACATGTCAAAGCATAGACCATAAACTTTCTTGAAAACTAGCAAACTTCATTCTCAGTCATCAAAGAATTGCAATTCATTCTATTTTCAGGAAGGATCTATGTCAGAGCTTTGATTTAGCAAACTTCACATACTCAACTATCATATAGTCTTCTACAATTGCTAACACTCACGCAATACTTGTGGTTATGAAGTTTTAATCGAACACTGAGAAAGATAGGGGCTTATAGTGTTGCCTCCCAACGTATTCACCTTTGGGTGATGTCAACAATAATAGTTCATGCTAACTTACATCCAATTGGATATAT
>NC_041381.1:418815308-418872097 GCF_002162155.2 Triticum dicoccoides
ATATATATATATATATATATATATATATATATATATATATATATATATATATCAGGATCACCCCAACACAAAGTGCTTGCCAAAGGATAAAATGAAAAAGTGGAAAGGTGAAGATCACCTTGACTCTTGCATAAAGTAAAAGACATAAAGTAAAAGATAGGCCCTTCGCAAAGGGAAGCAGAGGTTGTCATGCGCTTTTAGGGTTGGATACACAAAATCTTAATGTGAAAGAACATCACTTTATATTGCCCCTTGTATATCGACCTTTATTATGCAGTCCGTCACTTTTATTGCTTCCATAACAAGATCGTAAAAAGCTTATTTTCTCCGCACTAATAAGTCATGCATATTTAGAGATCAATTTTTATTGCTTGCACCGATGACAACTTACTTGAAGGATCTTACTCAATCCATAGGTAGGTATGGTGGACTCTCATGGCAAAACTGGGTTTAAGGATAACTGGAAGCACAAGTTGTATCTCTACTTGGTGAAAGGAATTTTTGGCTAGCATGAGGGGGAAAGGAAAGCTCAACATGTTTGAATGATCCATGACAATATACTTTAACTGAGATGTCGGAAAACATAGACCATTACGTTGTCTTCCTTGTCCAACATCAACTCTTTAGCATGTCATAATTAATGAGTGCTCCCAATTATAAAAGATGTCTAGGATAGTGTATTTATATGTGAAATCTCTCCTCCTTAAATACTCTTTCATGAATTGTTCAAATGACCAATACAATGCTTGCTAACCTTCAATAAATTTACAACCTCTACTTCTTAGATGTGAAGTCATTACTCCCCATGGGATAAGAAAATGAGGCATATATAATTTCAGATTAATGACATTCAACTCATTCAACCATTTACTCATAGGATATAAGTGAAGCACACGAGTAAATGAAAAACTACTCTAAAAAGATAAAAGTGAAGATCAATGAGTAGCTAAATAATCATGTAACTATGCGAAGACTCTCTCTCATTAAAGAATTTCAGATCTTGGTATTGTATTCAAACAGAAAGCAAAACAAAATAAAATGACATTGCAAGGATAGCACAACTCATGTCAAGAACCAAAAACTTAGGCTCAACCAATACTAACCGATAATTGTTGAAGAGGAAAGGTGGGATGCCTACCGGGGCATCCCCAAGCTTAGATGCTTGAGACTTCTTAACATATTATCTTGGGGTGCCTTGGGCATCCCCAAGCTTGAACTTTTGTGTCTCCTTAGTTCTTCTCATATCATGGTTTCTCTATTTCTCAAAAGCTTCATCCACAACAAACTCAACAAGAACTCGTGAGATAGGTTAGTATAAACCAATGCAAAACCTTATCATTTTCTACTGTAACAAATCACTAAAATTATTATTCAACATTGCATACTAAATGCCTCTGCATATAGGCACCCCCAAGCTTGAACTTTTGTGTCTCCTTAGTTCTTCTCATATCATGGTTTCTCTATTTCTCAAAAGCTTCATCCACAACAAACTCAACAAGAACTCGTGAGATAGGTTAGTATAAACCAATGCAAAACCTTATCATTTTCTACTGTAACAAATCACTAAAATTATTATTCAACATTGCATACTAAATGCCTCTGCATATTTAATACTCCTGTCCTCAAATAGAATAATTAAACAAGCAAACATATGCAAACAATGCAAAGATAACAGCAATCTGTCGAAACAGTACAGTCTGTAAAGAATGCATGATTCATCATACATCCCTAACTCCAAAAATTATGAAATAAAATTCCCACTGTAGTAAATTTATCAGATCTCATTATGCAAAAATTTTCAACATTATATCATGCTCTGAATTTTCTAGGGAATTTTTGCAACAGCGGTAAACTTTCTGTTTTCAAACAGCAACATGTATACTAGCAAAATAAGCATGGTAAAGGCTATCTGAGGGAGTCCCGGATTAGGGGGTGTCCGGACAGCCGGACTACCATCATCAGCCGAACTATCATCGGCCGGACTATCATCATCGACCGGACTCCAAGACTATGAAGATACAAGATTGAAGACTTCATCCCATGTCCGGATGGGACTTTCCTTGGCGTGGAAGGCAAGCTTGGCGATACGGATACATAGATCTCCTACCATTGTAACCGACTCTATGTAACCCTAGCCCTCTCCGGTGTCTATATAAACCGGATGGCTCTAGTCCGTAGGACACAACAACAACAATTACAATCATACCATAGGCTAGCTTCTAGAGTTTAGCCTCCTTGATCTCGTGGTAGATCCACTCTTGTAAACATCCACAATATCAATATCAATCAAGCAGGACGTAGGGTTTTACCTCCATCAAGAGGGCCCGAACCTGGGTAAAATATCATGTCCCTTGCCTCCTGTTACCATCCGCCTAGACGCATAGTTCGGGACCCCCTACCCGAGATCCGCCGGTTTTGACACCGACATTGGTGCTTTCATTGAGAGTTCCTCTGTGTCATCACCGATAGGCTTGATGGCCTCTTCAATCGACAACGACGCAGTCCTGGGTGAGACTTTTCTCCCCGAACAGATCTTCGTATTCGGCGGCTTCGCCCTGCGGGCCAACTCACTTAGCCATCTGGAGCAGATCGAAAGCTACACCCCTGGCCGTCAGGTCAGGTTTGGAAGCCTAAACTTCACGGCCGATATCCACGGGGACTTGATCTTCGATGAATCCGAGCCACAGCCGAGCGTGCCGCGCTGTCACAATGGGCGCGACCTAACTCTGCCGCCGGACAGCACCTTGGAGGCCGCACACGAATCCGCTCCGACCCATAGTCCGGAGCCGATCGCTCAGATCGAGGACGGATGGCTGGACACCGCCTTGGGAGCTGCAACTTTTACGGCGATGGAGCCGAACGCTTACCTTGTCCTGCATAAAGCTCATGACTCCGAGGTGCCGGACTCTGTGCCGGACTCCGAACCTCCTGCACCCCTGCCAGTCGAATCCGACTGAGCGCCGATCATGGAATTCACCGCTGTGGACATCTTTCAGCACTCACCCTTCGGCGATATCTTAAATTCACTGAAGCATCTCTCGCTATCCGGAGAGCCCTGGCCGAACTACGGCCAGGATGGCTGGGACGCGGACGACGAAGAAATTCAGGGCCCACCCACCACCCACTTCATAGCCACCGTCGACGATCTAACCGACGTACTCGACTACGACTCCGAAGACATCGACGGTATGGACGACGATGCCAGAGACTTCAAGAACCAGTGCCTACAGGACACTGGAAGACCACCTCGTCATACGACATATATATGGTGGACACCCCAAAAAATGGGGACGGCGAAGAAGCAACAGAGGCCGATTCCTTAAAGAAACAGCCCAAGCGCCGGCATCAGCGGTGCCGCTCTAAATCCCGCCACAGCAAGAATAGAGATTCCGGCACAGGAGATAATAACACCCCAGAAAGTGCCGAAGACAACCCCCTCCAGCATGATCCAGCGCAGGAGGAGGCAGAAGCAAGCCCTCACGAGAGGGCGGCAGACGAAGAGGTCGAGGATGATAATTACTTACCTCCCTCCGGAGACGAGGCAAGCCTCGACGACGACGAATTCGTCGTGCCTGAGGATCCCGTCGAACAAGAGCGTTTCAGACGCAGGCTAATGGCCACGGCAAACAGCCTAAAGAAAAAGCAGCAACAGCTTCAAGCTGATCAAGACCTACTAGCCGACAGATGGACTGAGGTCCTCGCGGCCGAAGAGTATGAACTCGAACGCCCCTCCAAAAGTTACCCAAAACGCAAGTTGCTCCCCCGACTAGAGGAGGAAGCGTACAAACCTGCATCACCAGCGCACAATACGGCAGACCAACCACCTCGTGGCCGCGACAGAGGGGCACGCAAGCCCTCCACCAAAACCGTACCCCGACATCGCTCAAAAAGCATGAAGCCACGGGGGAACGGGCCGGACTTGCGGGATATATTGGAGGACAAGGCAAGACAATCCAGATCTATCTATGGATCACGTGGGAGCCCCAAGACCCACGACGAATACCGTCGCGTCGGATACAACTACTCCGGTCGGGCCGAACATAGCAGACAACGCTCTCTCGAGCTACGTCGCGATATTGCTCAATACATAGGCGCCGCACACCCACTATGCTTCACTGACAAAGTAATGGATCATCAAATCCCTGAAGGGTTTAAACCCGTTAATATCGAATCCTACGATGGCACAACAGACCCCGCGGTTTGGATTGAGGATTATCTCCTCCATATACATATGGCCCGCGGCGACGATCTTCACGCCATCAAATATCTCCCGCTCAAGCTTAAAGGACCAGCTCGGCATTGGCTTAACAGCCTGCCCGCAGAGTCAATTGGATGCTGGGAAGACCTGGAAGCCGCATTCCTCGACAACTTCCAGGGCACGTATGTGCAACCACCGGACGCAGATGACCTAAGCCACATAATCTAGCAGCCAGACGAATCGGCATGGCAATTCTGGACACGGTTCTTAACAAAGAAAAATCAAATCACCGACTGTCCGGATGTAGAGGCCCTCGCTGCCTTCAAACATAACATCCGTGATGAGTGGCTGGCCCGGCACCTAGGACAGGAAAAGCCGAAATCCATGGCAGCCCTCACATCACTCATGACTCGCTTCTGTGCGGGAGAGGATAGCTGGCTAGCTCGCAGCAACAACTCAGCAAAAACGCTGGCAGTCCGGATACCAAGGACCGCAATGGCAGGTCGCATCAAAACAAAAACAAACGCCGCATTAACGGCGACAGCAATGACGATACGACAGTCAACGCCGGATTTCGAGGCTCCAAGCCCGGTCAACGGAAGAAGCCATTCAAAAGAACCACTCCGGGCCCGTCCAATTTGGACCGAGTACTCGACCGCTCCTGTCAAATACATGGAACCCCCGAAAAGCCAGCTAACCACACCAACAGATATTGTTGGGTATTCAAGCAGGCAGGCAAATTAATCACCAAAAACAATGACAAGGGGCTACACAGCGATGACGAGGAACAGACCCGGCCGCCGAACAACAGAGGACAAAAGGGATTCCCCCCTCAAGTTCGGACGGTAAACATGATATACGCAACGCATATCCCCAAGAGGGAGTGGAAGCGTGCACTAAGGGACATATACGCGATGGAGCCAGTCGCCCCAAAATTCAATCCATGGTCCTCTTGCCCGATCACTTTCGATCGAAGAGACCATCCGACCAGTATCCGTCATGGCGGATTCGCCGCATTGGTTTTAGACCCAATCGTCGATGAATTTCACCCCACGAGAGTCCTGATGGACGGCGGCAGTAGCCTGAACCTTTATCAGGATACAGTGTGCAAGATGGGCATAGACCCTTCAAGGATTAAACCTACAACGACAACCTTCAAAGGCGTCATACCAGGTGTCGAGGCCAGTTGTACAGGCTCAGTCACACTGGAAGTGGTCTTCGGATCCCCAGATAATTTCTGAAGCGAGGAGTTAATCTTCAACATAGTCCCGTTCCGCAGTGGCTATCACGCTCTGCTCGGACGAACCGCGTTCGCAAAATTCAATGCGGTGCCGCATTATGCATACCTTAAGCTCAAGATGCCAGGCCCTCGTGGAGTCATCATGGTCAATGGAAACACGGAACGCTCCCTTCAAACGGAGGAACATACAGCGGCTCTCGCGGCAGAAGTACAGAGCAGCCTTTTAAGGCAACTTTCGAGTCCGGCCGTTAAACGATCGGACACGGCCAAACGCGCCCGGAGCAACATCAACCAAGACCACCTGGCACGTTCCGAGCACGCGTAGCAATGCAGCCTCAACCCCAGCCCTCGCACAATTGTAAGACAAACTCTCCGCGTACATAATTACGCCCTGGAGATACCATGGGCATAGGGGGAGAGGCACAACCACAACAGACCCAGAGTGCGGTTCGACCACACCAGGGGCTCCCAAGTGTGTCGCTCTTTTTATCTTTTACTTCTCTCTTTTTTATACAGAACTCTGTCCGGCGGCGAACCTGCCGAACTCATGATGCAACAGCCAGGGAGGGAAAAAGGCCACGACGAACACTCAGGTGGTCTCCATTACGAGCATTAAATTTGTTAAATACACCATTCCACGGCCTACCCCTGGAGGGAGACGCCTTTAATTCATCCAATCCCTTGCTTTCCGCACTATTTGTATCAGTCCGCACTCATAGCAGATCTTCTCGAATAAAATGCAGCACTTTTTGCCCATAATTGCATTACCTTATATATATATATATATATGTTCATTTACAACATGTTGCATCCGTACATTTTGGTATGGCCAAATACACCAGGGGCTTATGTTCCCCGCATTATGGTGTGATAAAGTCCGAACACTTTCACAAGTGCGGCACCCCGAACTTATAGCATTATATGAATCGGCTCCGAATCATGTCTTGGGTCAATAGTTGGGTTTGCCCGGCTCCCATGTTTGGCACCTTACGTTCTGTTCTATCGGCTAAGGTAGCACTGGGAGAACCACTGCGATTGCGCCCCGGTTGAGCCGGGTTAACACCTCAGTGGAGAAAGCTAAAACTGACTGTCATGATAAGGCGAGAGACTGGTCGCTGTTCGAGAGGTCCTTTCGGGTCCTTAAAGACCTACGCCGCTTCGAGCGAAGTTCCGGATAATTTCCGACGAAGGCGTGGATAGCGCCCCTAATTCGGTCTTCCGAATACTAGGGGCTTCGCCGAAATTTAAAATTATAGAATTCTATGGCTAAGTGAGAGTGTTCAAGCACTATAAGTCCGGTTGCCTTATTCGTTGTGTCGAGCGCCTCCCTAGATGGACCCAAAAATGGGAACAAGAGTGCTCAAGTTTATGCCGAACACCCCAACACTCGTGGCATGGGGGCTGAAGCCGACGACTTGCCATCTCTCAGATTTAATAAACGGCCGCACAGAAGGTAATATTTTAAATTAACAAGCATTGCTTAGCGCATATGAACAAAGTTTTCAGCGCACAGGATAACACATTGCGAATTTACTCAATAATTACATCCTTGGGGCACTCATCCGCAATCTTGCGGGCACCATTCAGGACAGTCTTATAGTACATTTCGGGCGTACGATATTCCTTGCCCGCTGGTGGCGCGTCAGTGATTAGCTTCTCCGCATCCAGCTTGCCCCAATGCACCTTTGCGCGGGCAAGGGCCTGACGAGCACCTTCAATACAGGCGGAGCGCTTGATAACCTCCACCCAGGGGCACGCATCCACCAACCGTCGCACGAGGCCGAAGTAGCTCCCAGGCATGGCCTCTCCAGGCCACAGCCGGACTATGAGGCCCTTCATGGCCTGCTCGGCCACCTTGTGGAGCTCGACCAGCTACTTCAGCTGGTCGCTAGGGGGCACCGGATGGCCGGCCTCAGCATACTGAGACCAGAAGACCTTCTCCATTGAGCTCCCCTCCTCGGCTCGGTAGAATGCGGCGGCATCAGACACGCTATGAGGCAGATCTGCAAACGCCCCTGGAGAGCTCCGAATTCGGGTAAGTAACACGTAATTTACATTCACATGCTTGCTTTGCATGAAAAATGCCTCACCCGCCGCTATCTTCCTCACCAACTCAATCTCCTGAAGGGAATTATGGGCATCGGCCTTGGCAGTCTTGGCACTTTCGAGAGCCGAGGCAAGCTCAGACTCTCGAGTCTTTGAGTCACGCTCCAAACTCTCATGCTTTTCATGAGAGCCTGGAGCTCTTGCCGAACCACCGCCAACCGCGCCTCCTGCTTTTCTCGCTCTGCCCGTTCCGCGGCCGCATTGCGTTCGGCTGCAGACACGGCCTCCTTCAGGGTCGCCACCTCGTTCGTGGCCCCTGCAGTACCCATGTTATCCTTGTTATTTTTTGTTGCAACCTAAATCCTTTTCTGTAAGGTACAAGTTCAAAGTGGTGTTACTCACCTTCTTTGTCCTGGAGCTGCTTCTTGGCGCGGCCGAGCTCTTGCTTGGACCGCTCGAGCTCCTGCTTCAAAGCACCGACCTCCGCAGTCAGTGCGGCAGAGGTCAGCAGCGTAGCCTGCAACCCATATTGACATAATTTTTTAGCAACCCTGCGTATATCTTCTTCTTTTTTTCAGATCCTCAGTCCGGCTTTTCTTTCCAAACACCGAACCGAGCATCAGGGGCTACTGTCTATGCGGTATTACATTGCATATTTTTAACTTCTTACCTCAAAGCCTGATAGAAGGCTACTGCAGGCTTTGGTCAGCCCGCTCTTGGCGAGCTGTACCTTCTGAATCACCGCACTCATAATAGTGCGGTGTTCTTCCTCGATGGAAGCGCTCTGGAGCGCCTCCAACAAATTGTCCGGCGCCTCCGGTTGGACGGAAGCCGCTGGCGTCACGGTCTTGCCCTTCGTGCCAAGGGGCCGCCGGCCGGACTCCGGAACCACTGCGGGTTCTGATATGGAGTCCGGCGCAAAGTCCGGGAGGACGCCTTGTGGCGCCTTCGGAGCCTCCTCCTGATGGGTCCCTTCCTGGGATCCCACCTCGGTGTCCTCGGTGTCGCGAGGGGTGGAGGCGGTCGGGATGGAGTCTACATCCGACGGAGCCAACGACCCGCTCGATGAAGCGGGGAGATCATCATTGGCCGGACTACAGGCAGCATGCGGCATCAGAATGACACTATGTGACACAGAAAAAGAAATTATAAAACATTCAGGAATCCGGATACTTACGATCTCGCTGGAGGCCTGGCCCTTGAAGGCCATTCTTCCTCGCCAACGTTGATGTTGGCGGAGCTGTCCGGGGGAATAGTCCTTCCCCTCTTGGACCCTTCGTCCTCCCCTGTTGGGGAAGCCTTCCTCTTCCTCTCTCCCTCCTCTGGGAGAGAGTCCTCTTTCTCCTCCTCGTTTTTGGGGAGGAGTCCGCCTCGGAGTCGTCGGACACCTGAAAATGGGAACTCTTTCGAGCACCCGTGGCCTCCTTCTTGGCCTTCTTCTCCGGCACCACGTGCGGTGCCGGAACCAGCAGCCTCGCTAGATGGGCGTCTACTGGGTTTTCTGGCATAGGAGCCGGGCAGATAATCTGCTCCGCCTTCCTCATCCAGTCCTGTCAAAGGAAAAGGGGAAATTAAAACCCGCATAGAGTCAAACTATGAAAGGCAAGTGTCCCGTAAAGGGGTAGAATCACTTACCTCGTCGGCTTGGCGCTACGAGCAAAATCCGTGATCTTCAGTCGCGGATGCGGGGGCTTCGACGCCCTTAAATAGCACCCTCCAGGCGCCTTCGTACGTCGTGTCGAAGAGCCCGCTCAGTGCCTGGTGCTGTTCCGGATTGAACTCCCACAGATTGAATGCCCGCTCTTGGCATGTGAGAATCCGGCGGACGAGCATGACTTGGACCACGTTAACCAGCCTGAGCTTCTTCACCAGCTTCTGGATACAGGCTTGGAGTCCCGTCAGCTCCTCCGAACTACCCCACAACAAGCCCTTCTCTTTCCAGGAGGTGAGCTGCATGGGGATACCAGATCTGAACTCGAGAGCCACCGCCCACTTAGGGTCGCGCGACTCGGTGATATAGAACCACCCCGATTGCCACCCCTTGACGGATTCCACGAAGGCCCCTTCGAACCAAAGGACGTTGGGCATCTTGCCCAACATGGCGCCTCCGCACTCCGCTTGAGTGCCCTTCACTACCTTCGGCTTAACATTGAAGGTCTTGAGCCACAAGTCGAAGTGGGGCTGGATGCAGAGGAAGGCCTCGCGCACGACGATAAACGCGAGATGTTGAGGATGAAGTTCGGCGCCAGATCATGGAAATCCAGGCCGTAGTAGAACATGAGCCCCAGGACAAAGGGGTGAAGTGGAAAACCTAGTCCGCGGAGGAAGTGGGGAAGGAAAACGACCCTCTCATGGGGCCTGGGGTGGGGATGAGCTGCCCCTCGTCGGGCAGCCGGTGCGCGATGTCGCCGGACAGGTAGCCGGCGCTGCACAGTCTTTCAATGTGCTCCTCCGTAACGGAGGAGGTCATCCACTTGCCTCCTGCTCCGGACATAACTGGGGAAGGTTGAGACGAGATGTGCGGGCTTGGGCGCTGGAGCTCGAGTGCGCAGAGATGGATAGGCAAAGGAGGAAGAAGGCATAGGTGAAAAGGTGAATCCTTATCCCTTATATGGGCGGGCGAAGTCTACGCGTCCCCCACTGGCCTGGTAAAACTTGCTTATCCCCCAAGCATCACCATCAATGGCGCGGTTGGGTTACCCACGTCCGTATTGATGAGAATCCCGGATTAAGGGGGAACACGATCTCTGCTTCGACAAGACGTGCCAAGGAAACCGCTTCGCTAAATGCGCTGAGGTGGTAGAGTAAAAAATGATTCAAGTAATGGCTTGGTAGTGGCGTGACGTCATGCCGCAAAAAACATCAGCAGATTGAACTTGTGTATATATTATTCTCTCTATGGTGGAATGTGGAATTTATTTTGCAGAGCCGGACACTATCCTGGTGTTCACAATCTTCTATCATTCGGAGGAGGAACCCGCCTTGCAATGCCAAGCAATATACGCGCCGGACTTATCATCATTGAAGCCTGGTTCAGGGGCTACTGAGGGAGTCCCGGATTAGGGGGTGTCCGGACAGCCGGACTACCATCATCAGCTGAACTATCATCGGCCGGACTATCATCATCGATCGGACTCCAAGACTATGAAGATACAAGATTGAAGACTTCGTCCCGTGTCCGGATGGGACTTTCCTTGGCGTGGAAGGCAAGCTTGGCGATACGGATACGTAGATCTCCTACCATTGTAACCGACTCTATGTAACCCTAGCCCTCTCCGGTGTCTATATAAACCGGATGGCTCTAGTCCGTAGGACACAACAACAACAATTACAATCATACCATAGGCTAGCTTCTAGGGTTTAGCCTCCTTGATCTCGTGGTAGATCCACTCTTGTAAACATCCACAATATCAATATCAATCAAGCAGGACGTAGGGTTTTACCTCCATCAAGAGGGCCCGAACCTGGGTAAAACATCGTGTCCCTTGCCTCCTGTTACCATCCGCCTAGACGCACAGTTCGGGACCCCCTACCCGAGATCCGCCGGTTTTGACACTGACACTATCCTTGACATTTTTATTGAAACTAAAGATGCAAAACATTAATCTAAATATCAGCAAGCAAATACTAACAAAATAAAATGACGCTCCAAGCAAAACACATATCATGTGGCGAATAAAAATATAGCTCCAAGTAAAGTTACCGATGAACGAAGACGAAAGAGGGGATGCCATCCGGGGGCATCCCCAAGCTTAGGCTTTTGGCTATTCTTGAATATTATCTTGGGGTGCCTTGGGCATCCCCAAGCTTAGGATCTTGCCACTCCTTATTCCATAGTCCATCGAATCTTTACCCAAAACATGAAAACTCCACAACATAAAACTCAACAGAAAACTCGTAAGCTCTGTTAGTATAAGAAAATAAAACCACCACTTAGGTACTGTAATGGACTCATTATAAATTAATATTAGTGTAATATCTACTGTATTCCAACTTCTCTATGGTTCATACCACTTAATACTAGCCATAGATTCATCAAAATAAGCAAACAACACATAGAAAACGGAATCTGTCAAAAACAGAACAGTCTGTAGTAATCTGTATCAATCGTATACTTCTGGAACTCCAAAAATCCTACAAAATTAGGACATCCTCAGAACGTTGTGTACCAATCTAGGGCAAAAAGAATCAGATCAGAAGCACGTTTATGTGAATTAACAAAACTAATTTACTGGGTGAAAAAGTTTCTGATTTTCAGCAGGATCAACACAACTATCACCGTAAGCTATCCTAAAGGTCTTACTTGGCACTTTATTGAAACAAAAGGTATAAAACATGATTATTACAGTAGAATAATCATGTGAACACACAAAAACAGTAAGGATAAATATTGGGTTGTCTCCCAACAAGCGCTTTTCTTTAATGCCTTTCTAGCTAGGCATGATGATGATAATGATGCTCACATAAAAGATAAGAATTGAAACATAACGGGAGCATCATGAAGCATATGACTAGCACATTTAAGTAACCCACTTCCTATGCATAGGGATTTTGTGAGCAAACAACTTATGGGAACAATAATCAACAAGCATATGAAGGCAAAACAAGCATAACTTCAAAAATTTAAGCACATAGAGAGGAAACTTGACATTATTGCAATTCCTACAAGCATATGTTCCTCCCTCATAATAATTTTCAGTAGCATCATGAATGAATTCAACAATAAAACCAGCACCTAAATCATTCTTTTCATGATCTACAAGCATAGAAAATTTACTACTCTCCACATAAGCAAAATTCTTCTCATCCGGAATAGTGGGAGTATCATAAGAGACTTGAACACTAAAAATTGTTTCCACATTAAAAGAGTAATTTTCAGAAAAAGGGTATTCATAATCATGACAAGATTTGTAAATATAATCATCGCTACTCTTTATAGCATAAGTTTCATCACAATAATCATCATAAGTAGCAACTTTGTTCTCATCATAATCGATTGAAACCTCTCCCAAGATAGTGGAATCACTAAATAAAGTTGACACTCTTCCAAATCCACTTTTATATTTATCACAATAAAATTCAGCATCATCCAAAATAGTGGGATCACTACTTCCTAAAGTTGACACTCTTCCAAACCCACTTTCATCAATATAATCATTATAAGTAGGAGGCATGCTATCATCATAACAACTTTGCATATCAAAACTTGGCATGCTAAAAATATCATCTTCATTAAACATAGCATCCCCAAGCTTGGGACAAACATTAATTTCAGCAAATATATTCTCAAATATTTCATCCTTATCAAACATAGCTTCCCCAAGCTTGGGCCCTTTCTTATCATAAGCATAATCACTCTCATCATTAAAAATATGGATAGCACCAATAGTAAAGCAATTATCATCATCACAATGAGTAGTAGGAGCAACGTCATTTGGGAGGGATACCTTTTCATATTATGTGTGGGTTCAACCATCCTCTTTGAGCTCCTTATTGACGAGATTGGTTGAATAGAAAGCTCCTCCTCGTTACCTGATTCATCATAAGAAATAATAGGAGGATATTGGGAAGTCTCTTCCCTTTCATTAGTATTCTCATCATCTTCTATTCGCTTTCTTTTCTTTATGTAATTGGCAATATAAGGATTTTCAATGCAATTCACCGCACAAAACATATAAATATCCTCTAGATCAAAATCAAGAAATCTTAACATTAAATTTTGGAATACCCTCAGTTATACGTTTCATTTCTTCATACCCCAAAAGAAGACTAAGCTCTTTATGATGCCCAAGGGTAATCAAGTTATCATAATTTTTGGACACGATTCGATCATGAAACAATTTGCATTGGAGATTTAAATGACCACGTTCATTGCAAAGTTCTCAAGGGGCACGAAAAATATTGAATCTTTCAGCACAATCATCAAGCCTTTCTTGTAAACCTTTCGTTTTTAAATACTTATGCCTCTGGCAATATCTATTTTCTCTATTTGGTGTGTCCATGCAAACCCATTCTACTCCACACAAATCAACATGTATATAAGAGACATTTTCATCATAACTAGAGCAATCATCATTAGTACTATGGATATTCAAAGAGTTCATACTAACAACATTGCAATCATGCACATCATTCAAAGATTTAGTACCAAGCATTTTAAAGCATTCTTCTTCTAGCACTTGAGCACAATTTTCCTTTCCATCAAACTCACGAAAGATATTAAAAAGACGAAGCGTATGAGACAACTTAAATCCATTTTTTTGTAGTTTTTCTTTTATAAACTAAACTAGTGATAAAACAAGAAACAAAAAGATTTGATTGTAAGATCTAAAGATATACCTTCAAGCACTCACCTCCCTGGCAATTGCGCCAGAAAAGAGCTTGATGTCTACTACACAACCTTCTTCTTGTAGACGTTGTTGGGCCTACAAGTGCACATGTTTGTAGGACAGTAGCAAATTTCCCTCAAGTGGATGACCTAAGGTTTATCAATCCGTGGGAGGCATAGGATGAAGATGATCCCTCTCAAACAACCCTGCAACCAAATAACAAAGAGTCTCTTGTGTCCCCAACACACCCAAATACAATGGCAAATTGTATAGGTGCACTAGTTCGGCGAAGAGATGGTGATACAAGTGCAATATAGATGGTAGATATAGGTTTTTTTAATCTGAAATAATAAAAACAGCAAGGTAACTAATGATAAAAGTGAGCGTAAACGGTATTGCAATGATAGGAAACAAGGCCTAGGGTTCATACTTTCACTAGTGCAAGTTCTCTCAACAATAATAACATAGATAGATCATATAACAATCCCTCAACATGCAACAAAGAGTCACTCCAAAGCCACTAATAGCGGAGAACAAACGAAGAGATTATGGTAGGGTACGAAACCACCTCAAAGTTATTCTTTCGGATCAATCTATTCAAGAGTTCGTACTAGAATAACACCTTAAGATACAAATCAACCAAAACCCTAATGTCACCTAGATACTCCATTGTCACCTCAAGTATCCGTGGGCATGATTATACGCTATGTATCACACAATCTCAGATTCATCCAACCAACACAAAGTACTTCAAGAGTGCCCCAAAGTTTCTACCGGAGAGTCAAGAAAATGTGTGCCAACCCCTCTGCATAGGTTCACGGGAGGAACCCGCAAGTTGGTCACCAAAACATACATCAAGTGGCACGTGATATCCCATTGTCACCACAGATAAACACGGCAAGACATACATCAAGTGTTCTTATCATAAAGACTCAATCCACTAAGATAACTTCAAGAGGGAAACTCAATTAATCACAAGAGAGTAGAGGGGGAGAAACATCATAAGATCCAACTATAATAGCAAAGCTCGCGATACATCAAGATCGTGCCATAGAGAGAACATGAGAGAGAGAGAGAGAGAGATCAAACACATAGCTACTGGTACATACCCTCAGCCTCGAGGCTGAACTACTCCCTCCTCGTCATGGAGAGCGCCAGGATGATGAAGATGGCCACCGGTGATGGGTTCCCCCTCCGGCAGGGTGCCGGAACAGACTCCCGAGAGGTTTTTGGTGTCTACAGAGGCTTGCGGTGGTGGAACTCCTGATCTATCTTAATATACGATGGTTTTAGGGTACGTAGGGTTATATAGGCGAAAGAAGTCGGTCGGGGGAGCCTCGAGGGGTCCACGAGATAGGGGGCGCGCCCTGTAGGGGGGGGCGCCCCCTATCTCCTGGGCTCCTCGAGTATCTTCTGACTTGACTCCAAGTCTCTAGGATGATAATCTTTTAAAAAATCACGTTGCCGAAGGTTTCATTCCATTTGGACTCCGTTTGATATTCCTTTTCTTCGGAATACTGAAATAGGCAATAAAACAGCAATATGGGCTGGCCTCCGGTTAATAGGTTAGTCCCAAAAGTAATATAAAAGTGTATAATAAAGCCCGCAATCATTCAAAACACATAGTAATATAGCATGAATGCTTCATAAAACGTATCATGCTACCATGCCAATCTAGCTAGCAAACCTTGCAGACAAGCAGCTGGACGAAGCTGGCATTCGGGCTGCCGCAACATGGGCTCCGCACCGCCGGCGGTTTCGACCTCGCCTTCTGTCGGCGGCGGTAGCTGCGTCCCATGGCCGAGGATGACTAGGTGGATGGGCCGAAGGTAGGAGGTCACTCGGGGATTTTTGTGCAGACTGACATGTAGGTCCCATAAGTTATAACGCCTGGCCGAATAGAAGGCGTTGACTTAATGGGTGACCTGAGCCCTGTCAGAGGTTAGAGTTAGATTCTAACCCTGAACTAACTCTAACCAAAGTGGTGTTTGGATGGAAGGGTTAGATTGACAACAAATATATCCAAACAGGGCCATGGGTTGAAACGTGCCTATAACGGCACTTTGTAGAGTAGTCGTTTCTTGGTAGGGCTGGTTGGTAAGAGCATGTACAATGGTTGATAAGGTAGTCTTATCTTAAGTCTGCCACGTATGCAAGTGGTAGTAGTTTCTTGGCATTTTAGTGGTTTCTTGCATTATTAGGGGTTTCTTGTAAGGAACAATGTACGTACTATTAGCGACAAAAGGCGATTCTAGGATGCGTTGTACTCCAACGAGTACTACTAGTGGTCGCGGGAGTGTATACCTCGTTTTGTGGGTTCGATCCTGGCCGAACGCACGACGGCCTTTTTTTAAATAGTAACTTTGCTACGAGCCAATATTTTACACGAGTAGTTTGAGTTTTGAAGTCAAACGGACGTGCGGCACCACAATCTTGGTGCATTGGATAGCCTAGCCACGTGAACGGGTTTTCCTTCCCAGCATCCCGTGGCTCGCGTGCTCGCCCTAGCCGCACCTCGCTTGTAGCTTCCTCATCAGCTAGTAGCATATTTAAATTTAAACTAGTGCCTCCCAATTAAGCCCGAGGAGCCGGAAAAGCCTGGCAGGGCATTGGGAACTGTGCAATATGGCTCTGTATGTAAAGTGCTCTACTACTACTCTGTAGCTTGTGGCGTTGCACGCATGGACTTCACTCCATTATCGGCTCTACTATAAAAGAAATTCCTCTTGACGTGTTTTTTTTGAAACGGAGGCAAAATCTTTGCTTCATCTCATTCATAAAGAAGGAACTACTAACAAAGTTTTACGAGATCCATTACACCTCCACAAATGGAAGCAAAAAGCCTAGTCCCGCTATATCAAATACTCCCTCCATTCCCTTATGCAAGGCCACTATAAAAAATACATTTTGCATCAATACAAGGCCACCAACAGTAACCGAGGCAAAAATTAATGATGTTTTCTTGTAGTAGCAACTTTTTAATACTTACATGCATGTAGTCATAATGACACTTAGCTACTTCCTTCCCATTCATTTGTTGCATGCTTGTGGCGTATTAATGATCCCAGTTAACGAAAAGAAAAGTTAACTTGCAAAGCAGTCATTAAATTTTATCTTGGTACCTGTAATATGAGTTTGAGGCCTTGTATAAGGGAATGGAGGGAGTAACTCAAATGTTCTGCCCCTGCAGTAACCGTCGCTGATAAACAAGCTGCTAGTGTGTGCGTGAGAGGAGCGGCTGAGTAGGCCAACTACGTGAGGGGAGTGGCTGAATAGAGCACCGGGAGTACCCACTAGGCCACTACACAAGTGTACTTTCCCTGCATTGATAGTACATCTATGGTTCTAGAGAACAGTAGTACCCTCCACTTCCAACTGTAGCTCCTTGGCCCTGAGATTCAAGAGTTCAAAACTGGTGCACTATACTATAGTAGACTAGAAGTAGAGTACATCATACTACTAATTGAGAAAAAGTAGTACTAGTACTGCTACAGTACGAGTACGTACCCTACTAGGGAAAACCTTATACACAGAAATTTAGCAACAACGCGGGTCAAAAAAGCGCGCTAGTGCTATATAGCAGTAGCGATTTAAGAGAAACCGCGCTACAGATACAAACTTAGCAGTAGCGCTGGTAGTCGCGAAAGCGTTACTACTAATATTCCCATTGGCAGAATGATAGGCTACGCATAGCAGTAGCGGGCTTAGATGAAACGCGCTACCGCTAGGGCATAATTAGCAGCGCGTTTCCAGGGAAGAGCGCTACTACTAACGGAAATAAAATAAGATGAAAAACAAATAGAAAAGTAAATGAAAATGAAAGAAATAGAAAAAGGAGAAAGGAAAAAATAAAATGTAAAGCAAAATAAACGAAAAAGCGAAAAATCGGAGGAAGGCATAGCAGCAGCGTGTGTTTGTAAGAGGCGCTATAGCTAACGTAGCTGCAGCGCGTGTCCTAGACCCCCGCTATAGAAACAGAAAAGGAAATTAAAAAAGGAAGAAATTTACATAGCTATAGCAGCAGCGCGTTTTGCAAAAACCACTATAGTTATCTTAGCGATAGCGCGTTTTGCGAAACGCGCTACCGCTAAGTTTGACTTAACCAAAAAACTGTTTCCCCCCGGCCACTTCTCCCCCAAATCCCTCAACCCACCCCGCGCGCCGCCGTCTCCCCGATTCACCATCGCCCCACTTCGCCACCGACATCGACGCTACCAGAGCCGTGCACCGTCGACGACACCTAAGCCGCCCCCAACGCCACGGAGCCGCGCGGCCTCGTCAACGCCACCGGAGCCGCCGTCGACGCCACCTTCCTCGCCGTCACCGGAGACGCCCCTACCTCCCTCGCCGTCACCGGAGACGCCCCTGCCTCCCTTGCCGTCACCGGAGACGCCCCTGCCTCCCTCGCCACCACTGCCTCCATTGCCACCACCGGAGCCATCATCTGTAAGCCCCCACCCCTCCTCTCTCTCTCATGCATATAGGTTAGCCAGTTTAATTAGGTTAATTATCTAGGTTAGGGCAAAAATTTAGTTAGGGCTTTGACAGAGAAGTAGTTAGGTTAACTAGTTTAATTAGGTTAATTATCTAGGTTAGTGAAAAAACTTAGTTAGGGCTTTGACAGAGAACTAGTCAGGTTAACTAGTTTAATTAGGTTAATTATCCTGGTTAATTAGTGCAAAAATTTATTTTAGGCTTTGATAGAGAACTAGCTGCGTTAACTAGTTTAATTAGGGTTAATTATCTAGATAAACTAGATTAACTAACTAGGTTAAATAGGTAGGTTAATTAGGTTCGTTGGATTAACAAGCTAGGTTAAGTAGATTGGCAAAGGTTTTTGATTTTTGAAAAGACCACTATTTTTCAAGGAAAAGAATTTAGGCAAATTTTATTTTTCATTGAAGTGGTCATGTTATATCTTTTCATTGAAGTTGTTCGATTGTGCCCAAGTGGCTTTGTTGTTTCCAGGGAATGATGCTGAGTGGCCTATGTGTTGCCGGAATGTTGATTCATTTCTGTTCCAGCAAATTTCAGGTTCTCGATTTGTCCACTTTTTAGCAAAGGTCATGCCGAAATTTCCCGTGAATTTCGGCATGACTTGTGCTACAAACTAGGATATATCGAGTGCCCGGGATTTGCCGCACCAGGAAGGAGTCAACATTCCTGCAAAACAATAGTCCTTTTTTATGTCATTATTCATTTTATTAGGTCTAGAATTAATTGACTAGATTTAATCATAGGAAACATGGCTAGCAACGATGAAGGACAGGGTTCTGGTGATTGCGACGACGTCTACCGGGCGGTAGACGAATTTTTTAGCCTTACCGATGATCAACAGATGTTCTTGCTAGGCCCACGCATGGCATCAGGGACTGAGACCGACACACAGACCAGTGCTGAGACCGACATGCAGACCGGTGCTGAGACTGAGACCGGCGCTGAGATTCAGACTGGCATCGAGACCGGCGCTGAGACCGGTGCTGCCTCGGGGAGCAGAGCCGGTGTAGAACCGAAAGCAAAGAGGCAACGGGTTCCTAACAAACTCAGGACTACTAGAATGGTGGTCACGGAGGTGGACGACGGTAATTTTGAGCCAAAGGCGCCCGAGGAAGCGCGCGCGTGCTACGGCAATCAAATAGGCTGCATCATACGGACAACCGCCACCGTCAACGA
Organism: Triticum dicoccoides; assembly: GCF_002162155.2. Classification (NCBI taxonomy): domain Eukaryota; kingdom Viridiplantae; phylum Streptophyta; class Magnoliopsida; order Poales; family Poaceae; genus Triticum; species Triticum dicoccoides. The sequence continues at coordinate 418,834,795 of NC_041381.1, forward strand.
TGAGAATCTAAAGAAGATAGAAAATATGAGGAGCTCCCTCCTAAAGAAGTTTCACCAGATATTCTTGTTCCCGGGCCGGAATGAGAAGGATTATGAAGATCCAGACAAGGACCCGGCAATGAAGAAGATAAACAAACACGCCATGACCAAGTTTAGCAACGCGTTGGCCGCCTGGAAAAATCAAGTGAAAGCAAAGATCAACGACGGGGAACCCTACTCCGAGATTGTAATGGATAGTCCGACAATCACGGAAGAGCATTTTCAAATATTCAAGGAGGCTTGCGAGGCCGAAGCTGCCAAAGAAAAGTCTAAGTACATGAAGGGGCTTCAAAAGAGGAACATTGGGACCCACCACCTCGGAAGCCGTGGTTACGGCGGAAAGAGGTCCAAATGGGCCAAGGAGGACGTGGAAGCCGCGAGTCTGGGCATCCCAGACCCCTTGGCGGATTTCACCGTCCCGCAGGAGCGTGACGTCCTGAGGGCCCGGCACCGTTGGGACCCAGTGAAGAAGGTTTACGAGACAACACCGGTCATTATGGAGTTCATGAGACTGCTGGTAATTTTAGTTTCTGATCAATTCGACTGCACACGTTAGTCATATTTGTAAACGATCCTTGTGCCTTTTGCAGAGAGAGCAGCACCGGATTGTGGCCGAAAGCGACTCGCCGTCTAAGGCATTGGCGAGGCCCAAGTGGGACACTCCATTCAACCGGGCGTTGAACATATTGAAACAACAACCGGTGGATACTCGACCGTCGTATGGACGCGTGCACGGTGTCGGAGACGACGCCACGTGGAAGAAGTACTACCATGAGACCACGGAGGAGAAAAAGGAAAGACGGAGGTTAACTGAAGAGAGCACCGACAAGAAGGTTGAGATTGCGGTTGAGAAGAAATCATCTCAGACAATCGCAACAGCGGTAGCTGCCGCAAAACAGGCGATTGCAGATATATCTACTTCCTTGGTGACGGGCGTTTACACTTGGACAAGGCAAAATCTAGAAAAAAATGCACAGGACTTTCCCCTTGATGACTTCTTGGCCGCACCTGCTCCTGCACCAGCTCCCGCACCTGCTCCCGCACCGGCTCCCGCACCTGCTCCCGCACCGGCTCTCGCACCGGCTCCCGCACCGGACGTGCTCGGTGGTGCCTCCTCTTTGGCTGAGCTCGACGCCCTCACGGTATCTGCCACACCGGACCCCTTCAATATAAATGTATAATCTCCCGTTTTCGTTGCCTTTCGGATGTCTCATGTCGCAGACTTTTCTTTGCAGGCCGACGAAACCCCGTGCACCATATTGTACACCATCGGCGAACAGAAGGTGGACGTGGGGAAGGGGACGATAATGGAGCCGAAGGAACCATTGTTCCACAGCCGGTCGATCCCCCCGAACATCTTCAAGGTTTCCGTGGCCAGTGTCAAACCGGGCCACGAGAATTTGCCTCCTCTAATACTAGTGGGGGATGACGACGAGACCCCGCGGCGGCTTGGTGATTGTTGCAATGGGTGGGTCCTGTTGTGGCCAAAGAGTCTGCTTCGTCTGGAGGCGCCGGGAGCACACCCACGAGCACGCAGCCTCAGCAAGGTATGAACATCAACACCCCACCTACCCAATTAGCGTCGGGTACCGTGTTGGGTGATAGCGGACGGGGTAAGCAGGTGGCTCCATTAGTCGCTGATGACGTCGCCATGGATGAGGATGAGGATGACAATGGCGCTGAACAGTATGTCTATACTGGCGCCTCCTCAGAGTTTGAGCATCATGAGTCGGTGCCTGAATTACCGTCTCAACATATTATTGACGACAATCCGGTGGTAAAGAATCCTAGGGAGAGAGCGAGGAAAGGCAAAAAAGCTGATTCTATGATCCAGCCGCCTCGGCTTCAGGACCGCGTAGATATCCCCGATGCTGATAAATGGCATATCCCCGGTCGACCAATCCTACCTGAAACAGCGCTACGGGCCAGATTCGGCGATCTAAGGAGACTTCATGACGATGTGCTGCGGGTAGAGAAAGGCCTCATTGCCTCGAAAGATGCAGGATACCCACTCTACGTGGTTAACATTCCGCGGCAAATGTCGTACGTCGATGGCTTCCCCGCGGACAAGTTCTTCCTCCGATTCGATTACATATTCGACATGTTTCACGTGAAGAAGATGGATTTTACGTTTGTCTGCCTTTATGCCTTGCACATGAACTACATCATTGGGGTTGAGCAGATACGTTTTATCTGTGTCGCTGACCCATACTACATGCACGAGGGCTTCTTGGGAGTCTGTGCACAGCATCGTGAATACGTGAGGGATTACATCGTCAGTTTCATGCTCGCCAATAAAGAGAAGGAGGCGATTCTCGTGCCTTATCATCCCGTGTAAGTCATCCGCGCTGCTATCCTTCCTTCGATTTCAATAATTCATTTGCACGGTGGAGGCTAATTAATTTGAGGTGTACTTATTTTGCGCAGCGGCGGGCGCGCCGTCCTCATCATCCTCTACCCCCGATTCTCCCACGCTCTTTACTTGGACTCGTCGAAGAACATTCACAAAAAGGATTACACCCACATCAAAGATGTTCTCGACAGTGCTATGTTTTACTACCAAGCAAGGGGTGGAGAGGTTAGGGACAAGAAGAGAAGGGGCGGCAGGGCCTCCTTCAGCCATAAGACCGACTTCTGCTGCATCCAGCAACCGAACGATTCTCTTAATGATGGATTCTATGTCCTACACCACATGCTGGAGTACAGACGGGATCACCAGAACCTTCACATGGCACCTAGATCTGGCGATGCCCATATTTTGCAATGGGCAAAGGACATAGGAGATATCGAGGATCATCGACTTCGAGCTGAGTTCTATAACATCTAGCGCAAACTTGCCCAAATCATCATGTATGAGGTCGTCAGAAAAACAGGGATGTTCCATGCAGAAGGACAAATGTCGCGGGAAGACGTCCGAACATGGATAGCCTCTCAGCGTCTCGACATGAAGCCTTTCACTAAGCTCGATGACTATCTCCCTGACATGGATGGATGGCACGACATGATGGAGTGATTGTCGATATATGACAACGTGTCCGTTTAGTCCATACTTTCTTTTATGACAAAACTTTGAGTTATGCATGGTGAAACTTTATTTGTGATGTAATTAAACCGTCCTCCTCCTCGACTAGCGAAAATCACTCTAGTTAGGTCATTTTGGGTACGATGAACTTTGTTATTTATGCTTATGATATGTTGTTTCTATTTTTGCCAAGTCTGTCTCCCTCTGTTGCTCAACTATATATGTTGCATATCATCGACTCATGTGACGATGCAGGTGCATAGATCATAGATGGCGAAGAAGTGCTACGCCAGGAGTATATATACGACAAGTGGCCGGAGTGTCAGGCCCAGGTGTACCGGTTTTTGGTTTCCGAGCGACACGCAGTACTTAGTTTAGGTTCACGCTAATGCGAGAGAGGGATACGAACTCATGTACTCAAAGTGATAGCTATTCTCGCGTATATCATTGTTTAGATGGATGACGATGTATTTGCAAGTAATCGGGACTTGTATCGCTATTTTCGAGATTGATGACGAGAGACCACTTTGTGTTGGATGATGATTATGATGATGACATGATTTGATGAGACTAATTGTATGTATATGCTATGATTACATTTGTATGTGGATGATATGCTAAAGATTATTGTATAAAGCCTATTCAAATACAAAACAAATAATATGCAGGAAAAAACTAATAAAACTAGTAGTAGCGAGGGGGGGGGGGATTTAGCAGTAGCGCCGACTTACCAGTAGCGCTTCCTGCTGAAAAGCGCTGCAGATAATATCAGTAGCGCCGTTTTCCAAAGAGCGCTACAACTATTCATCAGTAGCAGTAGCGTGGGTCAACAGGCGCTACTGCTATACGTTAGCTGTAGCGCCTTATTAGTAGCGCCGGTACCCGCGCTACTGAGAGGGCCAAAACCCGTGCTGCTGCTAGGCTTTTCCCTAGTAGTGGTACTCCTCCGTCACATAATGTAAGACGTTTTTTGACACTAGTTGGCGTGTACAAAAAATAGCAAAAACAGACCCAAAATTTCTTAATCCACGCCAAAAACTACTACCTAGTGCCAAAAATTTCTTACTAGTGCTATTATTTATAGTATAATGCAATCCCATAACGTTCCATAATGCTAGTACTAGTAGTAAATAGTAGCCTCACCCCTTCGCTAAGGAACGATCTACAGTTGGAAGGGACGAGGCCCTGCGGTTACTACGCTCTTATCTCCTCCTCGCTAGTTCCCCTCCCCCCGATGAGAAGGTAGTTCGTTGCTACTCCTATGGATTCGCCAAGCGGTTCTCCTCCTCGTCGGGGCTGGGAGACCTTGGACGACGATCCTCTGGGAGAAATCGCACGCCGCTCTGACGTCCTCACCGCCGCAAGACTCGGTGCTTCCTGCACCAACTTTTTCAAGATGGTGCTTAAATAGGCTTGGGAAAAGGCCATGCTTGTTGGTCTTCCATGCGTCCTCGAGGAGAAGGTTCTTCTATGGGACAATCCTTCGAACAGTCCACCGCTCCCTGGCCATGGTTGCACATTGACTCCGCTAGAGTTGCCGACATTGAGAGGTAGTCGGATTTTGTCCGATGAGTAGGTCAGTAATGGATTTGATCATGTAGTAGTTAGTTATTCCATTTACATCCCGTAATTTTTCCGTTGCCCACCGTCTTATATATAGGTCTGGGTCGGTCCCAACGAAGAATGGCTTGCATACCTCCAGCCGGATACCACCATAATTTTGCACAACATCCACAGCAGTGCGGCCGTCCTGGTAGACCCCTTCTCCACCATTGGGATCGGCCTTCCGGACTGGCTAGGCTTGAATACGTATGATGATGCCTACATGAGATTGAAGAAGATAGCAATTGCGGACCCGCCGACAAAGCGACGCGGCTACGACGATTACTATCTCGTCACGGTGTTCGACATAAGGATTGCCATCAATGCAAGAGGCATTAACGGCAGAGGCTGGCGCATGTTGGCGGCGACAGATTTGTACCCCTACACGTTTGAAGACGTTGTGCGCCATCTAGGCCGCATCTTCGCGGTGACAAGCCAGGGGACTTGTTTCATCTGGTTGCCATCCTACGGTATGGGAGATTACAAACGGAATGCACAAACCATCATTTGCATTCGTAACGGTACTCCATTATTTTGCAGGGACCAGTCATCCCCGACCAAAATAAGATCGCCGATCCTCGATGTGCATTTGCGTCCGCGATTCGCTCTAACCTGGAACCTTGTAGCTGACTTTGGCATATTGGGATCAACTATCTTAGCAGTCGTTACCCATGGTACCACTGATGTGCAACATGGTCACACAATCTACCATGATAGGACCATCACCATCTACCCAAGTATTCCATTTTTAACCCTCTCACCTTCTCTTTCATTGTTGTACTAGTAGTATACTTAGTAGTACTAGTAGGAGTACTTTTTACCTTGGAGGACGCGTATAGCTAGCTAGGCCCTTGAAGACTTGAACCCACCAGCTGCCACCATTTTTGTTTTTCCATGTCTTACTATCTCATCCTTGTAGCCAAGAGTGGCTATATATAATAAGCCGGCTATTTTACTTCCTCTATACCGGAGTAGTACTATTTGCTGCACAGTATTACTGACCACCATATTTGAGCACAACATTATTATGCATGGACCTTGACTATGTATGTCACCGTGTATCCAGATATGAGATTCCCCGTGTACCAGATGAACGGCGCCGAGTTCGACCCCCGTGATGCTACGTGGGTGCTGAGGAACACTCTTGGAGAGTACTCGCTTTTCATCGGGGACAGCTACCCCATTGTGAAGCAGATGCCACCTTCCATGCACGACATGGAAGGCCTGCCGTTCATGAAGCATGGTTGTGTCTTCAGTGCACACCGCCAAATGAACGACATGATGGGACACGCTATCCCTGATTTATGCCGCTTCATCTTGGATGAGTCTCCATCATGTGGAACCGGACTAGAAAGCTGCGACAATGATTCCCGTTGCCCACCGCTATGGATCGTACCATCCATGAAGAACACCTGGGACTGGAACCTGGAGGAGGACATGTAGCCCATCTACAACGTGTAAGTGGAGTATGGTAATTGTGAACAGTAGCGCTGTGAATATATGTAGACTAGTCATGCACAAATTTATCACATGAATTGGAGATGAACTTGTGAGGCATATTGGCATTTGTCCTTTAGAATTTATTACTAGTAAATGTGTTATGTGTACGTGCAACTTGTGTGGTTGTTGCATGGGCTCCAACATGCTCTTTGAGAAAAAAAGGTGGCACAGCTTTGGATATACGTGACGTGGCGGCATCATACAGTAGCATCATTCGCTATAGTTGTAGTACACTCCTACTAGGACGACAACTCCTATAAAACCTTGCGCTTGGCTCTTTGCCTCTTCGGGAGGTTCAACAGTTCATACTCGTGTGAACCTTGCACTTGGCTCTTCGCCTCTTCGGAAGGTCCAACAATGATGATACTACAGTACAATATGCTTCTGGCAATCTGACACCAATTGAACTGCTGCACGTCCACCGCGAGGGCGAGGGCGAGGGAGAGGGAGAGAGAGGGCGCTGTAGTCAAAACCCTCTCCTCGTCCTGTGAACCACTGCGCGTGTGGGCGAGGGAGAGTCATAGTAAGCAAGCTTCTCCTCATTCGGCGAGTTGACGGGACACATCAAAGCGGTACTAGTACTAGTAGTCCATACTGCATCCTTTCCGATTAATATGGCTTAATTTGAAACGAGAAAAATACACTGGCGGTGAACGTATGTAACAATACGCTCTTTACGGACACTGGCGGTCCAACCCTTGCGCGCGAACCACCCTGGCTGTGTATGTGAGTGCATGCACGTGTACCCCCTCGGTCTTCTAACAAAGATTGTACATCGGCTATAAAACATAGAGTGTAGTACATGATGTACATCCACACTTCCAATGCATTTAGCCTTTAATCTAAATTGATATTGATTGACTAATGCACCAACTTGTGCTCTAGGTATAGGCTACATGTCTATCCTTAATTACAACATGCAATGGCCTTCATTTAATCTTCTTCTCTCAATGGTCGCATGCACACATAAGTCTGCTACTTTTGGGTGTTAATTATGCCCTGGTCAATGTGTAAATCTCTAAATGTATAGTCTTTCACGGACGTAGGGAGTAGGTTGAGCACTTGAGCGTGAGCGTGTGTATTGCATCGTGTGCTGTGTGCCGCATGGGTGCGTGAGTGTTGCGTGCGTCCATGTGTACGTGTGAGTGTTGCATGTTGCATGCATGCATGCATGCATGGGGCTTACTCCCTCCCATTGACATGTTCATATTTCAAGCTTCCTCTATTCCTCCATATGGTGATACTCCCTCTGTACCCAAATACGGAGTAAAAGCCTCCCTCTGTTCCCATATATGGAGTATTTGTCTTTCTACAGATTTCAACAAGTGACTAGGTATGGAGCAAAATTAGTGAAGTGAGCGTAGAGGCATAGGGATATTGTAGGAAGGAAGTCTTCCCGATCCATTATTCCCCTTCTCGGTCAGAGAGAACTATTCAACTAGTCTTCATAGTGAAGTGATAATACACGCTGCAGTAGATGGGACATGTAATTAATAAGCTGAACCAGCGTGTTGGTGTTACTAAATCGGCCTTACCCAGTACTGCCATCATGTTTGCCAGTAGAGCATGCTTCCGCAAATACGCCTACGCACCTCTGTCCTCCATTAACTGACATATGGGCCCTCTTGTGGTAGACCCACATGTCATAGGTGTAACTATTTACACTCCGAAGGAGGTATATCCTGGTAGTAATACTAGTAGAATTGAGATTTAATGCACTTTCTTCCCCGTCTTCCACTCTTCTTCCTCCTCTCTTCTTCTTCCTCCTCTCTTCTTCCTCCTCCTCTCTTCCCCATCGTTGGCCGCACACCATTTACCCCCACTCACGGCTCGCCCACCCGCGTCATCTTCCTTGGTAGCTCGCTCGTACCATATCCCCCCGCTGACTGCTCGGCCACACGAGGAGAAGCTTCTTTGCTCGCCCGCCCGAATCCACATCCCCACTGGCTCGTAGGCACCGAAAACCCCAATGGCAGAACCGACTGACACGTAGAGCCGCGATTGGAATTCCCTCCCCGATGTTCTCTTGGAGCAGATCTATAATTGTATGGACCTACTCAGCACCGTCCGTCTGGCCGCATGCTCGGTGTCTTTGTACCGTCTACTCATCTGCAACCGGCCGACTCTTTTCAAGACACCCTGCTTACTGATGCCCGATCCTCGCCGGTGGCCCAGACACCGACTTGACGATCCTAAAGAGGTTGGCGTGGTGCCCCTCAACATGCTACCACTACCCGTCCACATGTCCTTCATGCGCAGCCACTACTGGGCGGGCATGAAGGCCAACTGGATCATCCTCATCCACCAATCCGGTAGTCCGTGGCGTCTCGTGGATATCTACACCCAACGGGAGATCACCCTTCCATCGTTGGATATCACCGCCATCGAGCCTCATGGCCCACTGGACACTCCTGCCTACTACGCACGAGACGCCTCAGGCTTTTGGCTCGACCTCTGTTTGCTGAAAGTTGTAATCTGCGAAGTGCCCACACCATCAGAAGACTACATGGATTACAAGTTGATTGCCTTGTTCAACATGGGATTAGTCTATCTGGAATCCGGTCGCCGTACATGGTTATGGGTCATCATCAATCCTGTTGAGGCAACATTTCTGTCTGATGCTATAGTGCACGATGGCATCGTTTACGCGGTCGATGCACAGATTGGCTGCCTATACTGGTGGAATCTATCGTCGTGTAATTGTTCTATCTCATCTCATCTTTACCTTATGAATACGACTGCCTGTTCATTGTTACAAATTTAGAATAGATAGTATGTCTATAACCACATCATTGCTACTCCCTCCGTCCCAAAATAAGTGTCTCAAATTTGTACTAGCTCTAGTACAAAGTTGTACTAAGCTTAAGACCGTTATTTTGGGATGGAGGGAGTATATGTTCCTCTCATTTCCTAGAATTTTATGACCACACATGTTATTGTTAGAGTTGATATGAGAACAATTCGCATCTAATGATTGTTAGAATACATATTATGAGCATAACATCATGATTGCTATATGTTACTCTCGTTTCCAAGATTTTTATAACAACACATGTTATTGTTTAGAGTTGATATGAGAACAGTAGTAGTAAGTGCTATGGTAGAATATGAGTAGGCTCTGTCATAGCTGTTTTCCTCTCATTTTTACATGATGTTTGAACCATGACATATTGCTAGAATATGAAAGCCATTGGCTTATTTTTTTAACTTAGGGTATGATTATGACACGACATTGCAATTCTCTGTCTATGATATGTGTCACTGTTATAATAATCTTAATTCCACACATACTCTGAACATGATTGTTTATTTTTGTCATTTTGGTCTCCAATTTGAATTGTTACAGCAGACGCAAATGCACTGGCCTTCATGATTCCAGGACCTGGAATCATACCAGCCCATGGGTGGTGGTTTATCGCTCGTTCAGCTGACGGCGGTCATTTGATGCTCATTCGCACGTACCAAATTGACCAAACCATTACATCAAACCAAATGCAGTACAATGCGTGGGGCGTTCGTGACATTGATGGCTATGGCTGCTTCGTGTTCGAGAAAGATCCCAACTCCGTTGGGCCAGGCGTGTTCAACTTGAGGCGGGTTTACAGCCTCGGTAACAACTCCTTGTTCCTCGGGCTCAATTATCCGATCATCCAACCAATTATCGATCATATCACCGGCAACGATTACCGTGCTATGCAACTTCCATTCGCCAGTGGGGGACTACGTTTACACATCATACCATGGGTTTCATGAATCACCATATCCAGAGATTCGTCGACACAGCTCGTTGCCAGATAATCTTCAGTGTGTGAAAGACATCAAGATTCCATGCGATGGATGGCTTTTGCAAACCCGACATGCGGCGATGTGGTTCATGCCAACAGCAAATATGCACAACTTGATTCATGCTGATATCTAGACTGAGCCATGTATTCTGCTGCTGTAGACGATCCTCTTTTGTTGGATATTATGTACTGTTGTTAGTTTGAAGCACTCCTCTGGTTTGAAGGATAGATACCTTCCTGGTATCAAGTGCATCCTAACTCACCTGCGTAGGATGTATTGATAATGATGATAGAGATGCTATGCAGAAGCCATATATATATATAGGGCTGGACTATTTTGTTACCCGTAACAAAATATTATTCTGTTACCCTCCGGCCCTATATAGAGACACGATCCTGCGAACCGATCCCCCTCGACCTAGTTTCTTCCAGCTAAGGATGGCAATTTTACCCATGGACATGGATACCCATGGATATCCGACCCGAATGGATAGGATTTGGATATGCTTTTGTACCCATGGGCGATGCCCAAGCCCGATCCGACTACTCATGGATAGGGCATGGATATAATCTTGTACCCATGGGTATACCCAAACCCGACCCGATAGTATTACTTAATGGGGAAAAAATCTGCTATCCCTACACCAATGTCACATGTTCCACTACAATATAACACATTGTTATCTAAAGCATGCAAAAGAAATTGGGCAATCCCCGTTGTCGGTGTCAAAACCGGCGGATCTCGGGTAGGGGGTCCCGAACTGTGCGTCTAGGCGGATGGTAAAAGGAGACAAGGGACATGATGTTTTTACCCAGGTTCGGGCCCTCTCGGTGGAGGTAAAACCCTACTCCTGCTTGATTAATATTGATGATATGGGTAGTACAAGAGTGGATCTACCACGAGATCAGAGAGGCTAAACCCTAGAAGCTAGCCTATGGTATGATTGTTGTTTGTCCTACGGACTAAAACTCTCCGGTTTATATAGACACCGGAGAGGGCTAGGGTTACACCGAGTCGGTTGCAATGGGAGGAGATCTTCATATCGTATCGCCAAGCTTGCCTTCCACGCCAAGGAAAGTCCCATTCGGACACGGGACGGAGTCTTCAATCTTGTATCTTCATAGTCCGGGAGTCTGGCCAAAGGTCATAGTCCGGCCATCCGGACACCCCCTAATCCAGGACTCCCTCAGTAGCCCCTGAACCAGGCTTCAATGACGACGAGTCCGGCGCGCAAATTGTCTTCGGCATTGCAAGGCGGGTTCCTCCTCCGAATACTTCATAGAAGATGTTGAACACCAGGATAGTGTCCGACTCTGCAAAATAAGCTCCACATGCTGCCATAGAGAGAATAACATTTGCACCAATCTAATCCGCTGACGTATTCCGCAGCGTGACATCACGCCACGGCCAGGCTTTTATCCATTTTACTATTCCACCTCAGCACGTTTAGCGAGGCGGTTTCCTTGGCACGTCTTGTCAAAGCAGAGATCATGTCCCCTTATTCCGGGATTCTCATCAATACGGGCGTGGGTAACCCAACCGCGCCATTAACGGCGGCACTTGGGAGATAAGCGAGTTTAATTAGGCCGGTGGGGGCTCGTAGTTTTGGCCGCCCATATAAGGGGATAAGGATCTACCCTTTCCGTTCACGCCTTCTTCCTCCTTTGCTTATTCGTCCCTGCGCGCTCGAGCTCCAACGCCTAAGCCCGCACTTCCCACCTCAACCTTGTCCAATCATGTCCGGAGCGGGAGGTAGATGGATGGCCTCCTCCGTCATGGAGAGGCACATCAAAAAGTTGAGGAAGGCCGGATACTTGTCTGACGACATTGCGCACCGGCTTCCAGATGAGGGGCAACTCATCCCCACCCCCAGGCCCCATGAGAGGGTTGTTTTTCTTCCCTATTTCCTCCGCGGACTGGGTTTTCCTCTTCATCCGTTCGTCCAGGGGCTCATGTTCTATTACGGCATGGACTTCCACGATCTGGCCCCGAACTTCATCCTCAACATCTCGGCGTTCATCGTCGTGTGCGAGGCCTTTCTCCGCATCCAGCCTCATTTTGGCCTATGGCTGAAGATCTTCAGCGTCAAGCCGAAGGTCGTGGGCTGCCGCCAAGCGGAGTGCGGAGGTGCCATGGTGGGCAAGATAGCCAACGTTACATGGCTCGAAGGTGCCTTCGTAGAGACTATCAAAGGGCGGCAATCGGGGTGGTTCTATATCACCGAGCCGCGTGACCCAGAATGGGCAGCGCCCCCCGAATTCCGATCTGGCATCCCCACATGGCTCACATCTTGGAAAGAGACGGGCCTGTCATGGGGTAATTGGGCGGAAGTGACCGGACTTCAAACCTGCATCAAAGACCTGATCGGCAGGAAGGTTAAACTTGTCACCGTAGTCCAGGTCATGCTCTTCCGTCGGATTCTCCCGTGTCAATGACGGGTTTTTAGCTTGTGGGAGTTCGAGCTGGCCCAGCACCAGACTCTGTCTCGGCTCTTCGACACAAAGCACGAGGATGCCTGGAAGGTGCTATTCAAGAGTTCTGAGGTCCCCCCTCCCGTCACCGAGGATCGCGGATTCTGTGCCAAGCGCCAAGCCAGCGCGGTAAGCTTAATTTTCCCTTTACGGGGTATTTGTTTTTCATAGGTTTGATTCTATGCGGGATCTAAACTCCCTCTCTTGCGACAGAACTGGTTGGAGACATCCGGGCAGATGTACTGTCCGGCTCCCTTACCAGAAGACCCAGCGGACGCCCAATTGATAGGGCTGCTAGTTCCGGCACCCCACGTGGTGCTGGAGAAGAAGGCCAAGAAGAAGGCCACGGGGACCCAAAAGAGTTCCCGGCGCCTGGCGGTGTCGGATTCGCCCGACAACCCCGACGCACCCTCCGCCTCCGAAGACGAGGAGGAGTAAGAAGAAGAAGCCTCTACCCCTCCAACGGGGGGAGGAAAGAAAAGGAAGGCCACCCCAACTGGGGAGGCTGGAGGGTCCAAGAAGGGGAAGACCCTTCTGTCGGACTATGCCTCCGATGCCGAAGACGGCGGGGAGGAATGGCCATCCAGGGTCAAGCCCCTGGCGAATTCGTAAGTGTCCGATTACCCGAATGACTCATGGCGCTCCTCTATTATTCGGTAATCTCTAACATCGAATTTAATCATGCAGCCCGCGCAGAGCTCAGCTCGGCGATTCGTCGAGCGGCTCCCTGAATTCGTCGGATGTGAATAGTGCTTCACTTCCGATGGCCTCCTCCCCTCTCCCTGCGGATGACGCCGAGGTGGGGTCCCGAAGGGGACCGAACCAGGAGGAGGTGGTCCTGGAGGCGCCTCAAGGCGACCTCCCGGATTCCAAGCCAAAAGGGGGTAAAGCTCCTGAGGGGTCTAAGTCCGGCCCCGGGGCGGACACTGCTCCGGAACCACCAACGGTTCCAGAGTCCGACATGCGGCGCCTTCACAAGAAGGGCGAACCTTCGATGCCGGCGGCCTCCGTCCATCCGGAGGCGCCGGACAATTTGCTGGAGGCGCTTAACGGTGCCTCCATCGACGAGGAACACCGCACTGTTATGAGTGCGGTGATTCAAAAGGTTCAGTCCACCAAAAGCGGGCTGACAGAAGCCTGTACAAGTCTGTTAACAGGCTTTGAGGTATGTGTTAAAAAACATATAAAAAATGTTACGGCATAGACAGTATCCCCTGATGCTCAGTTCGGTGTTCGGAAAGAAAAGCCGAGCTGAGGATCTAAAAAGATATACGCAGGAGTCTAATAAAAATATGTCAATATGGGAATGCAGGCTGCGCTGCTGACCTCTGCCGCACTGACTGCGGAGGTCAATGCCTTGAGGGAGAACCTCGAGCGGTCCGAGAACGAGCTCGGTCGTGCCAAGAAGCAGCTCGAGGACAAGGAGGGTATGTAATACCGCATGTAAATGTATATAGAAATACTTGGTTGCAAATAATGACATGACCAACTTAAATGTTGCAGGGGCCACAGCCGAGGTGGCGACCCTGAAGGTGGCGGTCTCCAAGGCCGAAAACAGTGCGGCCCTGGAGCGCACCGAGTGAGAGAAGCAGGAGGAGCGCCTGGCGGAGGTGCGGCAAGATCTCTAGGCTCTCGTGGAAAAACACGAGAGGTTGGAGCGTGACTCGAAGACTCGAGAGTCCGAGCTCGCCTTGGCTCTTGAGAGTGCCAAAAATGCTAAGGCCGAAGCCTAGAAGGCCCTCCAGGAGATCGAGGCGATGAAGAAGATAGCGGCGGGTAAGGCATTCTTTATGCAAAGCAAGAATATAAAAGTTAATTATCTGCTACTTACCCGAATCCAGAGCTCTCCAGGAGCATTCGCCGATCTGCCCCGTAGTGTGTCTGATGCCACCGCATACTAACGAGCCGAAGAGGGGAGCTTGACGGAAAAAGTGTTCTGGTCTCAGTATGCTGAGGCCGAACATCTGGTGCCCCTGAGCGACCAGCTGAAGCAGCTGGTCGAGCTCCACAAGGTGGCCGAACAGGCCATGAAGGGCCTCATAGCTTGACTGTGGCCTGGAGAAGCCATGCCTGGGAGCTACTTCGGTCTGGTGCGGCGGCTGGTGGACGCGTGTCCATGGATTGAGGTCGTCAAGCGCTCCGTCTGTATCGAAGGTGCCCGTCAGGCCCTTGCCCGTGCTAAAGTGCACTGGGGCAAGCTGGACACTGAGAAGCTTTTGACGGACGCGCCACCGCCGGGCAAGGAGTATCGCACGCCCGAGATGTATTATAAGGGCGTCCTGAAGGGTGCTCACCGTATAGCGGACGAATGCTCCAAAGATGTAATATTTGAGTAGGCTCGCATATGTTATCCTGTACGATGAAAACTTTGTTGATATGCGTTAAGCAACGCTTGTTAATTTAAAATATTACCTTCTGTGTGGCCATTTATCAAATCTGAGAGATGCAAGTCGTCGGCTTTGACCCCCATGCCACGAGTGCTGGGGTGTTCGAGATAAACCTGAGCGCTCTTTTTCCCATTCTTGGGTCCATCTAGGGAGGCACTCAGCACAACGAACCAGGCCGTCGGACTTATAATGCTTTATCACTCTCACTTAGCCATAGAATTCTATAAATTTAAATTTTGGCGAAGCCCCTAGTATTCAAAAGACTGAGTTCGGGGCGCTATCCACGCCTAGGCCGGATAAGTCCGGTTCCTCGCTCTAAGCGGCATAAGTCTTTAAGGACTCGAAAAACCTCGCGAACAACGACCGGTCTCGCGCACTATCATGACGGTCAGTTTTAGCTTTCTCTACTGAGGTGTTAACACAGCTCAACTGGGGCACAATCGCAGTAGTTCTCCCAGCGCTACCTTAGCCAACATTGCGGAACGTAAGGTACCAAAACATGGGAGCCGGGCAAACCCAACTATTGACCAAAGACATGATTCGGAGCCGATGCATATAGTGCTATAAGTTCGGGGTGCCGCACTCATGAGAGTGTTCGGTCTTCTCACACCATGTTATGGGGTGCTTAAGCCCCTGGTGTATTGGCCGTACCAAAGTGTACGGTTGCAGGATGTCATGACTGAACATATTTGTATATATAAAAAATAAATGAGTACAATAATAGATAAGAGCTATGTATTGTTTATTAAAAAAGGGCTGCTGCGAAAGCAGAACGGTACAAGTAGTGCGATAAGCAAGAGATGGGATTATTTGACATGTCCCCCTCCTAGGGGCAAGCTGCGGGATTTTAAGTAAAACAGGTATTAAGCTCGTTATAGAGACCACCTGGACATTTGACGCGGCTTGTTTTCTCCCTGGCTGTTGCATCGTATGTTCGGCGAGTGTGTTACCGGACAGGCCTTCCGAATAGTTGGGTCCTTAAAGTGTATAAAAGGAAACGGCGGAATAGGGAGCCCCTTAGTGTGGTTGAGCCGCATTCTGGGCGTGCCGTAGTTGTGCCCCTCCCCTTATGCCCATGGTATCTCTAAGGCGTAATTATGTACGCGTGGTACCGATATCACCATCTGGCGAGGGCTGGGGTTGGGGCCGCATTGCTATGCTTGCTCGGAACGTGCCAGCCGGATTTGTTGTAGGTTACTTCGGGCTCGCTTGACGTTGTCCGGATGTTTGACACCTGGGTTGGAGGATTGCCTTGAGAGGCTACTCTGTACTTCCGCCGCCAGGGCCGCCGTGTGCTCCTCCATTCGGAGAGAGCGTTCGGTTATTCCATTTACCGTGATGACTCCGTGAGCTCCTGGCATTTTGAGCTTGAGATATGCGTAGTGCGGCACCGCATTGAATTTTGCAAATGCGGTTCGTCCGAGCAGGGCGTGATAACCACTGCGGAATGGGACCATGTCAAAGATTAACTCTTTGCTTCGGAAATTGTACAGGGATCCAAAGACCACTTCGAGTGTAACCGAGCCTATACAGCTGGCTTCTACACCTGGTATGACGCCTTTAAAGGTTGTCTTTGTGGGTTTAATCCTTGAGGGATCGATACCCATTTTTCGCACTGTATCCTGATAAAGCAGGTTCAGGCTGCTGCCGCCGTCCATTAGGACTCTGGTGAGGTGAAATCCGTCGATAATTGGGTCTAGGACCAATGCGGCGAATCCGCCGTGACGGATGCTAGTGGGGTGGTCCCTTCGATCAAAAGTAATCGGGCAGGAGGACCATGGGTTGAACTTTGGGGCGACTGGCTCCAACACATAGACGTCCTTGAGAGCATGCTTCCGCTCCCTTTTGGGGATGTGGGTTGCGTATATCATGTTCACCGTCCGCACTTGCGGGGGGAATCCCTTCTGTCCTCTGTTGTTCGGAGGCCGGGGCTCCTCCTCGTCATCGCTACACAGCCCCTTGTCTCTGGTTTCGGCACTTAACTTGCCTGCCTGCTTGAACACCCAACAATCCCTGTTGGTGTGGTTGGCTGGTTGTTCGGGGGTGCCGTGTATCTGGCACGAGCGGTCGAGTATCCGGTCTAAGTTGGATGGGCCTAGAGGGTTTCTTTTGAATGGCTTCTTCCGCTGACCGGGTTTAGAGCCTCTGAATCCAGTGTTGACTGCCGTATCCTCAGTATTGTCGCCGTTAATGCGGCGCTTGTGCTTGTTGCGACATGACCTGCCATTGTTGTCCTTGGTATCCAAATTACCAGGGCTCTTGGTTATGTTATTGCTACGTGCTAGCCAGCTGTCTTCGCCCGCGCAGAAGTGGGTCATGAGTGTCGTGAGGGCTGCCATAGATTTCGGCTTTTCCTGTCCTAGGTGCCGGGCAAGCCATTCGTCTCGGATGTTGTGCCTGAAGGCAGCAAGGGCCTCGGCGTCCAGACAGTTGATAATTTGATTTTTCTTAGTTAGGAACCGTGTCCAGAATTGTCTGGCCGATTCCTCTGGCTGTTGGATTATGTGGCTTAGGTCATCGGTGTCTGGTGGTCGCACATAAGTGCCCTGGAAGTTGTCAAGGAATGCGGATTCCAGGTCCTCCCAGCAACTAATTGACTCTGCAGGCAGGCTGTTAAGCCAATGTCGAGCTGGTCCTTTAAGCTTGAGCGGGAGGTATTTGATGGCATGTAGATCATCACCACGGGCCATGTGGATATGAAGGAGATAATCCTCGATCCATACCGCATGATCTGTTGGGCCATCGTATGATTCGATGTTCACGGGTTTAAAGCCCTCGGGGATTCGATGATCCATTACTTCGTCTGTGAAGCATAGTGGGTGTGCGACGCCCCTGTATTGGGCTATATCACGACGCAGCTCAGATGATCTTGGTCTGTTGTATTCGGCCTGGCCGTACTTATCATGTCCGGCGTGACGGCTGGTGTCACGTGAAGCGGGGCGCCCATGCGATCCGTAGATCGATCTTGCTTGCCTTGCCTTGTTCTCCAATATGTCTCGCAGGTCTGTTGCGTCTCCCCGTACTTTGGTATGTTTTGAGCGGTGCCGGGGTGCGGCTTGGGTCGAGGGCCCGAAGGCCTCTCTGTCGCGGCCACGGGGTGGCCGATCGGGCGCATCGTATGCTGGTGATGTAGGTTTAGTTGCTTCCTCCTCAAGTTGGGGTAGTAGCCTGCGCTTTGGGTAGCTCTTGGAGGGGCTCTCGAGTTTATACTCCTCGGCCGCCAGGACTTCGGTCCATCTGTCGGTTAGCAAGTCTTGGTCAGCTCTAAGCTGCTGCTGTTTTTTCTTGAGGCTACTTGCCGTGGCCATAAGCCTGCGTTTGAAACGTTCTTGTTCGACGGGATCCTCTGGCACGACGAATTCGTCGTCGTCGAGGCTTGCCTCGTCTTCGGAGGGAGGCATATAGTTGTCGTCCTCAACCTCTCTGTCGGCCGCTCTCTTATGAGGGCTGGCTCCTTCGTCCTCCTGCACTGAATCCTACTGGAGGGGATTATCTTCGGCACTGTCCGGCGTGTTGTTATCTCCGGTGCCGGAATCACCGTTTTTGCTTTGGCGGGACTTAGAGCGGAACCTCTGTCATCGGCGCCTGGGTTGCTTCTTGGAGGGGTCATCCTCCATTTTTTCCTCGCCATCCCCTGCTTTGGGGGTGTCCACCATGTATATGTCATATGACGAGGTGGCTTTCCAGTTCCATATAGGTGCTGGTTCTTGGTCGTCTCCTTCATCGGCGTCCATACCGTCGATGTCTTCGGAGTCAAAGTCGAGCATGTCGGTTAAATCGTCGACAGTGGCTACGAAGTGGGTGGTGGGTGGGCCTCGAATTTCTTCGTCGTCCGTATCCCAACCACGCTAGCCGTAATCCGGCCAGGGCTCTCCTGACAAAGAGAGAGACTTTAGTGAATTCAGGATGTCGCCAAAGGGCGAGTGCTGAAAGACGTCCGCGGCGGTGAACTCCATGATCGGAGCCCAATCGGGTTCGATCGGAATGGGTGCGGAAGATTCGGAGTTCGGAACGGAGTCCGCCACCTTGGAGTCACGGGCCTCGCAAAGGACTAGGCTGGTATTCGGCTCTATCGCCATAGATATTGCGGCTCCTGGGGCGGCGTCTAACCGTCCGTCCCTGGTTAGCGCAGTCGGCTCCGGGCTAATGGTCGGAGCGGACACCTGAGCGGCGCTCTGGGCGCTGTTCGGCGGCAGAGCTAGATCATGCCCATCGAGACAGTGCGGCGTGCTCGGTCGTGGCTCGAATCCGTCGAAGATCAAGTCCCCGCGGATGTCGGCCGTGTAGTTTAAGCTTCCAAACCTGATCTGATGGCCAGGGGCGTAGCTTTCGATCTGCTCCAGATGGCCAAGCGAGTTGGCCCGCAGTGCAAAGCCGCCGAATACGAAGATCTGTCTAGGGAGAAAAGTCCCACCCTCGACCGTGTCATGATTGATGATCGAAGAATCCATCGGGCCTAAAGGTGACGACACAGAGGAACTCTCAATGAAAGCACCAATGTCGGAGTCAAAACCGGCGGATCTCGGGTAGGGGGTCCCGAACTATGCGTCTAGGCGGATGGTAACAGGAGACAAGGGACACGATGTTTTTACCCAGGTTCGGGCCCTCTCGATGGAGGTAAAACCCTACTCCTGCTTGATTGATATTGATGATATGGGTAGTACAAGAGTGGATCTACCACGAGATCAGAGAGGCTAAACCCTAGAAGCTAGCCTATGGTATGATTGTTGTTCGTCCTATGGACTAAAACTCTCCGGTTTATATAGACACCGGAGAGGGCTAGGGTTACACAGAGTCGGTTGCAATGGGAGGAGATCTTCATATCGTATCACCAAGCTTGCCTTCCACGCAAAGGAAAGTCCCATCCGGACACGGGACGGAGTCTTCAATCTTGTATCTTCATAGTCCGGGAGTCCGGCCAAAGGTCATAGTCCGGCGATCCGGACACCCCCTAATCCAGGACTCCCTCACCCGTCGTAACTTTTATTAGTTGACATTCAATCCCCACCGTAACGTACTCCAGCGCCCCCTTCCCTTATTTTTATCTCCTCATCATTCTCATCTTTCAGAAAAATACTAAATGATAGTAGGTTGTTAGTGGACTTTGATTTACTATAAGTGATGCTTAGCTTGCCACGAGGTGAAGAATGGAAGAGCTTATCTCCTTATGTTAACAATTTGATATGTCTTATTTAGATGTCTTGAGAGGACCCAATGGATATCCAGTGGGTATGGATGTCCATCGGGTTTGGACATGGACATAATTTCTCATCCATGGATTTTTTCATGGGCGGGCAAAGACTGTCTGAATGGATATGGATATGGATTTGATATTGTTCAACCCGATCCAAACCCGACCCATTGCCATCCTTACTTCCAGCCGCTGCCCTATCACCGGCCACCTCCTGGCGCCCTGGCTTCTTCCCTCGCCGCTGGCCACCTTCCCGCGCCCGGCTTCTTCCCTCGCCGCCGGCCACCTCCCAGCGCCCCGGCTTCTTCCCTCACCACTGGCCACCTTCCAGCGCCCCGGCTTCTTGCCCCGCCGCCGGCCGCCTCCCCGTGCCCCGGCTTCTTGCCCCGCCGCCGGCCGCCTCCCCGCGCTCCGGCCAACGACTAGATCCAGCCGCCATGTCCCTGCAGCGCCCGCAGCCACGGCGCCCGGACCCCATCTCCACCTAACCCCAGCGACCCCAACTAGGCGCTCCCAGCCCCAGCGCCACCGACCACTGCACTACGTCGTCCCATCTCCTCGACACTGGCGGTTGTGCCACACTGCACCACCGTGGCTAGCTCTCCTCCAACCGGCGGCGACTCTCCCTTCCTCCAGCGCGACCATCCGCCCCAGGTCGAGCAAGTTCAGAAATTGCAGCGCCCTGCAGTTGGTGGTATGAAAAAAGTAAAGTTCATCTTGTCTATAGATTACAGCCGTTGTTGATTTCCGATTTTGTTTTTGAGAATTCCACCGTTGATCCCAAGCTCCACGGGCATCTCATGCATTCTTTGGTCTGTGTGTGCAATTATTCTATTATGGAGATATCAGTTCATTACAGCGCCGCTCCGGCTTTTCTCCTACAATGAGACTTGCGTATGGCTACAGGTTCATATCAAGGAAGTTTAGAAAAATTGCAGTGCGTTTCAGTTCATTGGATGAAAAAAGCAAAGATCATCTTGTCTAGTAGAGTTTGCTGCTGGTGTCCATTCATTATCGTTTTTGTTTTGGGAATTTTTCAAAACTTACTGCTGAGAACGGATGCAGTTTGATCTTGCACAAGTTGAAAATTCCCTAATGTTGAGTGTGTTCGTACAACCCTACGTCATGATACGTCTCCAACGTATCTATAATTTTTGATTGCTCCATGCTACTTTATCTACTGTTTTAGGCAATATTGGGCTTTATTATCCACTTTTATATTATTTTTGGGACTAACCTATTAACCGGAGGCCCAGCCCAGATTTGTTGTTTTATGCCTATTTCAGTGTTTCGAGGAAAAGGAATATCAGACGGAGTCAAAACGGAACAAAATCAACTGGAGAAGTTATTTTTGGAAGGAAACCCACCTGATGGACTTGGACCCCACGTCAGAAGATACGGGAGGTGCTCACGAGGGTGGGGGGCGCGCCCTCCCCCCTGGGCGTGCCCCCCTGCCTCGTGGGCCCCCCGTAGCTCCACCGACGTTCTCCCTGCACCCATATATACCTACGTGCCCTAAAACTTTTAGAACAGAAGATAGATCGGGAGTTTCGCCGCCGCAAGCCTCTGTAGCCACCAAAAACCAATCGGGACCCTGTTCCGGCACCCTGACGGAGGGGGATCCCATCACCGGAGGCCATCTTCATCATCCCGGCGCTATCCATGACGAGGAGGGAGTAGTTCACCCTCGGGGTTGAGGGTATGTACCAGTAGCTATGTGTTTGATCTCTCTCTCTCTCTCGTGTTCTCTCTCGTGTTCCTCTATGGCACAATCTTGATGTATCCTGAGCTTTGCTATTGTAGTTGGATCTTATGATGTTTCTCCCCCTCTACTCTCTTGTGATGAATTGAGTTTCCCCTTTTGAAGTTATCTTATTGGATTGAGTCTTTTATGAACACTTGATGTATGTGTTGCGTGGGATAACCGTGGTGACAATGGGTTATTCTATTGATCCACTTGATGTATGTTTTGGTGATCAACTTGTGGGTTTCATGACACTTGGGAACCTATGCATAGGGGTTGGCACACGTTCTTGACTCTCCGGTAGAAACTTTGGGGCACCCTTTGAAGTAATTTTATGTTGGTTGGATGAATCTGAGATTGTGTGATGCATATCATATAATCATGCCCACGGATACTTGAGGTGACAATGGAGTATCTAGGTGACATTAGGGTTTTGGTTGATTTGTATCTTAAGGTGTTATTCTAGTACAAACTCTTTTATAGATCGATCCGAAAGAATAGCTTTGTGGTGGTTTCATACCCGACCATAATCCCTACGTTTGTTCTCCGCTATTAGTGTCTTTGGAGTGACTCTTTGTTGCATGTTGAGGGCTTGTCATATGTTCTATCTATATTATTATTGTTGAGAGAACTTACACTAGTGAAAGTATGAACCCTAGGCCTTGTTTCCTATCATTGCAATACTGTTTACGCTCACTTTTACCGCTCGTTACCTTGCTGTTTTTATTATTTCAGATTACAAAAACCTATATCTACTATCTATTTTGCACTTGTATCACCATCTCTTCACCGAACTAGTGCACCTATACAACTTACCATTGTATTGGGTGTGTTGGGGACACAAGAGACTCTTTGTTATTTGGTTGCAGGGTTGTTTGAGAGAGACCATCTTCATCCTACGCCTCCTACGGATTGATAAACCTTAGGTCATCCACTTGAGGGAAATTTGCTACTGTCCTACAAACCTGTGCACTTGCAGGCCCAACAACGTCTACAAGAAGAAGGTTGTGTAGTAGACATCAAGATCTTTTCTGGCACCGTTGCCGGGGAGGTGAGTGCTTGAAGGTATATCTTTAGATCTTGCAATCGAATCTTTTTGTTTCTTGTTTTAGCACTAGTCTAGTTTATAAAGGAAAATTACAAAAAAATGGATTTGAGTTTGTCTCATATGCTTCACCTTTTTAATATCTTTCGTTAGTATGATGGAAAGGATAATTGTGCTCAAGTGCTAGAAGAAGAAATCTATAAAATGTTTGGCACTAAATCTTTGTATGATGAGCATGATTGCAATGTTGTTAGTATGAATTCTTTGAATATCCATGATGCTCATAATATGCAAAGCCACAAGCTTGGGGAAGCTATGCTTGATGAATATGATATATTTTGTCCCCCAAGCTTTGATGAGCAAATTTACTATGATGAAAGCATGCCTCCTATCTATGATGATTATTGTGATGATACGTATGCTATAAAGAAGAAGTTTGCTTATGTGGAGAGTAGAAAATTTTCTATGCTTGTAGATCATGAAAAGAATGCTTTAGGTGCTGGTTATATTGTTGAATTCATTCATGATGCTACTGAAAATTATTATGAGGGAGGAACATATGCTTGTAGGAATTGCAATAATGTCAAGTTTCCTCCCTATGTGCTTAAAGTTTTAAAGCTATGCTTGTTATGCCATCCTATGCTAGTTGATTATTGCGCCCATAAGTTGTTTTCTCACAAAATCCCTATGCATAGGAAGTGGGTTATACTTAAATGTGCTAGTCATGTGCTTCATGATGCTCCCGTTATGTTCCAATTCTTATCTTTTATGTGAGCATCATTGACATCATCATGTCTAGCTAAAAGGCATTAAAGAAAAGCGCTTGTTGGGAGACAACCCAATATTTACCTTTACTGTTTTTGTATGTCCACATGATTATGCTACTGTAGTAATCATGTTTTGTAGCTTTTGTTTCAATAAAGTGCCAAGTAGAACCTTTGGGAAGACTTGGGTCAAGTTTATATGATCTTGCTGTCAAAAGCAGAAACTTTAGCGCTCACGAGATTAGCTGCCATTTTTACTGGAGAGTTATTTTAGGTTGATTCTTTTTGAAGATGATTAATATACAAATTTCTCAGGTAAAGCAATTTATTTCATAATTTTTGGGGTTCCAGAAGTATACGTTTTATACAGATTACTACAGACTGTTCTATTTTTGACAGATTCTGTTTTCTATGTGTTGTTTGCTTATTTTGATGCATCTATGGCTAGTATTAAGTGGTATGGACCATAGAGAAGTTGAAGTACAGTAGATATTACACCAGTATGAATTTAGAATGAGTTCATTGCAGTACCTAAGTGGTGGTTTTATTTTCTTATACTAACGGAGCTTACGAGTTTTGTTTTGAGTTTTGTGTGGTTGAAGTTTTCAAGTTTTAGGTAAAGATTCGATGGACTATGGAATAAGGAGTGGCAAGAGCCTAAGCTTGGGGATGCCCAAGGAACCTCAAGGTAATATTCAAGGACAACCAAGAGCCTAAGCTTGGGGATGCCCCGGAAGGCATCCCCTCTTTCGTCCTCGTTCATCGGTAACTTTACTTGGAGCTATATTTTTATTCACCACATGATATGTGTTTTGCTTGGAGCGTCAATTTATTTTGTTAGTTCTTGCTTTCTGTTATTTAGATTAGTGTTTTGCATCTTTAGTTTCAATAAAAAAGTCAAGGATAGCCTTTGCCATGCTTATTTTGCTAGTTTGCATGTTGCTGTTTGAAAACAGAAAGATTACCGCTGTTGCAAAAATTCCCTAGAAAAGTCAGAGCATGGTCTAACGTTTAATATTTTTTCATATTGAGCTCTGATAAATTTATTACAGTGGGAATTTTAGTTCATAATTTTTGGAGTCAGGGAAGTATTGATACTCTTGCATTCTTTACAGACTGTACTGTTTTGGCAGATTGCTGTTATGGTTGCATTGTTTGCATATGTTTGCTTGTTTAATGATTCTATTTGATAATAGGAGTATTAAATATGCAGAGGCATTTAGTATGCAATGTTGAATAATAATTTTAGTGATTTTTTACAGTAGAATATGATAAGGTTTTGCATTGGTTTATACTAACCTATCTCACGAGTTCTTGTTGAGTTTGTTGTGAATGAAGCTTTTGATAAAAAGAGAAACCATGATATGAGAGAAATTAAGGAGACACAAAAGCTCAAGCTTGGGGATGCCCAAGGCACCCAAAGATATTATTTTAAGAAGTCTCAAGCATCTAAGCTTGGGGATGCCCCGGTAGGCATCCCACCTTTCTTCTTCAACAACTATCGGTTAGTATCGGTTGAGCCTAAGTTTTTGCTTCTTCACATGAGTTGTGCTATCCTTGCATTGTAGTTTCCTTTAGCTTTGCTTGCTGTTTGAATAAAGTACCTAGATCTTAAATTCTTTATTGAGAGAGAGCCTTCGTTTAGTTGCATAATTATTTAGCTACTCATTGATCTTCACTTATATCTTTCGGAGTAGTTTGTCGTTTGCTCTAGTACTTCACTTATATCTTTTAGAGCACAATGGTCGTTTTATTTTGAAGAAAAATTTGATCTCTCATGCTTCACTTAGATTATTTTGAGAGTCTTTAATAGCATGGTAATTTGCTTAATGTTAATATACTTGGTGTTCAAAATATGTGAAACTTTCTTTTGAGTGAATTGAATACTAAGATAAGTTTGATGCTTGATAATTGTTTTGAGATATGGAGGTGATAATATCATAGTCGTGCTAGTTGGGTGATTATGAATTTGAGAAATGCTTGTGTTGAAGTTTGCAAGTCCCGTAGCATGCACGTATGGTTAAAGTTATGTAACAAATTTGAAACATGAAGTGTACCTGGCTTGTGCATCCGTATGAGTGGCGGTCGGGGACGAGCGATGGTCTTTTCCTACCAATCTATCCCCCTAGGAGCATGCGCGTAGTACTTGAATTTTTGATGACTTCTAAATTTTTGCAATAAGTATATGAGTTCTTTTGATTAATGTTGAGTCCATGGATTATACGCACTCTCACCTTTCCGCCATTGCTAGCCTCTTCGGTACTGTGCATTGCCCTTTCTCACCTTGAGAGTTGGTGCAAACTTCGCCGATGCATCCAAACCCCGTGATACAATACGCTCTATCACACATAAACCTCCTTATATGATCCTCAAAACATCCACCATACCTACCTATTATGGCATTTCCATAGCCATTCCGAGATATATTGCCATGCAACTTCCACCATCATCATCATGTCAGGCATTACTTTTGTCATATTGCCATTGCATGATCTTGTAGTTGACATCGTATTTGTGGCAAAACCACCATGCATTACTTTTCATACATGTCACTCTTGATTCATTGCACCATCCCGGTACATCGCCGGAGGCATTCATATAGAGTCATATCTTGTTCTAAGTTTCGAGTTGTAATCCTTGTGTTGTAATCAATAGAAGTGTGATGATCATCATTATTAGAGCATTGCCCAAAAAAAGAGAAAGGCCAAAAAAATAAAGGCCCAAAAAATATAAAATAAATAAATAAATAAATAAAGGGCAATGCTACTATCTCTTTTTCCACACTTGTGCTTCAAAGTAGCACCTTCCTCTTCATGTAGTGAGTCTCATATATTGTGCTTCAAAGTAGCACCTTGTTCCTCATGTAGTGAGTCTCATAAGTTGTCTTTTTATACTAGTGGGAATTTTTCATTATAGAACTTGGCTTGTATATTCCTACGACGGGCTTCCTCAAATGCCCTAGGTCTTCGTGAGCAAGTGAGTTGGATGCACACCCACTAGTTTTCTTTTGTTGAGCATTCATAGCTCTAGTGCATCCGTTGCATGGCAATCCCTACTCCTCATGTTGACATCAATTGATGGGCATCTCCATAGCCCGTTGATTAGCCTCGTCAATGTGGGACTTTCTCCTTTTTTGTTTTCTCCACACAATCCCCATCATCATATTCTGTTCCACCCATAGTGCTATATCCATGGCTCACGCTCATGTATTGTGTGAAGGTTGAAAAAGTTTGAGATTATTTAAGTATGAAACAATTGCTTGGCTTGTCATCAGGGGTATAGAAGTTGGGAACATCTTTGTGTGACGAAAATGAAGCATAGCCTAACTATATGATTTTGTAGGGATGAACTTTCTTTTGCCATGTTATTTTGAGAAGACATGATTGCTTTGATTAGTATGCTTGAAGTATTATTCTTTTTGTGTCAATATGAACTTTTGTCTTGAATCTTTCGGATCTGAATATTCATATCACAATTAAGAAGATTTACATTGAAATTATGCCAAAGTATCACTCCGCATCAAAAATTCTTTTTTTATCATTTACCTACTCGAGGACGAGCAGGAATTAAGCTTGGGGATGCTTGATACGTCTCCAATGTATCTATAATTTTTGATTGCTCCATGCTACTTTATCTACTGTTTTAGGCAATATTGGGCTTTATTATCCACTTTTATATTATTTTTGGGACTAACCTATTAACCGAAGGCCCAGCCCAGATTTGCTGTTTTATGCCTATTTTAGTGTTTCGAGGAAAAGGAATATCAGACGGAGTCAAAACGGAATGAAATCAACTGGAGAAGTTATTTTTGGAAGGAAACCAACCTGATGGACTTGGACCCCATGTCAGAAGATACGGGAGGTGCTCACGAGGGTGGGGGGCGCGCCCTCCCCCCTGGGTGCGCCCCTTGCCTCGTGGGGCCCCCGTAGCTCCACCGACGTTCTCCCTGCACCCGTATATATCTACGCACCCTAAACTTCCAGAACAGAAGATAGATCGGGACTTCCGCCACCGCAAGCCTGTGTAGCCACCAAAAACCAATCAGGACCCTGTTCCGGCACCCTGCCGGAGGGGGATCCCATCACTGGAGGCCATCTTCATCATCCCATCGCTATCCATGACGAGGAGGGAGTAGTTCACCCTCAGGGCTGAGGGTATGTACCAGTAGCTATGTGTTTGATCTCTCTCTCGTGTTCCTCTATGGCACGATCTTGATGTATCCCGAGCTTTGCTATTGTAGTTGGATCTTATGATGTTTCTCCCCCTCTACTCTCTTGTGATGAATTGAGTTTCCCCTTTTGAAGTTATCTTATCGGATTGAGTCTTTTATGAACACTTGATGTATTTCTTGCGTGGGATAACCGTGGTGACAATGGGTTATTCTATTGATCCACTTGATGTATGTTTTTGTGATCAACTTGCGGGTTTCGTGACACTTGGGAACCTATGCATACGGGTTGGCACACGTTCTTGACTCTCCGGTAGAAACTTTGGGGCACTGTTATGTTGGTTGGATGAATCTGAGATTGTGTGATGCATATCGTATAATCATGCCCACGGATACTTGAGGTGACAATGGAGTATCTAGGTGACATTAGGGTTTTGGTTGATTTGTATCTTAAGGTGTTATTCTAGTACGAACTCTTTTATAGATCGGTCCGAAAGAATAGCTTTGTGGTTCGTTTCGTACCCGACCATAATCTCTACGTTTGTTCTCCGCTATTAGTGTCTTTGGAGTGACTCTTTGTTGCATGTTGAGGGCTTGTCATATGTTCTATCTATGTTATTATTGTTGAGAGAACTTACACTAGTGAAAGTATGAACCCTAGGCCTTGTTTCCTATCATTGCAATACCGTTTACGCTCACTTTTACCGCTCGTTACCTTGCTGTTTTTATTATTTCAGATTACAAAAACCTATATCTACTATCTTTTTTGCACTTGTATCACCATCTCTTTGCCGAACTAGTGCACCTATACAATTTACCATTGTATTGGGTGTGTTGGGGACACAAGAGACTCTTTGTTATTTGGTTGCAGGGTTGTTTGAGAGAGACCATCTTCATCCTACGCCTCCTACGGATTGATAAACCTTAGGTCATCCACTTGAGGGAAATTTGCTACTGTCCTACAAACCTGTGCACTTGCAGGCCCAACAACGTCTACAAGAAGAAGGTTGTGTAGTAGACATCACGTCACACAAAGTATTGCGCTAGGTAATGGAGTTTAACTTTCTGCACACAGTCATACAAATCTAATGTTCCTTAATTATCCAGACAAGTGAGAAAATGGAGAATCCCTCCGTTCTGCATAGTGCGTTTTAGCGAGCTAGGAGTTTTTGTTTGTGTGGTAGTAAAAAGCTTGCTACAAATTGCTGAGTGCTTCCTTGCACGTGCCCATGGTGAAGAGATGTAGATTAATTATGGCAGTGACTCTGAATGAGACTGAAGGTGCACAATTCTTGGTCCACATCTTGGTTTTCAAAAAAAATGCTGATACGTTTAGGAAAAGAAACCCCACACTTGTTTCTCTTAACCATTTATCTACAATGGTATCCAGTCTGTAATATAGGAGTTTTGCTCCTTTGCTTTATTTGGTCAGTTAAGACTTCTTCAACTTGAGCTTCAGAATAGAGTAGCTAGACCTATCTGCCTTTATTGAATTTTGCTGGGAGCTAGTAGTACCTAAAAAGAGGAAGC
Organism: Triticum dicoccoides; assembly: GCF_002162155.2. NCBI lineage: Eukaryota > Viridiplantae > Streptophyta > Magnoliopsida > Poales > Poaceae > Triticum > Triticum dicoccoides. Next base: position 418,864,044 of record NC_041381.1, read on the forward strand.
TGGCATCTCCGTTTACCTAAACATGATAGCACGTGTGATGCTACAAAATTTTGTTGGGGCTGGATGAGACTTTTGCCATACCCCTTGTATTTTTTTGTTGTAGTCAGTCCACGTTTTAAAATCCTGTAAGGTTAGATATATCACCTAAAAAAGTTAAAAGTAAAAAATCTGTAAGTTTAGTGCGTGTAAAGCTACAATTCTGAGCTTCTTGTCCAGTCATACTAGTACTTCAATGTTGATTCCATGTTTTTTTTGTAGTTAGCATTGAAGTGTCTACAATTCAATTTTGCAGGAATGAGTGAGTGCCTTCATCCAAGACACGAGCGACGATTCGGCCTTGGCATCACAAACTGGTTCAGTTTGATCTCGCACGAGTGGGCAGGTCCTCGATGGCGTGTGCGTCAGTTCCACCCTACGGTCGAAGGTGAGCGTACTCCTCGCCGCCTTCCCGCCGACGGGCACATTCCTCCAATTGGTTGTCTTGCTTCCTCCTGCTTCTCTGCCAGCTAACATCAGCTTAATTCTTCTACTAGAAAAAAGGTGTGTGAATACAAGTGGATTGCAGTGATAAATTTGGGCTGGGATTTTTCTCTCTAATAGATCTTCTCTGACATGCGGCTGCTGCAGCGACAGAAGCATCAGCACCCTTGATGGTGTACGGTTGCTGAATCCTTGTGTGTTGCCCCAACTAATGCTACTTCCTGGCATTTAGACGTGGTGCTACTGCTGCTGATGCGTGCGTTGGCTCTTCTCACCAGTACTGCTGCTGCTGATGTGTGTCGCTATTGGTCCGCTGCTGCTGATGTACTTTCGCTCTTGTACTGACAGTTCATGAATTTAGGAAGCTGCAACCTATGACATTATTCTGTACTGAGATTTTGGTGCGAGAACAATAACGTCGAGAGCATGTGCATGAACAAGTAGTTGTGCATGGGTAGAATTTATTGAGGATTCTAGAGAGCTGGGCAAGCCAAAGTAAATCATGCACTCACCCAAAAGTTCATCGAAAACGTTTACCTCAGTTCAGTCTCAAGAGTTGCTGGTTTCGGTATTTACTTACCTTCATGTGCAGTAACAAAGTGTGTGCATTTGGTGGTTTTGTGAAGGAGTTAAGCTTTTATTTGATTTTCAGTTCGGGTTTATAAATGGAATAAATTTATGTAGAATTCAAGGGACTTTGATTAGATTTGTACTATTTGTTCATGGAAAAGGAATCTGCTCTTCTCTTTGTTGAAATTACAATATGTAGTTTTGCTCTCAGCATTGCAATTCCACATGTTTGTTATATTAATTATTAGTTTGTGTATCTAGCCGGCCGTGTTGTGTATTCTGGTCAGTTCGTGTCTGTATTGTGTTGCCCTCGAGCTGTATGAGAGGCCGCCCGCGGAGCCGAGGAAGTCGCCGATCTGGTCGAGGCATGCTCTTATTCTCTATTTTCAGTAGTACAAAAATTTGAAAGTTCGAATGCCAGACCTTGGTAAGTTCTCCTTGACAAAACATCATCTCTCATAGTTGTTCCTACTTTTGTAGGTTGCAGCAAAAACAAGATGCACAAGTTCATTTTTTGTATGCTTTTCAGTACATCTACTTCCTGACGGTGAGTCATATTTCCTTTGTGTTTCCATCTTCATATATAGCACAAACAAGTGCTTGTGGTTATGCTTCAGAATGAGCACAGTACTGCCTCTTGGTTCAGTTCAATATATAATTTGTGTTGTCACCGGGATGGAATTAGGTGTGGTGTACCATCAGTCACTACTATTGATTTAGCTAGTTTGGTAGTACATGATAGTGGGCGTCTCAAAAGTATGTTTACGTTTGATGCATGGCTTATCTTGATACTAGGCATCATGCCACTTTACAAAGACATTTCAGGGATCAGACCATTCTACAGCCTAAATATTAAACTACACGCCAGGAAATTAGTACCTTTGTGCTTGCTAGGTGTTTGCATATGTCTCTAAGAACCAAACAGTACTAGTAACATCCTATATAGGGCCGTGAGTGTGCTATTAAGTTTGTTGATATGTTTCTTAAGGACAAAAATGGAAAAATTGCATCCTTTCAGTTCATCTTGGGGGTCAAGGACAAGTAAATTTAGTGTCATTGCTAAAATGTAGGCGCTCGCCACTGTCATCTCCGACCGGATCCAGCCTGGCTCCCCCTGGTTGATAACACGGCTTGTGCTGCTATGGTGCTAGTGTGGATGGGTAACAAGTTCAACTACGAGTCCAGACCAAGTTCTGGTATGTTGCATGTTTCCCACACATTCCCTAGGAAAAATACTTCTTAGCATTCTGCAGTTCTTTAGTTCATTCAGAGATTGGACTTGATCTTATCCATGGAAACAGAGTAGAGATGAAACATTAGGGTGGCGAAGTTGACCTGCCCAAGACCAAAACCGTATTCATAATACTGAACTGGAGTATAAGATAAAAAATTAGTCAATACGTTCATCTTTTACAAACACGTACATGCTCAGAATTCTCCTCTGCATGTTATCTCAAAGACAACTAAGAAAAACTGAAATTGATTGATCAAGCCATGGCACTAAATTTCAGATCTGACCCAAAATGGTAGAAGAAATGTAAGTGACATGCCAAGTCTGAAGGTGGTAAATTTTGTAGTTATCTGGTTAGTAGTTTATGCTTTCTAAAATCTTCAGTTCTCTGGTTAGATAAATAATTGTCATCTTTGCAGAAACACTGGCAGTCTACAAATTCTATTATTGGTAGTAGTTGTTCAATGTATATATTAGAAGAAGTAAAAAAGGAAAACAGTGGTGCCGTGCATGAGGACATGAGGTGGCACCACACAAAGCAACAAATAATGGTGGTGGAGGCCGTTCTGTAGGCTGCCTTCAGTGCTCGTGCCACGGCATTCCGCCACCACTCCAGACCATTCACCATCGCCTCACGAGTTCGTTCAACAACGGAGGGGGCGTCGCGCTGCGGGTGGACGTGGTGTTGCGCTGGGGTCCTCGATAGTTAGGGCTCCTTCATAAAGGAGCACAAGCGGCGGCTGGCAAAATGCATGACACAACGCTCCACCGGCCTTCCTCCTCTTGTTGGGAGGCTGTCAGCCTGTTGTTGACTCCTGTGTGCGTGTAGGGGCTGCACGCCCAAGCCGTTCACCTCCGCCACTGTCGGCTGTTCAACGATGCAACCATAGACCATTCACCTCCAAACCCCCAATGTTCACCTTGTAGGCCTTTTTCAGTTAACCTCGTAGGCTTTTTCGGGTTCACCTTGTAGGTTTGTATGCTTTTTTCAGTTCATCTTGTATTGTAATTTGCTGCCCAATTTACTGTTGCTAAATGTTGTTATATGCTGACTACTATATATTGACATAAAAACTCAGAATAGTTCAGACCAAAAAAACAAGTTCAGAGAAGCCAACTTGACAAGTCCACCTTATAATTTGTATACTTTGTGGTTGTACTGCCGTAGTGTTTGCATAAGCTCTGACAGGTTTGGGGCTTCACTCTGTTAAGATTCAGGAGATAAATTTCCTATTGTGGGAAGAAATGTTGCGATATCATCATCATAATTAACTATCATCTATTTTATTTCCTGAAAATACAAACTAGGTGTGCTAGTTCAGTATGTAAACTAACATCAGTACATGGCCTCCTGCGCGGCGGGATCCATAGTTGGCCTCTTGCCAAGTTCTGCTGCAGGTTTGAATCCCTTCAGTTCACTGCGATCTCTCCTAGTAAGTTCAGTGTGTGTAATGATTTTTTTTCGTAAAATGCGGCAGTGGGCTGTGTCTTCTGCCAACAGCCTCGTTGTGGCATCAGTTATGCTTTGTGCTCAGTACGAAATTAAACGCGCTCTGTATTAGAAGTTCATGAGAAGGATTTGTTGAATTGGTAGTGTACTTTATCCAAACAACTATAAAAGAGGGATTATTGGCATGTAGAAACACGATCTCATGTACACATGTTTGGCCTTCTAAAAGCTCTAAGAGCAGCACCATCAGTTAATGAATTAACTAGGCACCAATAGGTAATCATGGTAGATAGTTTCAAGTGAAATGGCCACCATTTCAAGAAAGAATAGCTCATCAAGGGTGGGGAGGAAGCTATATCTTCTCTAGGAACTTTTTTATTCAAAAAGCTAGTGCATGCCATGACCACTAATTCTTACATATTGTCCTGTTAACCCAGAAAATTAGCAAAACTAAGTTTTGACTTTGCTTAATTGCCATCCAGTTACTGAAAGTTTTATGTCTTATGCTCTGTTGCTGCAGCGCTCCGGCCATTCACAGCCACCAGCTCGGCCCGTTCAACAACACAGCGCTAAACTGTTATACGCCACAGATCAGGAGGTGCTAGCTTTTCCCCACCTTCCCCTGGACGTTCATATCCTTCTCTTGTGTATATTCAGTTCAACATCTGGTGGTTCTTCAGGTCACCTTAGTGTGCATTTTCTTTTCATCTTGCCAGTGAAGGAGCTCCGCTTTGGTTCATCTTGCAGGTTTGTTTCGGCAGTACAAACACATTGCCATTGTGAGTACAGATGTTTATCGCCATGTTCCATGGTTTTTGTTTTCTTATATATTGCTTCTCCATTCAATTCCATACTTATATGAGAATAATTGATGGTCTATAGGTGCTTGTTGAAATGCTTATGAGAACCAATTTTTGTTGTTTGGTATTTGGTATAATATGGCAAAGAAAGGATACCCTATGTTGCCTCTTGCCAAATAGCTTTATTTGAAGTTCCATTTTGCCAGCAAGTGTATGGTCAGATTCTCTTGAAAATGTTATAAAAGCCACAAGTGCTACAACGGTGCCGCCACACCTCCGGTTTCTCTTTGGTATATTTTCCATATGACTTGCACCAGTTCTTCAGTGCGCGATTCGACAAAAAGACCATCAGTTCAATTACTAAATCACTAAAAAAATTTGTATTGCTACAAGTTCAATTGCTTCAGTTCGAGCGGGTGCACAAAACACAATGTTCTAGTCCGTACTATCCACATGTGTTGCAAGTTCAAGTGTTTCAGTTTGAACATTTGCTACCCTAGTCATTTGTTTGTTGCTACAATGTCATAGTCGTACTTCTCATTCTTGCATGAAACTTTTCTATACCATCGTGTTTATTTCTAAATGCCAGTCACTTTTTTCCCTTCAGGTGTTTGCTTAAATGCCTAAACAAAGATCAATTTTAGTTCAGTGCAAATCTTATTTTAAGTTCAGTACAATTCCTTATTTTAGTGTGGGCAATCCTTCAAATGTCTTGCCTTATATTACTGCCTCATCCATCATATTATTGCGAAAAGATTTGTTGCCCATGGCAACAGTAAACATTTTATGCATGAAAACCCATGTCTTTATCTGTTGGCTATTGGAAAATGTGTTCTGGATTGTAGATCATATCTTTCTATACTCTTTCTTGATGTCAGTACATAGAACAAAAAATATTACATCAAAGTGACTATGTTTAGGTAAGTATAGGGTACATGTATACAACATTTAATCTGTAGTAGTAGTAGCAGTCTTGCTATGTAATACATTAGCGTGAACAGCTAGCGGTTCATCTTCCAAAATGGATTTATATATTATGTTAATAACCGGTGTGCTCTTGTTATCAGTTCGTGTGTGCTCCTATCATCAGGTCGTGTGCCAATTTGTTATCAGTTTTGTGTGTGTGAGTTGGTAAACCAAGTGTGGCTGCTGCAGAAAAAAGGCACATGGATGTGTTGCCCTCAATTCTCTCTCGACAAATCCAGCAGTGCAGGTTCTCTGGTGCCCCAAGTATTGCCGGCGGCGATGCCTGCATAATGGCCCATCCGAGAGATGCTACTTTTGGTGCATATTTATCTATTTAGTTTTGTGTTCTGTTGTTTGATCCAATTGATCCTTGTGTTAATGTTTGTATATGTTGTGCACTTTTGATCCCATCATGAAGTGAAAAATGACAAGCGAGCTAAGTACTAGTTCGGAAAGTTTGCAAGTTCGAACAGATAAACATAGAAAAGTTCATTGAAAAAGTTTGGTTTGCCTGTTCAATGAAAATTTCTTGCTAAAGAAATATCTCTTGTGCACTTATTTATTCACCTGAATATTTGGTTTGATTCTCAGGTGCGAGATGGCGGCCGCCGACGTCGCTAAATCCCTATACAAACTACTAGTTGGCTGCTCCCAGCGGTAAATGTGGTTGGGTTCAGCAGCTAGCTCTTGCTCGAGCAAACATTTGGAGAACTTTATTGTGTTCTTGTGGTGGTGATTGATTTTAGGATCAGTAGCTAGCTTGTGTATGGAACCTGCAAGTTCAATATTGGCAGTAGATTCAGTTTTTGTTGTACAAATGTCTTAGTGTTCACATTCATTTGGGTAGAATTTTATTTTATTCAGCTACATAAACCATGCAGGTTCACTGGTGATGATTCCATAAGTTCGGACAAGAAAACAAATAAGAATTAAAACAAAAAACTTTAAATTCTATAAGTATAAGTGCTCATCCATACATGATAATTCAAGATAGTAAAAGTTTAAAATGGTAAAAACTCAAGTCGCAAAACAGGAGGAGTCTAAAACATCGTTGCAAAAAAAAATTGACTTCCAAAAATGGGAAACACAGAAAACTTTTTTTTGGGAAAAAATAGCATTTAGTTCAACGATATAAACTATGCAAGTTTAGTGCAAATTTCTACAAAAAAATAACTCAAAACCTAAAAAATCCCACGGAAATTCAAATGGTAAAAGTTCAAGTCGTAAAATGAGAAAAGTCTAGAACAACGTTGAGAAAATTTAAGTTAAAACAAACACAGAAAAACACACGTGACAGCCACCCCAGTTCAGGCGTAGTAAGTACCTCAGTACGAGTTAAAAACGGTGGTTCGTTTGGAATAAAAGAAATGGCAGAAATTCAAATTGTAAAAATGCAAACAAAAAGAGAAACCCCATGAAAATCCTGCTTAGTAAGTACATCAGTACAAGTCGTAAAATGAGAAAAGTTCAGAACATCGTTGTCAAAAGAATGTTGAGTTCAAAAAAACATTTTTTTGAATAAAATATCATTCAGTTCGATGATACAAACCATGCAAGTACAGGGGCGACGATACAGTAAACCGTTGAAAATTTACGAGCAAAAATATTACAAAAAAATAGAGCAAAAGCTAGTTAGTGAAAACATGCTTAGTACAAACTCATGCAAACATCAGTAAGTACTCTTTTTTAATAATAATTCAAAATTACTCTACAAAAAATAGCTCAGTACAAACACGCACATATATCAGTACAAGTACTCTGTTTTTCAGACGGGAAAACAGCAGGATCCGTCTTGCCGTATTCCAAATTAATCTTAAACGGTTGTGAGGTAGAGAAAACACCCAACATGAGTAAGTTTCACATTTTCGATAGCTACCCAATGGTATATTATTTGCCCCATTTCGACAAACTTTTTAAAAAAATCGTGTTCTAAACCAATTTTAACCGTATTTGAATTCGTATTTAGACCGTAAGGAATTAGAAAAAACTTTCTATATGCAAAAGTTGCGCATTTTCCATAGTTTTTCAATGCCGTATCATTTGCATCAATCCGACAAACCGTTTGCAAAAAACAGTGAAAAAACATTTCGCCCAAAATTTCACTGTTTTTCAAATTACTTTTAAATCATATAGAATTTTAAAAAATAGTAGATATATGGAAGATGCGGATTTTCACAAGATTTCCAACGCCATCCCATTTGCTCAATTCCGACAAACCGTTTGAAAATTAAGTCGAAAATATGATTCGTGTTTTCGGTTTTGAAAAAAAAGTTTTTTTCAAAACTGCTCTTAAATCATAATTTTTTTGCAAAAACAAATTATAAGATTGTAATGTGGATGTCAAGAGCTTTACAACGATATATTACATGCCCCATTTCGACAAAAAAAGTTGCAAAAATATTTGAACTAAAGAAGATGATTTTTAACCGCAACAAAAAGCATCAGTTCAACCGCTCAAATTTCATCAGTTCTACCGCTTGAATTCATCAGTTCAAGTAGGGTAACAGAATAATATTCTGTTACGCATAACAGAATAGCCTAGATGTATGTATATATA
>NC_041381.1:418872497-418878392 GCF_002162155.2 Triticum dicoccoides
AAGTGTGTACTTGTTAGTTAAACCTATATATAAATTGTGACACTAAATACGACTAGTAAGTAGTACAGTAGCAGTACTAGTATACGTCGGTCAAATTATTCATCATGTCCAGTTTCAAAAAAATTATTCATCATGTCCACACATTGAATTGACGTGACAACACGCTGTGCGTGAGGTGACACAAGAATCCCGGAGGCGTGTTCGGGTATTCTGGACTTTAGATTTGGTGTACCACTTATCTATCGAAATCTTTCATCATTCACTTAAAACAGTCGATTGATCATACATTGAGTACCATATAACTGGAATTACCGATGCAAGTCGAAGAAGGATTGGCTGGTGCTGCCGGCTGGCGTCAAGTTCGATCCCACGGATCAGGAGCTGATCGAGCACCTTGAGGCCAAAGTGAGTTCTGACAACGCGAGATCTCACTCTCTCATCGATTTGTTCATACCAACCATCGACAGCGAGCACGACATATGCTACACCCAACTTGAGAAACTTCCAGGTAAGACACCGATCGGCCATCTACTTGCACAAACATATTCCTTTGTTTATAGCTCTATTTTTCTTTTTAGACGCAGACCTGGTGAAGCAATTATAATTTGACAGTTAATAAAAAGTTAAACAAGTGACTGCAACATGCCAAAGATGTTATGAAAATGCAAACTACGTACACTAAAACCTGTATTCGACAATACTGCAGGTATCGCACTGAGTGGCCTAAGGAAGCATTTCTTCCGGCGCAATTCTAGGGCGTTCAAAAGGGGCATGTGGACGCATTGCAAGATACAGTCGGAGTGCGGCATGCACGCGATGTGGCACAAGACCGGCAATACCTTGCCGGTGATGGTCAATGGCTGGCAGACGGGCAGCAAAAAGGTTTTGGTGCTGCACACCAACAAGAACTTCGACCAGCCAAGGACCAACTGGGTGATGCACCAGTACCACCTCGGGGACCTAGAGCAAGAGAAGGAGCGGGAGCTGGTCCTCTACAAGATTTTATGCCAGACGAACACTAGGGCTAGGAGTAAAAAGATTATAAGTTAGTTTGGTATTGGTAGTTGTACTACCTTATCGTCCGCAAGTTGGTATTATTGTTAACGATCTTTTGGTATGAACTTGCATTTGCTTCCAACCATCATGTCGACGGTCGATGTGGATATAAAGGTGAATCATTTGTTTCGAAACGAATTTTCAGGCACCTGATTTTTACTTGATGGGTAGCATAAGCACCTGCCGTTCGAATTCCCAGTTCTCCAATTTTTTCGAAACAAGTGTATGCACTTATTATCACGATGAAAAAACAATATGCCTACTGCATCCCAGTTATCAGTCTGTACTTGCAGAATTCTCTCATTTATTGAGCACGTATATTGTTTTTTCAGGTCGAGCAAGTTTCAACTAGGCTGTAGACTGCCCAGGCTTGGTTTTGTCTTTAACAGGCCCAGCCCATGACGACAATGGGGCACAAAGATCCAGTAGGTATCTACTAGCCTCTGGCCCGCCAGCGTTAGTTATATTCTATATTACAACATCCGCAGGCAGTTTTTTCACTTAATCAAACACACAACCAAGTTCTATTTTCCTCTTGAAACGCATGTCCTACATCTGTTTCCTAATCTCTACCTATAGTTTTACTAGTTCATATACACGTACCATTATATTGAAAACACATAAAATTCCCTTATCATATTTACATCCTTATTTTTGTTGTTTTTTCCCACCCATCGCTAATTTTTTTACCACTGGTTTTCCCTTAAACCAACTCAATTGTCCCATGTCTTATTTGCTTACAAAAACAAATTTTTTTGGCAAATCAATAAGTTCTTAAAAAAATGTTTATCATTTCTGGATTATAACAGTTCGGACTCCACCGAAATATGCAAAATAAGGTTGAACTTTTTGACCGTGGTCCTGGGCAGAAAATGGGCTGTAATAAATTACTTAAGAATTAGCAATTGGGCTGCAAATTATAAAAAAAGCAAATGGGCATTACGTTCTTTGCCACAGATTTGGAGGCCGACTTGTGGACCTACTAAGTTCATGCGTACACAAGGTTTCTCAAAAAAGAAACTTAGTCAACAATCGACTCTACCAGCGTCAGATCGTTATATGTCAATCTAACGGCAATCGTGCTTCTTCAGTCTCTGATCTTCCTACCCCAGCCGCCCAAACTAGCGCCGTCGGAACCGCCTGCTCCCGCCTCCCATGGCCGGCTGTGCTGCCGGGCAGGCCTCGCGGCCCCATCATACTCGCATCCCTGGCCTGTCTATCCTTCTACTCACCCACACCTCTTGTTATTTTTGGGCGACGGCAGCCGAACTAGTCAACCCTTGTACTCTCCACCGCGTAGGCAGCCACTGCCGTGTCTTCCCCGGCTTTGTGTCGTTCCCTTCGTAGGCCTCACTGTCGTCCACCGCCCTGGTGCTCTCGGCGCGGCGTGGTCAACTTGGTCAACGAACGACATCCATCGGAAGTGGACTGTACATGGAGAGGCTGACATCTGGGTCCACGTCCGCACACAAGGAAATGCCTCCTTATTATGCGCAAAATAATGATTCCTCCACCTGAAATCTAGGACCCGTCGGAAGGGCTTCTGTATTTCGCCAAAAAAAGTTCCCTCTGCTGACAGGTTGGACCCACAAACTATTTCTTCGCAAGCAAGGAAGTGCCTTCTTATTGCGCACAAAAAACTGTATACCCCCTGCCAGCTGGGACCCACCATAGTGGGAGGCTGACTTCTGGGCCTACTAAGTTGACGGGGACGGAGGGCTTTGTCAACTTAGTCAATATATGAACGATTCTAGCTCCAGTCACCGTATGATGTCCATCCAACGGCCATAGTGCTTCTTCAACCTCTGGTCTTCTTGCTCCAGCCGCCCAAAGCAGCGCCGATCGTGCCGCATGCTCCTGCCTCCCATGGCCGGCTGTGCTGCCACGGAGGCCTCACCGCCCCCATACTACTCCCACCGCTGGCCAGGCCATCCCTCCACTCACCCACACCCCCTATTATTCTGCAGCGGCGGCAGTCTCACACCACAGCCAAACCAGTGAACCCTCGTACTCCTCTATGCGTGGGCATCCACTGCCGCATCTTCCCCGGCTCCGCGTCGTCCCCTTCCTAGTCCTCAGCATCGTCCACCGCCGTGGTGCTCTCGGCACGGCATGGTCAATGTGGTCAATGACCGACTTCCGTCGGAAGATTACTATACGTAGAGAGGCTGACAGCTGGGTCCACGGCAGCCGCAATGAAGTGCCTCCTTATTACGTGCAAAATAATGATTCCTGCACCTGACAGCAGGGACCACCGGACAGGCCACCGCATTTCGCAAAAAAAATCGTTTCCCCTCTGACTGCTGGGACCCACCGGACAGGCCACCGTATTTCACGAAAAAACGTTCCACCCGCTGTCAGCTCAGACGCACCGGAAGTGCCTCCTTATTACGGACAAAAAAATGAATACTCCCCCTGCTAGCTGGGACCCACCTTGGTGGGAGGCTAACTTGTGGGCCTACTAAGTTGACGGGGACGGAGGGCTTTGTCAACTTAGTCAATATGAACGATTCTAGCTCCAGTGACCGTACGATGTCCATCCAACGGCCGTAGTGCTTCTTCAGCCTCTGGTCTTCTTGCTCCAGCCGCCCAAAGCAGCGCCGGTCGTGCTGCATGCTCCTGCCTCCCGTGGCCGGCTGTGATGCCATGGAGGCCTCACCGCCCCCTACTACTCCCACCGCTGGCCAGGTCATCCCTCTACTCACCCACGCCCCCTATTATTCTGCGGCGATGGCAGCCTCACATCGCAGCCGAACCAGTGAACCCTCGTACTCCTCTCCGCGTGGGCATCCACTGCCGCATCTTCCCCGGCTTCGCGTCGTCCCCATCCTAGGCCTCGTCGTCATCCACTGCCCTGGTGCTCTCGGCGCGGCGTGGTCAATGTGGTCATGGAACGACTTCCATCGGACATGGACTGTACGTGGAGAGGCTGACAGTTGGGTCCATGGCCGCACACAATGAAATGCCTCATTATTACATGCAAAATAATGATTCCTCCAGCTGACATCTGGTACCCACCGGAAGGGCCTATGTATTTCGTGAAAAAATGTTCCCCCTGCTGACAGGTCGGACCCACCACCTATATCTTCGCACGCAAGGAAGTGTCTCCTTATTACGCACAAAAAATGAATACCCCCTGCTAGCTAGGACCCACCATAGTGGGTGGCTGACTTGTGGGCCTACTAAGTTGATGGGGACGGAGGGCTTTGTCAACTTAGTCAATACTCCAGTGACCGTATGATGTCCATCCAACGGACATAGTGCTTCTTCAACCTCTGGTCTTCTTGCTCCAGCTGTCCAAAGTAGCACCGGTCGTGCCGCCTGCTCCTGCCTCCCGTGGCCGGCTGTGCTACCACGGTGGCCTCATCGCCCCCATACTACTCCCACCGCTGGCCAGGCCATCCCTCTACTCACCCACACCCCTGTTATTCTGCGGCGACGGTAGCCTCACACCGCAGCCGAACCAGTGAACCCTCGTCCTCCTCTCTGCGTGGGCATCCACTGCCATGTCTTCCCCAGCTCCGCGTCGTCCCTTTCCTAGGCCTCGCCGTCGTCCCCCGCCGTGGTGCTCTCGGCGCTGCGTGGTCAACATGGTCAAGGAATGACTTCCATCGGACGTGGACTGTACGTGGAGAGGCTGACAGCTGGGTCCACGGCCACAGCAAGGAAGTGCCTCCTTATTACGCGGAAAATAATGATACCTCCACCTGACAGCAGGGACCCACCGTACGGGCCACTGTATTTCGTGAAAAAAACGTTTCCCCCCTGACTGCTGGGACCCACCAGCTACATCTTCACATGCAAGGAAGTGCGTCCGGGCAAAAAACGATTCTCTCCCCTGACTGTTGGGACCCACCAGCTACATCTTCGCACGCAAGGAAGTGCCTGACAGTCGGGACCCACCTGGTCGAAGTGTACATAGTGTTGTCATTCTGGTCTCGAACGTGTACGTACTTACTGGTGGATGTAGAGGCGCACACGTGTCGTAGTAGAGGCAAGCACGTAGCATGTACACGTACGTATAGCAGCCAGTGTGCAAGAAAGAAAATACGACCACCTACGTACATACGGGCGGGGTCTCGATCACCTACTCGCACATACGTATGGCCAGGGCTCGTGTACATGGCTGAGTCCGAATGGAGAAACAACATCGTCGTCGTGTTCATGGGGAGTCAACTGGCTGGGTCGGAACGGAATGCATCGTCGTGTTCATCAGGAGGGCTTGGACGGAACAGGTGATGGAAACGAGGCCTGGCGTACCGCAGAATGGAGGAAACGGCCTTGTGTTCGACCGGCCACGTTCGAAATGGGATCCTGTTCATCGGGAGGGGTCTGGCGTACCGCAAAATGGAGGAAACGGACCTTCTACGTCCAAAACGGGGCCCTGTTGATCGGGAGGGGTGTGGCGTACCGCAAAATGGACGAAACAGACTTGTGTTGGAGTGTTACGGTCGAAACGGGGGTCCAATTCAGCAGGAGGGGTGTGGCGTACCGCAAAACGGGACTCCATGGGATATTGTTCATCTCCATCATCGACCTCCTCCAGCCTCCACGGGCTATTGTTCATCCACCGTCGACCTTTGGGATCCTGTTCATCCAGCCTCCACCGCGCGCTACTCCACCGGCTACTGTTCAACCACCCCTCTCCACGGGGTCCTGTTCAACCACCCCTCCACGGGCTACTGTTCATCCACCCCTCCACCATCTACTGTTCATCCAGCCCTCCACGGGGTCGTCCTATTCATCCAGCCATCCACGGGGTCCTGTTCATCCAGCCCCAACCGGCTCGATCAATCGGGGTCCTGTTCATCTAGAGGCAACACCACGGGGTCCTGTTCA
>NC_041381.1:418878675-418926505 GCF_002162155.2 Triticum dicoccoides
ATCCAAAGGCAGCATCGATTGGCTTCAGTTATCAGCAGTAGCGAAGGAATCGGTCAATCGGGTTCAGTTAACAACCATCGATCGATCGCTCGGGTTCAGTAACGCGTAGCCTGCAGTGCAATCGCTCGGCTTTAGTTCAGCGACGCCTCGCTCGGGTTCAGTTAGAGCCCAACGCCTCGCACACACGCACGTACGTGTAGGAGAGAAACACGCATCGCTTGGCCCCTGACCACCCACCGTAACCAGGAACTCCTCGAAATTTTCCTCGCCCTCGCTTCTACCATGATTTTTTCTATCATGGACGGCCCAAAGAATGTCACGCAACTGCCTCTCCGGCCTGCCCAGGACGAAAAGCCCATTTTCTATCATGATTTTTTGTCATAGAAGTAGGAGCCCACCACATCTATGATGATACCAGGTTTTGTCACAATTATCATCATACAAGTGTCATAAGTATGACAGGAAAAAAAATTGTTCAGCCCAAAATGTCACATATGTGTCTTTTTTTTGTAGTGTCATGCCTAGATAATCTCATAATTATTCGTTTTTCCATCAATTGCTCGATAGTAATTTGTTCACCCACCGTAATACTTATGCTATCTTGGGAGAAGCCACTAGTGAAACCTATGGCCCCCAGATCTATCTCTTATCATATAAGCTTTCAATCTACTTTTATTTGCATCTTTACTTTTCCAATCTATATCATAAAATACCAAAAATATATTTATCTTATCATATTATCTCGATCAGATCTCACTTCGCAAGTGGCCTTGAAGGGATTGACAACCCCTTTATTGCGTTGGTTGCGAGTTCTTGTTTGTTTTTGTAGGTGCGTGGGACTTTTGAGGATCCTCCTACTGGATTGATACCTTTGTTCTCAAAAACTGAGAGAAATACTTACGCTACTATTGATGCATCATCCTTTCCTCTTCAAGGAAAACCAACGCAAGCTCAAGACGTAGCAAGAAGGATTTCTCGCGCCGTTTGATGAGGATACAGACTTGGGGTAGGGTCATAGGCTTGACCTATACGTCCTACCCAAGGTCACTACCCAAGAAGGCAAGAAGGTCAAGAGACTCCATGAGACCCCCGGTCAAAGGTGTGGAGTGCAATCCACTCGACACCATGTCACTCGGGAGTCTCCCTACCTACCGTCACTCAACTAACAAGAGAATCGTTCGACCTCCCGAAGACCAGGAGTCACTCAGCGTACAACGGTCGCACATTCACTCCGTAGTCTTTAAGGCCATTAATAGAAGTTAAGGCTGGCGTTACCAGTAATGCCAGCACTTTATGTACATTTACTCCCTTGTAATGGAGGGCGGGAGAGGTCCTGGAGAACTCTATATAAGCCACCCTCCTCCTCTGGCACATGGGTTGGCACCCTGATACGTCTCCAACGTATCTATAATTTTTGATTGCTCCATGCTACTTTATCTACTGTTTTGGACTATATTGGGCTTTATTTTCCACTTTTATATTATTTTTGGGACTAACCTATTAACCGGAGGCCCAACCCAGAATTGCTGTTTTTGCCTATTTCAGTATTTTGAAGAAACGGAATATCAAACGGAATGAAACCTTCGGGAACGTGATTTTCTCACCGAACGTGATCTAGGAGACTTGGACCCTGCTCCAAGGAACAAAAGAGGCGGTCACGAGGGTGGAGGGCGCCCCCCTGGGCGCGCCCCCCTACCTCATGGGCCCCCTGCTGCTCCACTGACATACTCCTTCCTCCTATATATACCTACGTATCCCCAAACGATCAGAACAGGAGCCAAAAATCTAATTCCACTGCCGCAACCTTTTGTATCCACGAGATCCCATCCTGGGCCTGTTCAGGAGCTCCGCCGAAGGGGGCATCCACCACGAAGGGCTTCTACATCAACATCATAGCCCCTCCAATGAAGTGTCAGTAGTTTACTTCAGACCTTCGGGTCCATAGCTAGTACCTAGATGGCTTCTTCTCTCTTTTTGGATCTCAATACAATGTTTTCCCCCTCTCTCATGGAGAACTATTCGATGTAATCTTCTTTTTGCGGTGTGTTTGTTGAGACCGATGAATTGTGGGTTTATGATCCAGTATTATCTATGGAAAATATTTGAATCTTCTCTGAATTCTTTTATGTATGATTGAGTTATCTTTGCAAGTCTCTTCGAATTATCCTTTTTGGTTTGGCCAACTAGATTGGTAGTTCTTGCAATGGGAGAAGTGCTTACCTTTGGGTTCAATCTTGCGGTGTCCTTTCCCAGTGACAGCAGGGGCAACAAGGCACGTATTGTATTGTTGCCATCGAGGATAACAAGATGGGGTTTTTACCATATTGCATGAATTTATCCCTCTACATCATGTCATCTTGCTTAAGGCATTACTTTGTTTTTAACTTAATACTCTAGATGCATGCTGGATAGCGGTCGATGAGTGGAGTAATAGTAGTAGATGCACAATCGTTTCGATCTACTTGTCTCGGACGTGATGCCTATATACATGATCATTACCTAGATATGCTCATAACTATGCTCATTTCTGTCAATTGCTCAACAGTAATTTGTTCACCCACCGTAGAATATCTATGCTCTTGAGAGAAGCCACTGGTGAAACCTATGGCCCCCGGGTCTATTCTCATCATATCAATCTCTATCGCTTTATTTACTTGCTTTGTTTTTACTTTGCCTTTTACTTTTCACTTTGCATCTATTTATCAAAAATACCAAAAATATTATTTATCATCTCTATCAGATCTCACTCTCCTAAGTGACCGTGAAGGGATTGACAACCCCTAATCGTGTTGGTTGCGAGTAGCTATCGTTTTGTGTAGGTACGAGGGACTTATGCGTAGTCTCCTACTGGATTGATACCTTGGTTCTCAAAAACTGAGGGAAATACTTATGCTACTTTGCTGCATCATCCTCTCCTCTTCAGGGAAATCCAACACAGTGCTCAAGAGGTAGCAAGAAGAATTTCTGGCGCCGTTGCCAGGGAGGCTCACGCAAGAAAGTCAACCATACCAAGTACCCATCACAATCCCTATCTCTCGCATTACATTATTTGACATTTGCCTCTCGTTTTCCTCTCCCCCACTTCACCCTTGCCATTTTATTCGCCCTCTCTTTCCCAATCTCATCCTCTCTTTCCCGTTTGCCTTTTTCCCATTGCCTTTCTGTTTGCTTGTGTGTTGGATTACTTGTTGCCATGGCGCAAGATAATACCAAATTGTGTGATTTCTCGAATACCAATAATAATGATTTCCTTAGTACTCTGATTGCTCCTCTTAATAATGATGAGTCTTGTGAAATCAATACCGCTTTGCTGAATCTTGTTATGAAAGATCAATTCGCCGACCTTCCTAGTGAAGATGTCGCTACGCATCTAAACAATTTTGTTGATTTGTTTGATATGCAAAAGAAGAAAGATATGGATAACAATATTGTCAAGTTGAAGTTATTTCTGTTTTCGCTTAGAGATCATGCTAAAGTTTGGTTTTCATCTTTGCCTAAAAATAGTATTGATTCTTGGAACAAGTGCAAAGATGCTTTTATCTCTAAGTATTTTCCTCCCGCTAAGATCATCACTCTTAGGAACGATATCATGAATTTTAAACAACTTGATCATGAGAATGTTGCCCCATCTTGAGAAAGAATGAAATTGATGCTTCGCAATTGCCCTACTCATGGTTTGAATTTATGGATGATCATACAAAATTTTTATGCCGGATTGAATTTTTCTTCTAGAAATCTTTTAGATTTGGCCGCGGGAGGCACGTTTATGGAAATTACGTTAGGATATGCTACCAAATTGCTTGATAATTTTATGGCTAATTATTCTCAATGGCACACCAAAAGATCTTCTAGTAAAAAAGTGCATGCTATAGAAGAAATCAATGTTTTGAGTGAAAAGATGGATGAACTTATGAAGATGTTTGCTCCTAAAAATACTCCTCTTGATCCCAATGATATGCCTTTGTCTATCTTGCTTGAGAATAATAATGAATCTATGTATGTGAATTTTGTTGGTAGGAATAGTTTTGGAAACAACGCGTATAGAGGGAATTTTAATCCTAGGCCTTATCCTAGTAATCCTTCTAATAATTATGGAAATTCCTACAACAACTCTTATGGAAATTTTAATAAGATGCCCTCTGAATTTGAGAGTAGTGTTAAAGAGTTTATGAATTCACAAAAGAATTTTAATGCTTTGCTTGAAGAGAAATTGCTTAAAGTTGATGATTTGGCTAGGAACGTTGATAGAATTTCTCTTGAAATTGATTCTTTAAAGCTTAGATCTATTCCTCCTAAGCATGATAGCAATGAGTCTCTCAAAGCCATGAGAATATCCATTGATGAGTGCAAAGAAAGAACCGCTAGGATGCATGCTTCCAAACATGCCTTTATTAAAGCGTGTTCTTCCAATTCCTATGAAAATCAAGATGAAGATCTAAAAGTTATTGATGTGTCCCCCATTAAATCTTTGTTTTGCAATATGAATCTTGATGAAACTGAATATGATCTTCCTTTACCTAGAAGGCGTTCTAAGAATTCAGAGTTTCTAGATCTTGATGATGAAATTGGGATTGAAATAAATAAAAATCGAGATGTTGCTAAACCCACTATTTTGGATCTCAAGGAATTTAATTATGAAAATTGCTCTTTAATTGGTTGTATTTCCTTGTTGTAATCCGTGCTAGATTCTCCTCATGCTTACAGTCAAAATAAGGCCTTTACCGAACACATTGTTGATGCCTTGATGCAATCTTATGAAGAAAAACTTGAGTTGAAAGTTTCTATCCCTAGAAAACTCTATGATGAGTGGGAACCTACTATTAAGATTAAAATTAAAGATTATGAGTTTCATGCTTTGTGTGATTTGGGTGCTAGTGTCTCTACTATTCCCAAAGCTTTGTGTGATTTGCTAGATTTCCGTGATTTTGATGATTGCTCTCTAAACTTGCATCTTGCGGATTCCACTATTAAAAATCCTATGGTAAGAATTAATGATGTTCTTATTGTTGCAAATAGGAATTGTGTGCCCGTAGATTTTATCGTTCTTGATATAGATTGCAATCCTTCATGTCCTATTATTCTTGGTAGACCTTTCCTTAGAACGATTGGTGCAATTATTGATATGAAGGAAGGGAATATTAGATTCCAATTTCCCTTAAAGAAGGGTATGGAACACTTCCATAAAAATAAAATAAAATTACCATATGAATCTATCATGAGAGCCACTTATGGATTGCCTACCAAAGATGGCAATACCTAGATCTATCCTTGCTTTTATGCCTAGCTAGGGGCGTTAAACGATAGCGCTTGTTGGGAGGCAACCCAATTTTATTTTGTATTTTTTGTTTTTGCTTATGTTTAGGAATAAATAATCCATCTAGCTCCTGTTTGGATGTGGTTTTATCTTTTAATTAGTGTCTGTGCCAAATAGAACCTATAGGATAACCTACGATGATAGTTGATTTGATTCTGCTGAAAAACAGAAATTTTGCGCGCACAAATATAGTTTTGTTAAATCAAAGAAACGTGATTTTGCCTTGATTCTTTTTGCTGCTGTTCAATAAGCAAAATTTCCAAGACTTCCTATTTTGGTAGAATTTTTAGAGTTCCAGAAGTTTGCGTTAGTTACAGATTGCTACAGACTGTTCTGTTTTTCACAGATTCTGTTTTACGTGTGTTGTTTGCTTATTTTGATGAATCTATGGTTAGTAAAATAGTTTATAATCCATAGAGAATTTGGAATACAGTAGGTTTAACACCAATATAAATAAGGAATGAGTTCATTACAGTACCTTAAGTAGTTCTTTGTTTTCTTTCTCTAACGGAGCTCACGAGATTTCTGTTGAGTTTTGTGTTGTGAAGTTTTCATGTTTTGGGTGAATTCTTTTGATGGATTATGGAACAAGGAGCGGCAAGAACCTAAGCTTGGGGATTCCCATGGCACCCCCAACATAATCCAAGGACACCAAAAATTCAAAGCTTGGGGATGCCCCGGAAGGCATCCCCTCTTTCGTCCACTTCCATCGGTAATTTACTTGGAGCTATATTTTTATTCACCACATGAAATGTGTTTTGCTTGGAGAGTCTTGTATTATTTGCGTCTTTGCTTGTTAGTTTGCCACAATCATCCTTGCTGTACACACCTTTTGAGAGAGCCATACATGAATTGGAATTTGTTAGAGTACTCTATGTGATTCACTTATATCTTTTGAGCTTGATAGTTTTGCTCATAGTACTTCACTTATATCTTTTGAGCGTGATAATTTTTGCTTTAGTGCTTCACTTATATCTTTTAGAGCACGGTGGTGGATTTGTTTTAAAGAAACTCTTGATCTCTCATGCTTCACTTAGATTATTTTGAGAGTCATTAATAGCATGGTAGTTTGCTTAATGTTAATATACTTAGTATTCAAGATATGTGAAACTTTCTTTTGAGTGAATTGAATACTAAGATAAGTTTGATGCTTGATAATTGTTTTGAGATATGGAGGTGATAATATCAAAGTCGTGCTAGTTGGTAATTGTGAATTTGAGAAATGCTTGTGTTGAAGTTTGCAAGTCCCGTAGCATGCACGTATGGTTAAAGTTGTCTAACAAATTTGAAACATGAAGTGTTACCTGGCTTGTGCATCCTTATGAGTGGTGGTCGGGGACGAGCGATGGTCTTTTCCTACCAATCTATCCCCCTAGGAGCATGTGCGTAGTACTTGATTTTTTTGATGGCTTCTAAATTTTTGCAATAATTATATGAGTTCTTTTGACTAATGTTGAGTCCATGGATTATACGCGCTCTCACCTTTCCGCCTTTGCTAGCCTCTTTGGTACCGTGCATTGCCCTTTCTCACCTTGAGAGTTGGTGCAAACTTCGCCAGTGCATCCAAACCCAGTGATACGATATGCTCTATCACACATAAACCTCCTTATATCTTCCTCAAAACAGCCACCATACCTACCTATCATGGCATTTCCATAGCCATTCCGAGATATATTGCCATGCAACTTCCATCATCATCATCATGACATACATTACTTTTGCCATATTGCCATTGCATGATCATGTAGTTGACATCATATTTGTGGCAAAGCCACCATGCATTATTTTTCATACATGTCACTCTTGATTCATTGCACCATCCCGGTACACCGCCAGAGGCATGCATATAGAGTCATATCTTGTTCTAAGTTTCGAGTTGTAATCCTTATGTTGTAATCAATAGAAGTGTGATGATCATCATTGTTAGAGCATTGCGCAAAAATGAAAAAAAAGGGAAAGAAAAAAAAGTAAGGCCAAAAATAAAAAGGCCCAAAAAAAGAAAAAAGAGAGAGAGAAAAAATGGGGCAATGCTACTATCTCTTTTTCCACACTTGTGCTTCAAAGTAGCACCTTGTTCCTCATGTAGTGAGTCTCATATATTGTGCTTCAAAGTAGCACCTTGTTCTTCATGTAGTGAATCTCATAAAGTTGTCCTTTTTATACTAGTGGGAATTTTTCATTATAGAACTTGGCTTGTATATTCCTACGATGTGCTTCCTCAAATGCCCTAGGTGTTCATGAGCAAGCAAGTTGGATGCACACCCACTAGTTTTCTTTTGTTGAGCATTCATAGCTCTAGTGCATCCGTTGCATGGCAATCCCTACTCCTCATGTTGACATCAATTGATGGGCATCTCCATAGCCCGTTGATTATCCTCGTCAATGTGAGACTTTCTCCTTTTTTGTCTTCTCCACACAATCCCCATCATCATATTCTATTCCACCCATAGTGCTATATCCATGGCTCGCGCTCATGTATTGCGTGAAGGTTGAAAAAGTTTGAGATTATTTGAGTATGAAACAATTGCTTGGCTTGTCATCGGGGGTATATAAGTTCAGAACATCTTTGTGTGACGAAAATGAAGCATAGATTAACTATATGATTTTGTAGGGAGAACTTTCTTTTGCCATGCTATTTTGAGAAGACATGATTGCTTTGATTAGTATGCTTGAAGTATTATTATTTTTGTGTCAATATGAACTTTTGTCTTGAATCTTTCGGATCTGAATATTCATATCACAATTACGAAGATTTATATTGAAATTATGCCAAAGTATCACTCCGCATCAAAAATTCTTTTTTATCATTTACCTACTTGAGGACGAGCAGGAATTAAGCTTGGGGATGCCTGATACGTCTCCAACGTATCTATAATTTTTTATTGCTCCATGCTACTTTATCTACTGTTTTGGACTATATTGGGCTATATTTTCCACTTTTATATTATTTTTGGGACTAACCTATTAACCGGAGGCCCAACCCAGAATTGCTGTTTTTTTGCCTACTTCAGTATTTTGAAGAAACGGAATATCAAACGGAGTCCAAACGGAATAAAACCTTCGGGAACGTGATTTTCTCACCGAACGTGATCCAGGAGACTTGGACCCTGCTCCAAGGAACAAAAGAGGCGGTCACGAGGGTGGAGGGTGCCCCTCTGGGCGCGCCCCGCTACCTCGTGGGCCCCCTGCTGCTCCACTGACGTACTCCTTCCTCCTATATATACCTATGTATCCCCAAACGATCAGAACAGGAGCCAAAAACCTAATTCCACCGCCGCAACCTTCTGTATCCACGAGATCCCATCTTGGGGCCTGTTCCGTAGCTCCGCCGGAGGGGGCATCCACCACGGAGGGCTTCTACATCAACACCATAGCCCCTCCAATGAAGTGTCAGTAGTTTACTTCAGACCTTCGGGTCCATAGCTAGTAGCTAGATGGCTTCTTCTCTCTTTTTGGATCTCAATACAATGTTCTCCCCCTCTCACGTGGAGAACTATTCGATGTAATCTTCTTTTTGCGGTGTGTTTGTTGAGACCGATGAATTGTGGGTTTATGATCCAGTATTATCTATGGAAAATATTTGAATCTTCTCTGAATTCTTTTATGTATGATTGAGTTATCTTTGCAAGTCTCTTCGAATTATCCTTTTTGGTTCGGCCAACTAGATTGGTAGTTCTTGCAATGGGAGAAGTGCTTAGCTTTGGGTTCAATCTTGCGTTTTCCTTTCCCAGTGACAGCAGGGGCAACAAGGCATGTATTGTATTGTTGCCATCGAGGATAACAAGATGGGGTTTTTATCATATTGCATGAATTTATCCCTCTACATCATGTCATCTTGCTTAAGGCGTTACTCTGTTTTTAACTTAATATTCTAGATGCATGCTAGATAGCGGTCGATGAGTGGAGTAATAGTAGTAGATGCAGAATCGTTTCGATCTACTTGTCTCGGACATGATGCCTATATACATGATCATTACCTAGATATGCTCATAACTATGCTCAATTCTGTCAATTGCTCAATAGTAATTTGTTCACCCACCATAGAATATCTATGCTCTTGAGAGAAGCCACTAGTGAAACCTATGGCCCCCGGGTCTATTCTCATCATATACTTCTCTATCGCTTTATTTACTTGATTTGTTTTTACTTTGCCTTTTACTTTTCACTTTGCCTCTATCTATCAAAAATACCAAAAATATTATTTATCATCTCTATCAGATCTCACTCTTGTAAGTGACCGTGAAGGGATTGACAACCCCTAATCGCGTTGGTTGCGAGTAGCTATCGTTTTGTGTAGGTACGAGGGACTTGTCCGTGGTCTCCTACTGGATTGATACCTTGGTTCTCAAAAACTGAGGGAAATACTTACGCTAGTTTGCTGCATCATCCTCTCCTCTTCGGGGAAATCCAACGCAGTGCTCAAGAGGTAGCACACCCCCTGTAATATCACACACATAATCCAATCGACTGGCTCCGGGCACCGAGACGTAGGGCTGTTACTTCCACCGTGAAGGGCCTGAACTCGTAAACCTCGTTTGTACACCTTCGCCATAGCTGAGATCTTGCCTCTCCATACCTACCCCCCTTTCTACTGTTAGACTTAGAACCACGACAGTTGGCGCCCATAGTGGGGCAGGTGTCTTAGCGACTTATTGGTGAAGTTGCAAGTTTTTCCGATCATCATCATGGTTTCCGGCTGCGAGATGGTTGAGGAACGCGAGAACTGTCTCGGCGCGCTCGTTTTCGTCGCTGACGACTTGCCGTGGCTTCAGGAAGCTCCGCTCGATGTTGAGGTGCTCCCCGTCCGAGGGGCGACGCACTTTCGCGCGTGCATTCGTGGCGTCCTTCTTCATCAGCCGTCGACTCAGTATCAGTCGTCTCCGATGACATCTTCCCTCCCTGCTGTTCGCCGCCGCAAGCGATCCGGTCGGTCGCGGCTTCAGCGGTGGGTGAAGCATGTGGTGGCTCGGCGTTCGGCCACTCATCAAGTTGTGACAATCGAGCCCGACGAAACTCTCCACGGCCTGTTCAATCTGTGGACTGGCTACGCTGAGACGGCATCCGAGTGTGATAGCAGCGATCCTGTGGCTGAAGTCCTGATGGTCGATGGTCCACGTGGCCCACCTGGCTTTCGCCGCGAGGACGGCAAAGATGTTGGCGGCGATCTGTCACGGGTCCACGAGGAGTATCATCCTGAACCTCTCTCTTCGCAGTAGAGGGAGGATCTTCGTCGTTGCAACATGGACGCACTTCACATGCCCATCGTTGGAGAAACTCCCGAGGCTTAGGCCTTGGAGGAGGCGTGCTTGGCTAATTTGGATGAGCGCACTCAACTGGAGAATTTTCAGCGTGCTCTCGATGAGCGAGCTCGGGAACGAGTCCCTGAGTCCAGTCGACGGAAACTTTTCCCGCCTCCACCTAAGGTATACCGTACTCCGATTCA
This sequence comes from Triticum dicoccoides, assembly GCF_002162155.2. Classification (NCBI taxonomy): domain Eukaryota; kingdom Viridiplantae; phylum Streptophyta; class Magnoliopsida; order Poales; family Poaceae; genus Triticum; species Triticum dicoccoides. Next base: position 418,889,433 of record NC_041381.1, read on the forward strand.
GAACCTCACAGCTGCAGCCCGAATTGCAGAGTCGATTCAACCTTCCCAGTCAGAGGCTGGTCGAGGGTTGGAGCAAATCCAAGCCTTGCTCCGAGCAGCAGGAGTGCAGAATTCTGCAGTGTCTTAGTCATGGAATAGGATACACAGCAGATCTGTGGTAGCGGATACAGTTCAGTCGGCCCATAGCCCAAGATCGCCCCCGCGGCGAGAAGGCCGTGGGCAGTATGATCGTCAGTTCGACCGCGACAATCGTCGTCGAGTGCCAACGCCTCCTCTGAGGAGTGCGTCGTGTGTGCCTCGGCAGAACAATGACAGACGTCCTCACAGGGATGAGCGCAACGCTCCAGTCGACCCAAGAGAGCCGGGCTTCGACGCGAGATCCATTCTCGTCCAAGGCCTGGTTGACCGAAATAGAGCACATAGAGAAGACCTAGGCAGAGATCGTCCGAGTGGCAGCAGGTTACATGTTTCGGGCCCAGAGTGTTTTAGCAGAGCCATCAGGACAACAGTGATTCCTCCCAACTTCAGATTGGCAACAGGAGTCAGTAAGTTCACCGGAGAATCCAAGCCTGAAGCCTAGCTTGAGGATTACTGAGTGGTTGTGCAGATTGGGGCGGAAACGATGAGATGGCAATGAAACATCTCCCCCTTATGTTGGAAGTGTCGGCCCGAGCATGGTTGACTCAGCTGGCTCCAGGCAGTATACACAGTTGGGAAGAGCTATCTCAGGTGTTCGTAAGAACCTTTGAGGGCACGTGCAAGCGGCCAACAGGGTTGCCCGAGTTGCAGCATTGTGTGCAGAAGCCGAATGAGACTTTGAGGGAATTCATTCAGAGGTGGACCACTTTGCATCACACCGTTGAGAATGTATCAGAGCATCAAGCAGTGTGCGCTTTCAAGGAAGGCATCAAGTATCGAGAGTTGGTTCTGAAATTCGGTCGGACTGGGGATATGACTCTGACCCGGATGATGGAGATAGCCACCCGGTATGCTAACGAATAAGAAGAGGATCGACTCTGTAGCAGGAAGAGTAAACCAGTCGGCCAAGAGGCCGGTGGAGGTGGCTCCAGTCGGAAACAAAAGCGTAAAGCCGAGTGAGGGAGTCCTGGACTAGGGGGTGTCCGGATAGCCGAACTATCATCATCGGCCGGACTCCAAGACTATGAAGATACAAGATTGAAGACTTCATCCCTTGTCCGGATGGGACTTTCCTTGGCGTGGAAGGCAAGCTTGGCGATACGGATATGTAGATCTCCTACCATCGTAACCAACTCTGTGTAACCCTAGCCCTCTCCGGTGTCTATATAAACCGGATGGCTTTAGTCCGTAGGACAAACAACAATCATACCATAGGCTAGCTTGTAGGGTTTAGCCTCCTTGATCTCGTGGTAGATCTACTCTTGTAACACACATCATCTATATTAATCAAGCAGGACGTAGGGTTTTACCTCCATCAAGAGGGCCCGAACCTGGGTAAAACATCGTGTCCCTTGTCTCCTGTTACCATCCGCCTAGATGCACAGTTCGGTACCCCCTACCCGAGATCCGCCAGTTTTGACACCGACATTGGTGCTTTCATTGAGAGTTCCTCTGTGTCGTCACCGATAGGCTCGATGGCCTCTTCGATCATCAACAACGATGCAGTCCAGGGTGAGACCTTCCTCCCCGGACAGATCTTCGTATTCGGCGGCTTTGCACTGCGGGCCAATTCACTTGGCCATCTGGAGCAGATCGAAAGCTACGCCCCTGGCCGTCAGGTCAGATTTGGAAGTTTGAACTTCATGGCTGACATCCGCGGGGACTTGATCTTCGATGGATTCGAGCCACAGCCAAGCGCGCTGCACTGTCACGACGGGCATGATTTAGCTCTGCAGCCGGACAGTACCCTGGATGCCGCACTTGAGCCCGCTCCGATCTTCAATTCGGAGCCGGCTGCGCAGATCGAGGACGGATGGCTAGACACCGCCTCGAGGGCTGCAACCTCTACGGTGATAGAGCAGAACACTGACCTTGTCCCTCACGAAGCTCGTGACTCCAAGGTGCCGGACTCCTTGCCGGACTCCGAACCTCCCGCGCCCCCTCCAATCGAATCCGATTGGGCGCCGGTCATGGAGTTCACCGCAGCGGACATCTTTCAACACTCACCTTTTGGCGACATCTTGAGTTCGCTAAAGTATCTCTCGTTATCAGGAGAACCCTGGCCGGACTACGGTCAGGACGGTTGGGATGCGGATGACGAAGAAATTCAGAGCCCACCCACCACCCACTTAGTAGCCACTGTCGACGATCTAACCGACATGCTAGACTACGACTCCGAAGACATCGACGGTATGGATGATGATGCCGGAGACGACCAAGAACCAGCTCCTACTGGGCACTGGAAATCCACCTCATCATATGACATATACATGGTGGATATCCCAAAGGATGGGAATGGCGAAGCAACAGTGGAGGATGACCGCTCCAAGAAACAGCCCAAGCGCCGGCGTCAGCGGCGCCGCTCTAAAACCCGCCACAGCAAGAATGAAGATTCTGGCACCGGAGATAATAACACACCGAACAGCGCTGAAGACAACCCACTCCAGCAAGATTCAGCGCAGGAGGACGGAGACGCCAGCCCTCATGAGAGAGCGGCAGAAGAAGAGGCAGAGGATTATATGCCTCCCTCCGGAGACGAGGCAAGCCTCGACGATGACGAATTCGTCGTGCCTGAGGATCCCGTCGAACAAGAGCGTTTTAAACGTAGGCTTATGGCCACGGCAAACAGCCTCAAGAAAAAGCAGCAACAGCTTAGAGCTGATCAAGATCTGCTAGCCGACAGATGGACTGAAGTCCTCGCGGCCGAAGAGCATGAGCTCGAACGCCCCTCCAAAAGTTACCCTAAACGCAAGCTGCTCCCCCGATTAGAGGAGGAGGCGTATGAACCTGCATCACCAGCAGACAATACGGCTGACCGACCACCCCGCGGTCGCGACAGAGAGGCCCCTAGGCCCTTCACTAGAACCGTACCCCGGCATCGCTCGAAGAGCACAAAGCCACAAGGGAACGCTCTGGACTTGCGAGATACATTGGAGGATAAGTCAAGACAATCAAGATCGATCTATGGATCGCGTGGGCACCCCATGATACGTGACGACAACCGTCGCGCCGGACACAGTAAGTCCGGCCGGGCCGAACAAAATAGACAAAGCTCTTTCGAGCTCCGTCGTGATATCGCCCAGTACAGAGGTGCCGCACACCCACTGTGCTTCATAGACGAAGCAATGGATCATAAAATCCCCGAAGGGTTTAAACCCGTGAACAATGAATCCTACGATGGCACAACAGACCCCGCGGTTTGGATCGAAGACTATCTCCTTCATATCCACATGGCCCGCGGTGATGATCTTCACACCATCAAATATCTCCCACTCAAACTTAAAGGACCAGCCCGGCATTGGCTTAACAGCTTGCCAGCAGAGTCAATCGGGAGTTGGGAAGACCTGGAAGCCGCATTCCTCGATAACTTCCAAGGCACGTATGTGCGGCCACCAGACGCCGATGACCTATGCCACATAATTCAGCAGCCAGACGAATCGGCCAGACAATTCTGGACACGGTTCTTAACCAAGAAAAACCAAATCGTCGACTGTCCGGATGCGGAGGCCCTCGCAGCCTTCAAACACAACATCCGCGACGGGTGGCTTGCCCGGCACCTGGGACAGGAAAAGCCGAAATCCATGGTAGCCCTCACATCACTCATGACCCGCTTCTGCGCGGGTGAGGATAGCTGGCTAGCACGCCGCAATAACCTCAGCAAAAACTCTGGCAGTCCGGATTTCAAGGACCGTAATGGCAGGTCGTGTCGCAACAAAAACAAACGCCGCATTAACGGCGATAACAGTGAAGATACGATAGTCAATGCCGGATTCGGAGGCTCTAAACCCGGTCAGCGGAAAAAGCCATTCAAAAGAACTACTCCGGGTCCGTCCAATTTGGACCGAATACTCGACCGCTCGTGCCAGATACATGGCACCCCCGAAAAGCCAGCCAACCACACCAACAGGGACTATTGGGTATTCCAGCAGGCAGGCAAGTTAATTGCCGAAAACAATGACAAGGGGCTGCACAGCGATGACGAGGAAGAGACCCGACCGCCGAACAATAGAGGACAGAAGGGTTTCCCCCCACAGGTGTGGACGGTGAACATGATATACGCAACGCACATACCCAAAAGGGAGCGGAAGCATGCACTCAGGGATGTATACGCGATGGAGCCAGTTGCCCCGAAGTTCAATCCATGGTCCTCCTGCCCGATCACTTTTGACCGAAGGGACCACCCCACCAGCATCCGCCATGGCGGATTCACCGCATTGGTTCTAGACCTACTCGTCGAGGGATTTCACCTCACCAGAGTCCTAATGGACGGCGGCAGCAGCCTGAACCTGCTTTATCAGGACACAGTGTGCAAAATGGGCATAGACCCCTCAAGGATTAAACCTACCAAGACGACCTTTAAAGGCGTCATACCAGGTGTAGAGGCCAATTATACAGGCTCAGTTACACTGGAAGTGGTCTTCGGATCCCCGGATAACTTCCGAAGCGAGGAGTTAATCTTCGACATAGTTCCGTTCCGCAGCGGCTATCATGCTCTGCTCGGACGTACCGCATTCGCAAAGTTCAACGCGGTGCCGCACTACGCATACCTCAAGCTCAAGATGCCAGGCCCTCAAGGAGTCAGCACGGTCAACGGAAACACTGAACGCTCTCTCCGAACGGAGGAACATACAGCGGCTCTCGCGGCAAAAGTACAATGCAGCCTCTTAAGGCAATTCTCGAGTTCGGCCGTTAAGCGACCGGACACGGCTAAACGCGCCTGGAGTAACATACAGCAAGACCACCTGGCACGTTCCGAGCACGCGTAGCAGTGCGGCCCCAACCCCAGCCCCTGCAAAATGTCAAGACAGGTCCTTCGCGTACACCATTACACTCTGAAGATACCATGGGCATGGGGAGAGGGGCACGACCACGATAGGCACAGAATACGGCTTAACCACACCAGGGGCTCTCAAGTGTGTTGTTCTTTTTTTTCTTTTCTTTTTATTTTTTCCCACAGGACTCCGTTCGTCAGAGGCCCTGTCCAGTAGCAGACCTGCCAAACTCACAATGCAACAGTCAGGGAAGGATAAAGGCTACAACGAATATCCAGGTGGTTCCATTACAAGCATTAAATCTGTTTTATGCACCATTCTGCAGCCTACCCCTGGAGGGGGACATGTTTAACAGTCCCATCCCCTGCTTGTCGCACCATTTGTATCGTTCTGCACTTACAACAGTTTTTCTTGAGTAAGTAATGCAGCACCTTTTTGCTTCCAATTGCATTTCTCTCTTATACATATGTTCATTTGTGACATGTCGCATCCGTACGTTTTGGTACGGCTAAATACACCAGGGGCTTATGTTTCCCGCATCATGGTGTGATAAGTCCGAACACTTTCACAAGTGCGGCACCCCGAACTTATAGCATTATATGCATCGGCTCCGAATCATGTCTTGGGTCAATAGTTGGGTTTGCCCGGCTCCCATGTTTTGGTACCTTACGTTCCGTTGTATTGGCTAAGGTAGCACTGGGAGAACCACTGCGATTGCGCCCCGGTTGAGCTGGGCGAGCGCCTCAGTGGAGAAAGCTAAAACTGACCGTCATGATGAGGCGAGAGCTGGTCGCTGTTCGAAGAGGTTTTTTGCGAGTCCCTAAAGACTTATGCTGCTTAGAGTGAAGAGCCGGCTTTTGTCCGGCCCAGGTGTGGATAGCGCCCCAAATTCAGTCTTCCGAAGACTAGGGGCTTTGCCGAAATTTAAAATTATAGAATTCTATGGCTAAGTGAGAGTGTTCAAGCACTATAAGTCCGGTTGCCTTGTTCGCTGTGTTGAGCGCCTCCCTAGATGGACCCAAAAATGGGAACAGGAGTGCTCAAGTTTATCCCGAACACCCCAACACTCGTGGCATGGGGGCTGAAGCCGACGACTTGCCATCTCTCAGATTTGATAAACGGCCGCACAGAAGGTAATATTTTAAATTAAAATGCATTTCTTAGCGCAAATGAACTAAGTTTTCAGCGCACAGGATAACAAAATGCGATTCTACTCAAATATTACATCTTTGGAGCACTCACCCGCGATAGTGCAGGCGCCCTTCAGCACACTCTTATAATACATCTCGGGCGTGCGATGCTCCTTGCCCTTCGGTGGCGGGTCCGTCACGAGCTTCTGGGCATCCATCTTGCCCCAGTGCACCTTTGCGCGGGCAAGGGCCTGACGGGCACCTTCAATATAGGCGGAGTGCTTGATGACTTCAACCCACGGGCACACATCCACCAGCCGCTGCACCAGGCCGAAGTAGCTCCCAGGCATGGCCTCCTTAGGCCACAGCCGAACTATGAGGCCCTTCATGGCCTATTCGGCCGCCTTGTGGAGCTCGACCAGCTGCTTCAGCTGGTCGCTCAGGGGCACCGAATGTCCGGCCTCAGCATACTGAGACCAGAAGACCTTCTCTGTCGAGCTCCCCTCCTCGGCCCGGTAGAACGCGGCAGCATCGGACACGCTGCGAGGAAGATCTGCGAACGCTCCTGGAGAGCTCCGAATTCGGGTAAGCAATAGGTAATTAACACTCACATGCTTACTTTGCATGAAAAATGCCTTACCCGCTGCTATTTTCTTCAACGCCTCGATTTCCTGGAGGGCCTTGTAGGCTTCGGCCTTAGCGGCTTTGGCACTCTCAAGAGCCGTTGCAAGCTCAGACTCTCGAGTCTTCGAGTCACGCTCCAGGCTCTCATGTTTTTTCATGAGATCCTGGAGCTCTTGCTGTACCTCCGCCACCCGCGCCTCCTGCTTCTCTCGCTCGGTGCGCTCCGCGGCCGCATTGCGTTCGGACGCAGCCACCGCTTCTTTCAGGGTCGCCACCTCGTTAGTGGCCCCTGCAATACCCACGTTATCCTTGTCATTCTTTTTGCAACCAAAATCCTTTTCTGTAAGGTACAATTTCAATAAGGTGTTACTCACCTTCCCTGTCCTCGAGCTGCTTCTTGGCACGGCCGAGCTCGTTCTCGGACCGCTCAAGGCTTTCCTTCAAAGTATTGACCTCTGCAGTCAGTGCGGCAGAGGTCAGCAGCGCAGCCTGCAATCCCATATTGACATATTTTTTATGACTCCTACGTATATCTTCTTAGATCCTTAGTCCGACTTTTCTTTCCAAACACCGAACTGAGCATCAGGGGCTACTGTCTATGCGGTACTATTTTACATATATGAAAATTCTTACCTCAAAGCCTGTTAGAAGGCTGCTGCAGGCTTCGGTCAGCCCGCTCTTGGTGAGCTGCACCTTCTGAATCACTGCACTCATAACAGTGCGGTGTTCCTCTTCGATGGAGGCGCCATTGAGCGCCTCCAGCAAGCTATCCAGCGCCTCCGGTTGGACGGAGGCTGCCGGTGTCATGGTCTTGCCCTTCTTACGAAGGGGCCGCCCGCCGGACTCCGGAGCCACTATGGGATCCGGAGCCGAGTCCAGCGCAAAGTCCGGGAGGTTGTCCTACGACACCTCCGGGGCCTCCTCCTCCTGGCGGGTCCCTTCCCGGGATCCCACCTCAGCATCATCCGTGTCACGGGGGGTGGAGGCGGTCGGAAGAGAATCCATATCCGACGCACCTAAGGACCCGCTCGACGAAGCGGGAAGATCGTCCTTGGGCAGACTGCAGGGTTGTATGCGGCATTAGAAAGACATTGTGTGGCAAAAAATAAAAAACCATGAAGTTATTCGGGAGTCCGGATACTCACGATCTCGCCAGGGGCTTGGCCCTTGGAGGCCAGTCCTCGTCGTCGTCACTGGCGTTGGCAGAACAATCCGGGGGAAGAGTTTTCCCCTTCTTGGACCCTTCGACCGCCCTCGTTGGGGAGGCCTTCCTTTTCTTCTCTCCCCCCGTCGGGGGAGAGGCTTTCTTTTTCTCCTCCTCACCTTGGTGAGAGGAGTCGGCCTCGGAGTCATCATCCGATAGCACGTGAAAACGGGAACTCTTCCGAGTCCCCGTGGCCTTCTTCTTGGCCTTCTTCTTTGGCACCATGTGGGGTGCCGGAGCCAGCAGCCCCGTTAGGCGGGCGTCCGCTGGGTCCTCTGGAAATGGGGCCGGACAGATAGTCCGCTCGGCCTTCGCCAGCCAGTCCTGTCAAAGGAAAGGGAGTTTAGATCCTGCATAGAGTCAAACTATGGAAAACAAGCGTCCCGTAAAGGACAAAATCGCTTACCTCGTCAGCCAGACGCTGCGAGCTGAATCCGCGATCTTCGGTAGCGGATGCGGGAGCCTCGACGCCCTTGAACAGCACCTTCCAGACATCTTCGTACGTAGTGTCAAAGAGCCCGCTCAAAGTCTAATGTTGCACCGGATCGAACTCCCACATGTTGAAGCCCCGTCGTTGGCACGGGAGGATCCGGCGGATGAGCATGACCTGGACCACGTTGACAAGCTTGAGCTTCTTGTCCACCAGCTTTTGGACGCAGGCTTGGAGTCCGGTCAGCTCCTCCGAATCACCCCAAGTCCGGCCGCTCTCTTTCCAGGAGGTGAGCCGTGTGGGGATGCCAGATCTGAATTCGGGGGCCGCTGCCCATTCAGGCTCACGCGGCTCGGTGATGTAGAACCACCCCGATTGCCACCCCTTGATGGTTTCCACGAAAGTGCCCTCAAGCCAAGTAACGTTGGACATCCTACCCACCATGGCGCCTCCGCACTCCGCTTGGCTGCCCTTCACAACCTTCGGCTTGACACTGAAGGTCTTGAGCCACAAGCCGAAGTGGGGCTGGATGCAAAGGAAGGCCTCACACACGACGATAAATGCCGAGATGTTGAGGATGAAATTCGGGGCCAGTGTCACACCCTAGCTAGTTCATGCATTAGAGTGTTGCATCATGTTTATTCTTTCAACAGAAAACTTGAAATGGGGATGACAGAACCCCCAACCCCCTCTGAATCCAACTAGGGTTTACCAAAAACATTTTCAATGAACCTGAAATGCCCTTCTAAAATGTCCATCATTTTTGTCTTGGTTCAGAACCTCTGCCAAAAGCGATGCACAATTTCCTAGGTCATCCTAGGGTCTTTGAATTAAATCATAAGTATTTGAATTTGCGCATTTAAAATTTATAAAATATTTCAAATGCTCAAATAGACCCAAACTAAAATGTTCCATGTTGGAAATATTCCAACTAAGGACTAGGTGCAGTTTGGTGATTTTTGGACTGGCCTAGGTATTTTTAGAAATTCAACAAAGTTGCAGAAAAAAAATAGAAAAAGAAAAACAGGATGAAAACCTTACCTGGCGCCTACTAACCGTCCCACCTGCCGGCCCAGCCCAGCTACCGCGCCAGCGAGCTGCTTGGCTCGGGCAGGCAGGCAGGCAGGTGCTCGGCGGCGAGCACCGCATGGGTGCCACGCACCTGGTCGCCGCCTCGCCGATCCCCTCATTAAGCCGCGACGTGGATCACTCCCCCTCTCTCCCCCGAACCCCTCGTACATTCCCTGTCCTCCCCAGCTCCTCCCCCTCGCGCTCCCCAGCCATGGCCGACGCCACCGCCGCCGTCCCATCGCCGTAGCCGCGCTCCCTGCCGTCCGTGCTCCGTCTCGCCGTGTCTAGGAGCTCCGCCGCCATCCTCTTCATCGAGCCAGCCGAGCCCCGCCTGCTCGTGTGGCCCGAGTCCACCACACCGACTTCGCCTGAGTCCACCGTCGCCGGAGATCCCCTTCAACGCCGTCGCCACATCAGTCCGTCCCCGACCCCGCCGGTTGCCTCCACGAGTGCCCTGTGAGCCTAGCTACCTCCCCTTCCCTTCCTCTCTCGCCCTCGAGCTGTGTAGCAACCGCACGAAGATCACCGCACGCACCGTCGCGGATCTCGTCGCCGACGTGCTCCCGACCATCCTCCGGCCACCTCTCGGTGTCCATCGCACTCACCACGTCGCGTAAGGTCTAACCACAAACTCCCCGCACCTCACCGCACACCCTAGCCTCGAGTTCGCCTCCACCCGAACTCCGGCGGCCGCCTAGGTCGTCGCCAGCGCCGACTCCGGCCACCCCGACCCTAACTAACTCCACCAAGAGCTGCGGTTTGTCCCCAACTCCACTTAGATGCCTTCCGCGACCCATTTGGTGGCCGGAACGGCCAAAATCACTTCCGCCGCCGCGTTGGGCTCGCCGACGGCTAAACGCCGGTGCAACCGACTTGACTTTGACCATGGGAGGGCCCTGGTTGACTCTGTTGAGTCAATGACAGGTGGGGCCCAACCCTGTTAACTAATCTAGTTTAGTTCAAATTAATTTTTAGCTAAACTAATTGCACTGACACCCTGGACCCACAGTCAGGTTTGACCTGGACGTCTCCGTTGACAATGACATCATCCTGACGCATTGCTGACGCAGTAAATTAATTACTGGATTTATTCTATTATAGGAAATTCCAGAAAATATCCCAAACTTCAAAAATTCATAGAAATTCAACCGTAACTCCAAATGAAATAAGTTATATATGAAAAATTATTAGAAAAATCCAATATATCCATCTGTACCATTTTCATGCATGTTAGAACAACTTATAGTTACTATTTAGCACAAATCATTTAAAGGCATTTAAATATCCACATATGGAGTTTGAATTTGAATCTTGGATTCAAACCAACTTCATTTAAATTGTTGTAGTTGCATTAGCCCGACACACTCATTTTGCCATGTCATGATCATGCATCATATTGTGCATTGCATTGATTGTGTTTCTCTCTCAGTTGCCGGTAATTGCCCTCTCGATAGACGCGTTTCGACGATGAGTTCGATGACACTGATGAAGAACTATATTATCTTCAAAAGTGCCAGGCAAGCAAAACCCCCTTGTTCATTCCTATACAATCCCACTCTCTCGCTCCTGCTCTCTTTTACTGCATTAGGACAACACCGATTCAACTGTTACATGCTGCGGTAGTTGAACTCCTTTATCCTTTGCATGACCTGTCATTGCCACAGTAAATAGATGAAACCCACTAGCATGAGTAGGAGTTGTTTGAGCCCTGATGTGCCTACTCATTCATGCTTGTTTGTCATGCCTGCTACTGCTTAGAGTTGAGTCAGGTCTGATTCACCGGGGATGAATCAGAGGTGTGTGAGCATGTCCTACTATGTGTGAACTAAGTGTGTGAACATGATTTGGTAAAGGTAGCGGTGAGAGGCCATGTAGGAGTACATGGTGGGTTGTCTCATTGCAGCCGTCCTCAGGAACTGAGTTCTGTGTTTGTGATCCATGATCAGTTACTACCACACATTAGGCTCCGGGCGCTCCAAGCTCTCTCGACTTATTAATCAACATGATCTCTGTCCAGGAGTTGCAACTAGTTTCTGGTGTTTGTAGGTAGTGTTAGTAGTCTACCAAGTGGCACCCGGTACAGGTGGGCTTGGGACAGACTAGGCACAGTGGCCCGGCGTACCAAGTAGCACCCGGATGGTGGGCTTGGGAACCCTGCACACATCGTTTGGGGCCGTGAGCGACACCCCGACCGGATCTCCTTGCGGATGGAACCCGAATAGGCGATAAACCTGGACGAGAGACTTGTGTGGTTAGTCAGGTCATGGCCGACACCCTCGCTGGGCTTCCGCTTGAAGGTTGCCGAGTACATGTCGTGTAAACGGCGGTAAGTGGTGAGAGCGTGTGTGAAGAAGTACACCCCTGCAGGGTTAACATCATCTATTCGAATAGCCGTGTCCGCGGTAAAGGACTTCTGGGTTGCCTGTACAGTTCATAGATAACTTGAAGTGGATACTCTAAAATACGCAAGATAAGCGTGAGTGCTATGGATGGCGTTCTCATAGGGAAACGGGAGCGGATCCATAGTGGTGTATTGATATGGTGAATATGTGGACTCGTGTGCGCCACCTCAAAAGAGTTACTTGCAGTCGTAGTTCAGGTTAGCCACTGAGTCAAAGCTGGCTTGCTGCAATTAAACCCCACCACCCCCTTTGTTGATAATGATGCATATGTAGATAGTTCTGATGTAAGTCTTGCTGGGTACATTTGTACTCACGTTGCTTAATTTATGTTTTTGCAGAGAGACTTCAGTCTCGCTAGTAGTTCCTCGTGGACTTCGACGTTTAGCTTGTTACCTCAGCTACGATCTTGTGCCCTCGGCAGGATCTGGTAGATAGTCAGGCTTCTCAGCCTTTTTCTTCTGTAGATGTCTGTACTTAGACATGTTAAGCTTCCGCATGTGCTTTGACTTGTATGCTCTGAATGTTGGGTCGTGAGACCCATGATTTTAATATCTCGCTCCTCGGAGCCTATTGAAATAAATACTTGAGTTGTAGAGTCATGTTGTGATGCCATGTTGTATTTGCACATATCGAGCATATTGTGTGTATGTTATTGAAATGCTTGGTATGTGTGGGATCTGACTATCTAGTTGTTTATCCTTAGTAGCCTCCCTTACCGGGAAATGTCTCCTAGTGTTTCCACTGAGCCATGGTAGCTTGCTACTGCTCCGGAACACTTAGGCTGGCCGGCATGTGTCCTTCTTCGTTCCTGTGTCTGTCCCTTCGGGGAAATGTCACGCGATGAATACCGGAGTCCTGTTATCCCGCTACAGCCCGGTTCACCGGAGTCCTGCTAGCCCAGTGCTACAGCCCGGATTCACTCGTTGATGACCGACACGTTCGATGTTGGGTCATGGATGCCTGTCCCTGTAAGCTTGTGCCACTTTGGGTTTACGACTAGCCATGTCAGCCCGGGCTCCTTATCATATGGATGCTAGCGACACTATCATATACGTGTGCCAAAAGACGCAAACGGTCCCGTGCAAAGGTAAGGCGACACCCGTGGGGATACCGTGCGTGAGGCCGCAAAGTGATATGAGATGTTACATGCTAGATCGATGTGGCATTGAGTCGGGGTCCTGACAGTTTTGGTATGAGAGCTTGACTGCCTGTAGGATTACCAAGCCAAACTGGTCGAAGTTGAGTCTAGAAATTCTTTAGTTATATAAGGGAATTGATTGTGGGATGGAACGTAAGGCTCTTTTACTCCTTATACCTCATGGCCTTCTGATCTGAGTCATCCTCTTCTCTTCTACGGGGATTAAGAACTAGGCCTTCTCATCTATCTATCAGGATGACGTGCTACTAATCCTTAGACTTATAGAATTGTTAGTTTCAAATCTCAGTTCGGCTTTTACTACTTCCGTATGTTAATTGTTGATCTCGAAACCTTGATATTGTGCTTCTGAGTGGCTATGCCACCATTTCTGTAGTATGTCTCCAAACTTTTGAGCATTTACATCCGTTATGCTATCTGAGTCATCCCAGGTTTCTAAACAGTCCGATGCATTTGCAAATTCCTTCTTCCCGTTCCCGATGTCCTCTCTGGCCAGGTTAACCACACTAGATGGTGAGTTGAGGTACTCTATTGCCTCAACATTTATGTTGGAGTTATTATTATGACCCTAGGTGTCTCAGGGGATCATCTAGTAGTCTAGCCATGTTTTGTGTTCCCAGTGTGATCATTCTGGCCATCATTCTCAAAAGCATCCCATGATGCCATTTAGTTGGTAGGTATTCTAGTCCTGGGTCTCCGAACCCGAGATTCATCCTACTTACTTCATGTTGATAGTGTTGCTAGTCCCTCTAGGATATTAGTAACCTTTGCATTAGTCCTCGAGGTCCGTGGTATTTCCTTCTTCCAAATACTATGAACCACTTTATGGAAGAAGTTTGTTGGATCAAAAGATCACAACAGGAATATCCTCGATGAGTTCTCCATTCTATATTGTGACTCTGCCAGTTCTACCTTTCCGCATGGGTTGTCCGGAAGAAATATGTTGAACTCGTTTGACATGCTAATCCATGCATCCACAACTCAGAAAATCATATGTTCTTTTTAGTTGTTCCCCTTTAGTTGTATTCTGACCTTTGTCTATCAGTTGATAGTGAAGAGTATGCGTGCATTCATTCATCGATGCCTATTACTCTTGTGGTCCATCAAGCCATTCTATCCCGGAATGACTAGGAGAAACAAACTCCAGTACCTCATCCACATCCAGGATTGGGTCAAAGCAGTTGTAATCCGCAGATCAAATACTAATCCAGTTTTTGTTCTGTTCTACCCTGAAGTATTACCCTCTTGATGTCAAGAAAGTCATAGGAATTACACATCATCTTATGAATTCTTGGTGCAGTGATACTCCTCGCCATCATTATTCATTTCTCGGTCCCCGTGTTGTTGAACCGGAATGTCGACAAGTGAATCGTGATGTGTGAAATAAATACTCCTAGCAACCTTGTTGCTGGTAGTTAAAGGACAATAATTTCATTCTTAGTGTGTTGGTTCTGGAATCATCATTCTAAGACTGAACGTGCTACCTAGTCCTTATTTTTGGTGCACCCTTCGATCAATGAGTTAGGATTGTGCCAATCCCTTGCTCCTTGATCATCTCGTCTTGCCCTAAAAAGCAAGATTGTTCCCGAGCTTAATAGTATATCGGTGGTTCGTGATTTTTCGATCATTTTCTCGAAAGTATCACCAGGTTGTCACCTGACTGCTATGTTGAGCTTGTGACCAAGTTGGTTTCTCGTAAACCACCCATTCTCCAAGATTATGTGTTGGATACCCTAAACTAGTTGGTTGAGTTGAACAACAACTTGGAGAGTTGGAAGATAAAAGCTTTGCCTAACTTAGTTCATTTCAAAGGGATATCTTTTAAATATGTGTGTTAAAGAAAGATGATATCTTCATCGATTGGTCCCTGTGATCAGTTATTGGACATATTGTCTTATAAAAACTTTGATTTGAGTATGGGCTATCGTCAAATCAAATAAGAACCAACGATGTTCGTAATGTTGTCTTACTCGTGGCTGTCCCTCGAGCATACACCATTATATCTTTTGGTCTGACCAATACTATCACCTTGTTCACATAATGGCGGAATTCCAGTGATATGGAAATTCTGATGAGTTGTTGTTGAGCCCATCAGCAGCATTTTGTCTCCTCCATGATTCATGTTGAACATTGAGCTAGTGTTGGAAACTTTATAAGCATTATCTTCATGTCCCGTGCATGAAGCATATGTTCGGATGAAAGAAGTGAATCCCTTTAATTCATGTGCATCTGATGCAAGTTGTCGCCGTGAATTCAAGGAAGTCAATGTTTGTTTCCTTTGGAATCATCCCAAGTTAGTCACACATGTGCAAAGTATACTATGGTTTGGTAGATTAATTACCTCCACTCCATATGTTTTCCGTAGCACCCCAAGCCACTGATTGATTTGTTCAAGGAGAAGAAGTTCCTTCATAAGAGCTAATCATATGACTTATGCAAGGACTCCGTTATCCGCGATGATGGTTCCCTACCAGAACTCGGTAGTGTTTTATTGTAAGACTACCATGTGATCATGTTTGTCTGGAACACCGTGTTCACACATGCATAGTAGAACCAGCTCATGCTTTGGAGCTTGCTATCGTAGTTCATTTCCCGAGAATCTCGCAACGTCATCTCGTCGATTTGTGTTGCAAACTTTCATTTTTTCTTCCTAGTCTCGATGAGTATGGAATATCCTGACACCAACTAGATCTGAATCTCAGGCAGATATGATGGTTGGAACGTGTCCCAAGAATTATAATATTGGTCTCTCTGTATCCGGTAACGTGGATGTCATGGCCAACACACCCAGCCGGAAGACCTATTATTGTAGTATCTTGTTTGAGGAAGTTGGCCACCTCCCCATAAGGATTTCGTAGGATTTATTCCCTAGCTGTTCCTTATGGATTTTTGTGTTCCCGAAGTCCGACCTTTTACTTGATGTTCTAGATATCAAACCATATCTATGAATGGGATACACTAGCACATCAAGGAGAACATTAGAAGCGGAGTGCTAAATGTCTCTCGGTCGATCATCCAGATTTTGTTTCCTTGGCCTCGCTAAGGTGAAATCTGAGAAGCTGTTATCTTCCTATGCATCTGCATCGTCCATCACTATCCATCATGGTAGTATGTTGTGTTGCCAGGATCCTTGACACGGATGTTGGTAAAACCTTGATGAATATGGAAATGCTCAATTCTTTAGAGCACGCACAAGCATTAGGTGTTATCATCAGCACTAACTGGGCTTGCTCTCAGCTCCTCGGTTATGCTATAACTTCTCAAACAGTGGACTCACTCTCTACTGTTGAGCTTCTCCCCAGTTACTAAAGTCGTTCCTTGTGTTGTTTTCAACAAGGTAATCCACATCATCCACTCTAATCCGGGTATGCCATTCTACCGAACCCCTCCAAATGATCGATTGTGATTTGACTTAAGCTGGTATAAAGAGTTTCAATGATCTTTGAATCAAAGGTAATTCTTCTTGCCACTTAAGGGGATATTTCTACGAGTCACCTTCCCTAAGGTGCATCGTTATGGTATCATGGCAATTCAACTCCTCGCTACGTTGACAACCGATCACCACATTCTTAAGTCTAGAATTGTTGTCTACCTAGCGAGCCCTTGTCATCTGTCTCACTCCATTTCCTCTAGATGTATGCTTCGTGTCTCAGCTCGAGAGATGTGACAATGTCTCATCCCATGAGTTGATCCTGAGTTGTTCGGTCTTCGAGAAGATAGATTCTTCTAGAGTTTTCCTTTCCTCTTCTCGTCATGTTAGTTGGAGTTCCCAGAGCAAGACGTCGAGACAAGATGATGATCGAATCACGGTTCTTATGAAATGCAACCTGGATCGTGAAGTTTGAGCTAGCTTCGTGTCCCCTCTGTCTTCTTACCTCAGTCTTGAATCTCGGGTCGAGATTCTTGTTTAGTGGGGGTGAGTTGTCACACCCTAGCTAGTTCATGCATTAGAGTGTTGCATCATGTTTATTCTTTCAACAGAAAACTTGAAATGGGGATGACAGAACCCCCAGCCCCCTCTGAATCCAACTAGGGTTTACCAAAAACATTTTCAATGAACCTGAAATGCCCTTCTAAAATGTCCATCATTTTTGTCTTGGTTCAGAACCTCTGCCAAAAGTGATGCACAATTTCCTAGGTCATCCTAGGGTCTTTGAATTAAATCATAATTATTTGAATTTGGACATTTAAAATTTATAAAATATTTCAAATGCTCAAATAGTCCCAAACTAAAATGTTCCATGTTGGAAATATTCCAACTAAGGATTAGGTGCAGTTTGGTGATTTTTGGACTGGCCTAGGTATTTTTAGAAATTCAACAAAGTTGCAGAAAAAAATAGAAAAAGAAAAACAGGATGAAAACCTTACCTGGCGCCTACTAACCGGCCCACCTGCCGGCCCAGCCCAGCTACCGCGCCAGCGAGTTGCTTGGCTCGGGCAGGCAGGCAGGCAGGTGCTCGGCGGCGAGCACTGCATGGGTGCCACACACCTGGTCGCCGCCTCGCCGCTCCCCTCATTGAGCCGCAACATGGATCGCTCCCCCTCTCTCCCCCGAACCCCTCGGACATTTCCTCTCCTCCCCAGCTCCTCCCCCTCGCGCTCCCCAGCCATGGCCGACGCCACCGCCGCCATCGCATCGCCGTAGCCGCGCTCCCCGCCGTCCGTGCTCCGTCTCGCCGTGTCTAGGAGCTCCGCCGCCATCCTCTTCGTCGAGCTAGCCGAGTCCCGCGTGCTCGTGTGGCCCGAGTCCACCACATCGACTTTGCCCGAGTCCGCCGTCGCCGGAGATCCCCTTCAATGCCGTCGCCGCATCAGTCCGTCCCCGACCCCGCCGGTTGCCTCCACGAGTGCCATGTGAGCCTAGCTACCTCCCCTTCCCTTCCTCTATCGCCTCGAGCTGTGTAGCAACCGCACAAAGATCACCCGCATGCACCGCCGCGGAGCTCATCGCCGACGTGCTCCCGGCCATCCTCCGGCCACCTCTTGGTGTCCATCGCACTCACCACGTCCCGTAAGGTCTAAGCACACACTCCTCGCACCTCACCGCACACCCTAGCCTCGAGTTCGCCTCCACCCGAACTCCGGCGGCCGCCTAGGTCATCGCCGGTGCCGACTCCGGCCACCCCGACCCTAACTAACTCCACCAAGAGCTGCGGTTTGTCCCCAGCTCCACTTAGATGCCTTCCGCGACCCATTTGGTGGCCGGAACAGCCAAAATCACTTCCGCCGCCGCGTCGGGCTCGCCGGCGGCTAAATGCCGGTGCAGCCGACTTGACTTTGACCACTGGTGGGCCCTGGTTGACTCTGTTGAGTCAATGACAGGTGGGGCCCAGCCCTGTTAACTAATCCGGTTTAGTTCTAATTAATTTTTAGCTAAACTAATTGCACTGACACCCTGGACCCACAGTCAGGTTTGACTTGGACGTCTCCGTTGACTATGACATCATCCTGACGCATTGCTGACGCAGTAAATTAATTACTGGATTTATTCTATTATAGGAAATTCCAGAAAATATCCCAAACTTCAAAAATTCATAGAAATTCAACCGTAACTCCAAATGAAATAAGTTATATATGAAAAATTATCAGAAAAATCCAATCTATCCATCTGTACCATTTTCGTGCATGTTAGAACAACTTATAGTTGCTGTTTAGCACAAATCATTTAAAGGCATTTAAATATCCACATATGGAGTTTGAATTTGAATCTTGGATTCAAACCAACTTCATTTAAATTGTTGTAGTTGCATTAGCCCTACACACTCATTTTGTAATGTCATGATCGTGCATCATATTGTGCATTGCATTGATTGTGTTTCTCTCTCAGTTGCTGGTAATTGCCCTCTCGATAGACGCGTTTCGACGATGAGTTGGATGACACCGATGAAGAACTATATTATCTTCAGAAGTGCCAGGCAAGAAAAACCCCCTTGTTCATTCCGATACAATCCCACTCTCTCGCTCCTGCTCTCTTTTACTGCATTAGGACAACACCGATTCAACTGTTACATGCTGCGGTAGTTGAACTCCTTTATCCTTTGCATGACCTGTCATTGCCACAGTAAATAGATGAAACCCACTAGCATGAGTAGGAGTTGTTTGAGCCCTGATGTGCCTACTCATTCGTGCTTGTTTGTCATGCCTGCTACTGCTTAGAGTTGAGTCAGGTCTGATTCACCGGGGATGAATCAGAGGTGTGTGAGCATGCCCTACTGTGTGTGAACTAAGCGTGTGAACATGATTTGGTAAAGGTAGCGGTGAGAGGCCATGTAGGAGTACATGGTGGGTTGTCTCATTGCAGCCGTCCTCAGGAACTGAGTTCTGTGTTTGTGATCCATGATCAGTTACTACCACACATTGGGCTCCGGGCGCTCCAAGCTCTCCCGACTTATTAATCAACATGATCTCTGTCCAGGAGTTGCAACTAGTTTCTGGTGTTTGTAGGTAGTGTTAGTAGTCTACCAAGTGGCACCCGGTACAGATGGGCTTGGGACAGACTAGGCACAGTGGCCCAGTGTACCAAGTAGCACCCGGATGGTGGGCTTGGGAACCCTGCACACATCGTTTGGGGCCGTGAGCGACACCCCGGCCGGATCTCCTTGCGGATGGAACCCGAATAGGCGATAAACCTGGACGAGAGACTTGTGTGGTTAGTCAGGTTGTGGCCGACACCCTCGCTGGGCTTCCGCTTGAAGGTTGCCGAGTACATGTCGTGTAAACGGCGGTAAGTGGTGAGAGCGTGTGTGAAGAAGTACACCCCTGCAGGGTTAACATCATCTATTCGAATAGCCGTGTCCGCGGTAAAGGACTTCTGGGTTGCCTGTACAGTTCATAGATAACTTGAAGTGGATACTCTAAAATACGCAAGATAAGCGTGAGTGCTATGGATGGCGTTCTCATAGGGAAACGAGAGCGGATCCATAGTGGTGTATTGATATGGTGAATATGTGGACTCGTGTGTGCCACCTCAAAAGAGTTACTTGTAGTTGTAGTTCAGGTTAGCCACTGAGTCAAAGCTGGCTTGCTGCAATTAAACCCCACCACCCCCTTTGTTGATAATGATGCATATGTAGATAGTTCTGATGTAAGTCTTGCTGGGTACATTTGTACTCACGTTGCTTAATTTATGTTTTTGCAGAGAGACTTCAGTCTCGCTTGTAGTTCCTCGTGGACTTCGACGTTTAGCTTGTTACCTCAGCTATGATCTTGTGCCCTCGGCAGGATCTGGTAGATAGTCAGGCTTCTCAGCCTTTTTCTTCTGTAGATGTCTGTACTCAGACATGTTAAGCTTCCGCATGTGCTTTGACTTGTATGCTCTGAATGTTGGGTCGTGAGACCCATGATTTTAATATCTCTCTCCTCGGAGCCTATTGAAATAAATACTTGAGTTGTAGAGTCATGTTGTGATGCCATGTTGTATTTGCACATATCGAGCATATTGTGTGTATGTTATTGAAATGCCTGGTATGTGTGGGATCTGACTATCTAGTTGTTTATCCTTAGTAGCCTCCCTTACCGGGAAATGTCTCCTAGTGTTTCCACTGAGCCATGGTAGCTTGCTACTACTCCGGAACACTTAGGCTAGCCGGCATGTGTCCTTCTTCGTTCCTGTGTCTGTCCCTTCGGGGAAATGTCACGCGATGAATACCGGAGTCCTGTTAGCCCGCTACAGCCCGGTTCACCGGAGTCCTGCTAGCCCAGTGCTACAACCTGGATTCACTCATTGATGACCGACACGTTCGATGTTGGGTCATGGATGCCTGTCCCTGTAAGCTTGTGCCACTTTGGGTTTACGACTAGCCATGTCAGCCCGGGCTCCTTATCATATGGATGCTAGCGACACTATCATATACGTGTGCCAAAAGACGCAAACGGTCCCGGGCAAAGGTAAGGCGACACCCGTGGGGATACCGTGCGTGAGGCCGCAAAGTGATATGAGGTGTTACATGCTAGATCAATGTGGCATTGAGTCGGGGTCCTGACAGTCAGATCATGGAAATCCAGGCCGTAGTAGAACCTGAGCCCCCGGACAAAGGGATGGAGTGGGAAGCCCAGTCCGCAGAGGAAATGGGTAAGAAATACTACCCTCTCATGGGGCCTGGGGGTGGGGATGAGCTCTCCCTCGTCGGGGAGCCGATGCGCGATGTTGCTGGACAAATATCCGGCGCTGTGCAGCTTCTGGATGTGCCCCTCCGTAACGGAGGAGGCCATCCACTTGCCTCCCGCTCCGGACATAGTTGGAGGAGGTTGAGGTGAGAGGTGCGGACTTGGGCGCTAGAGCTCGAGTTCGCAGAGATGGATAAGGCAAGGAGGAAGAAGGCGCAGGTAAAAGGGTTGGATCTTTATCCCCTTATATGGGCGGACGAAAACATGCGTCCCCACCGGCCTGATAAAACTCGCTTATCCCTCAAGCGCCGCAATCAATGGCGCAGTTGGGTTACCCACGTCCGTATTGATGGGAATCCCGGAATAAGGGGAACACGATCTCTCCGTCGACAAGACGTGACAAGGAAACCGCTTCGCTAAACGCACTGAGGTGGTACAATAAAAACAATTCGAGTAAAGGCTTGGTAGTGGTGTGACGACACGCCACGAAATACGTCAGCAGATTGAACTTGTGTAAATATTATTCTCTCTATGGTGGTATGTGGAAATTATTTTGCAGAGCCGGAGACTATCCTGGTGTTCACAATCTTCTATAAATTATTCGGAAGAGGAACCCGCCTTGCAATGCCGAAGAAAATATGCGCGCCGGACTCGTCATCATTGAAGCCTGGTTCAGGGGCTACTGAGGGAGTCCTGGACTAGGGGGTGTCCGGATAGCCGAACTATCATCATCGGCCGGAATCCAATACTATGAAGATACAAGATTGAAGACTTTGTCCCGTGTCCGGATGGGACTTTCCTTGGCGTGGAAGGCAAGCTTGGCGATACGGATATGTAGATCTCCTTCCATTGTAACCGACTCTGTGTAACCCTAGCCCTCTCCGATGTCTATATAAACCGGATGGCTTTAGTCCGTAGGACGAACAACAATCATACCATAGGCTAGCTTGTAGGGTTTAGCCTCCTTGATCTCGTGGTAGATCTACTCTTGTAACACACATCATCAATATTAATCAAGCAGGACGTAGGGTTTTACCTCCATCAAGAGGGCCCGAACCTGGGTAAAACATCGTGTCCCTTGTCTCCTGTTACCATCCGCCTAGACGCACAGTTCGGGACCCCCTACCCGAGATCCGCCGGTTTTGACACCGACACCGAGCCTGCGGCACCTGGTGAGATTGCAGCAGTAGCTCAAGGAAAGTTTAAGGGAAAATCTAAGGGGCCCTGTTTCATGCCCAAGTTGCGACCCTATCCTAAAGGAACTCGAAGGTCCCACCAAGGATAGAAGCGCATCTTGAAGACGCTTTTGCAACGTGGATATCATTACATCAACATTACATAATAGATATGGATACATACATAAGGCATACAATGCCACACGAATACAACATCATCTTACATAAGAGCACCATCCAACTATGGATGGAACACAAACAGAAACTCAAACGTCATCCACCCTGCTAGCCTAGGCTGCCGACCTGGAACCTATCCCCTAATCAAAGAAGAAGCAGAAGAAGAACTCCAAAACAAGCAAACATCGCTCTCGCGTCATGATCATCGCATAACCTGTACCTGCAACTAATGTTGTTGTAATCTGTGAGCCACGAGGACTCAGCAATCCCATTACCATGGGTATCAAGACTAGCAAAGCTTAATGGGTAAGGAAGGGGTAAAGTGGTGAGGTTGCAGCAGCGACTAAGCATGATATGGTGGCTAACATACGCAAATAAGAGCGAGAAGAGAGCAAACAGAACGGTCATGAAGCTAGCAATGATCAAGAGGTGATCCTGAACTCCTACTTATGTCAAACATAACTCAAAACCGTGTTCACTTCTCGGACTCCACCGAGAAGAGACCATCACGGGTACACACGCGGTTGATGCGTTTTAATTCGAATTAGGTATCAAGTTATCTACAACCAGACATTAACAAATTCCCATCTGCCACAAAACCGCGGGCATGGCTCTCGAAAGTTTATACCCTGCAGGGGTGTCCCAACTTAGCCCATCACAAGCTCTGACGGTGAACGAAGGATATACCTTCTCCCAGGAAGACCCGATCAGTCTCAGAATCCCTGTTTACAAGACATTTTGACAATGGTAAAACAAAACCAGCAAAGCCACCCACTGTGCTGACAAATCCCGATAGGAGCTGCACATATCTCGTTCTCAGGGCACACCGGATGAGCAAGACGTCGGGTTGGCATAGACCCTGGTTGCCCAGGGGGCACCGAACATCACTGGGTTTGGACCAACACTTAGACAAGCATTGGCCCGGGGGGCTAAAATAAAGATGACCCTCGAGAGAGCGACTCCCAAGGGAAAAGTAGGTGGTGGTGAGGCAAATGGTAAAACCAAGGTTGGGCCTTGCTGGAGGAGTTTTATTCAAAGCGAACTGTCAAGGGGGTCCCATAAATCACCCAACCACGTTAGGGACGCAAAATCCAGGAACATAATACCGATATGATGGAAACTAGGGCGGCAAGAGTGGAACAAAACACCAGGCATAAAGCCGAGCGTTCCACCCTTTACCAAGTATATAAATGCATTAATAATATAAGAGATATTGTGATATCCCAACATAATCCTGTCCACCATGGAGCAATCTTCAACTTCACCTCCAACTAACAAAGCTATAAGAGGGGTTGAGCAAAGCGGTAACATAGCCAAGCAACGGTTTGCTAGGAAGGGTAGAAAGGTTAGAGGCTGACATGGCACTTTGGGGAGGCTTGAGGAACAAGTGATAGGAAGCGCAACATAGCGATAGAACGAAGAAACTAGCAAAGCAATGATAGTAATGAGATCCAGGGTAGCGGTCATCTTGCCTGTAATCCCTCTAGGAAGAAGAACGAGTCCATGAAGAAGATGAAGCCACGAATACGAACCAAGCGTAGACGAACGAATCCTCACGATCGCAAGGAAACGGGAACTATCGAGAAGAAGCACAACATAGTAAACACACCACACATGACAAGGCATGATGCTCAACCAAGTATGATGCATGACAAGCTACATGAAGCTACTCATGGCAAGAGATGATGCATACAAGAGCAACACATCAAAACAAGTTTAAATGAGGTTGGGAACAACATATAACAAATCCAGTAAGTCCTCATATGTAAATTTAGAAATTGGTCCAGAACTAAATAAAACTTATGTTCAAGTTGTTAAACAGCAAGTTAAGATGCATCGAGATGACCTACGCAAAATTCTAGTCAAGTTACATATAAAGTTCATTTAGTTCGGAGCTACGGCCTAGAAGATATGAGCAAAACAAGTTAAACATGCCATTAATGCAAAATGCATTCAAACATCAAGCAAACACTCTCAAAACATGGATGCAACATGATAATATGAAACTACATGCAATTCTAAGCAAGTTTCATATAGAGCACACTCAAAATGGAGCAACGGTTCAACATATACTCTATACAAGTTTAAAGGATAAGCTGTCCAAAACAGCAACTAGGCATCTTGCAAGCATCAAACAAATATGCTACAGCATCTCAACGTGAAAACAAAAGGCATGGGCATGAAGTACAGATTAAGCATGAAAACACATGAACACTGAACTATCTCCAGAAAACACTATAACACGCTCAAAAGGACATGGCAAGATTGCATATTATAACAGTTTCAGACTTAGCAGCAATAACATCAGGTTGCAATGTTTAGAGCTATCAAACAACATGCTACAGGAACTTATCATGGCAACCAAACGCAAGGCATGCTAATACTAAAGACAAAGAACAAAAATCCCTTAGTGAACTAATTCCAAAGATCAACAGAAAAGATGGTATCATCCATGCAAACATGGCAAATGATATGACAGATTCATACATGGCAGGAACAACAATAAGTAGGCATGTTGGTGAGCTTGAACCACTCACCACAGAGCAATACATGGCATGTCAAGGTAACCAACATTAATAAGACATGTTCATGAAGCTAATAATGGCAAGAACAAGTTCATAGGATGAATGGATCACTAGCAAAACACATGGCAAAACTGAACTTAATGTTAACAGGCTGAGAGCAATATTATTTAGCAATTTGAGAGAAAGATTACAATAAGCTACAGCAGGCTATAAATGCAACCAGGGCATTAATGGATAGAGTATGACATGTACAACAAAACAACCTTAGTGAACATCTCCTGATTATGCATAGAATTACTTGTAGCAGCAGGTTTACATAGCATCATGATATAGCAGATTTAGCCTAGCAAAAGAGTAACAGCAAGTACCCTACTTCACGAGCTCGATGCACTCACTACAAGACTCACAAAAATACATGGATTTAACTCCTGTAAAGATGGCATGATGTATCTCAAAACTCATGTAGACATCAAGCTCAAAGGATGCACACACAAAATGCAATGAAAAAGACAAATCACCAAGTTATAACAGTTTCAGCAGGTTAACATCATATAGCACTCTTACAACGATGATTAGAGCATCAAGATTAACTCAAACTAGCATGGCACAATGGAATGAAATGAAGAGCATCTATGATGAACATTCTGACATATTATGCGCATGAAACGAAGCAGCATGCAAGGTGATATGATGCAATGAACAGGGCACTAGAATGTAGAGATCTCAGGGACTTGGAGAAAAAATCAACCTCGTAGAGAAGTGGACGGAGTGGTGCGGGATGGAGAGATCCGGGGCGGAGACGCCCGTTTGGATGGGCGAGGTGGTGGATCTGATCCCGATCCACGGACCTCGCCGGAGTTGTTGACGGCGGCGGGGTGATGTGACCTCCTCCGATTGGTCGGAGTGAGGTGGCTGGGGCGGTGGACATGTCCGACGTGGGGTTGGACGTGTCCGGCTGCATGAGGAAGAGGAAGGCTAGGGTTAGACCGAGAATTTCGGGGGAGGGGGAGTTTATATAGGCATAGGGAGCTAGGAGAGTCCAAATGGGGTGCGGTTTTCGCCCACACGATCGTGATCGAACGACCGAGAGCATGGAGGGGGTTTGGATGGGTTATTGGGCCACTTTGGAGGGGTGTTGGGCTGCACACAAAAGAGGCCTTTACGGTTCCCCGGTTAACCGTTGGAGTATCAAACAGACTCCAATGGCACGAAAGTTGACAGGCGGTCTACCAGTGGTGTACCAAGGCCGCTTGGCAAATCACGGACCATTCTGAGAATGTTTAACACCCGCACACGAAAAGAGGTAAAAGGGGGGCGCCGGAGGACACAGGAGTGCGGGATTGCTAAACGGATAACGGGGAAAATGCTCGGATGCATGAGACGAACACGTATGCAAAATGAGATGCACAAGATGACATGGCAAAATGCAACACGCAAGCAAATGACATGGCAATAACGGCGAATAACTGGAAGACACCTGGCGCATCGAATCTGGGGCGTTACAACTCTCCTCCACTAACAAGAGATCTCGTCCCGAGATCTTAGGACCGAGACAGAAGGGAAAAGGGATTTGGTGAAATAAGAACTCAAGAGAAGAAGCAAAGAATCGAGAGCACTCGAGAAGAAGAGAGGAACGACGAGAATGACAAGGATCGAAAGCTCACGGAATGAAATAG
Organism: Triticum dicoccoides; assembly: GCF_002162155.2. Taxonomy (NCBI): domain Eukaryota; kingdom Viridiplantae; phylum Streptophyta; class Magnoliopsida; order Poales; family Poaceae; genus Triticum; species Triticum dicoccoides. The sequence goes on from NC_041381.1 coordinate 418,916,019, forward strand.
ACTATGAAACCACTCCGGTTAGAACGAGATAAGAAACGAATATGACTGAAAGGATTTAGGCAGCACTCCAGCTGAAACATGGAGGAATGGAATACAAGCTTAAGAGGATGGAATGATACTTGATGAAGACATAACACAAAACCTCCAGAAAGAATTGAAAAAGTTGAATGAAAAGAACAGAGAATAAAATGATAACTTGTTCCATGAATGAAATTGAAAGCATCCTTAGAAGGAAGGTTTAAACGGAGTTGTTGAGAAAATCAACAATGAAAAGAATAAGCTTGTTGTGGACTTATAGGTAACATCTCAAGATCATAAGGTGATAACCGGCCACAAACGGAAATAATTGGATAGCTTAGAAGAACGAAGAAATGCAAAACTCCACTTCAGAAGAATACGGATAATTAACTGCACTTCGAGACGCGAGAAGAAAAGATACTTGAATTCCTCCAACAAAGTCTTGATTAACACTTGAAGAATGAACTAAATCAAGAAGAACCACCGTGACAAACTCCGGTGACAAAAAAGATGATGAGATAGAACGAAGGATGCAAGAATAAGATGAGCCTTGCAATGATTTAGATGGAGGTTCCGACGAAATGTCCGAGGAAATTTGAACTCCAGAAAAGAAAAGATGAAAACACTTGGAACTAGAATTTATTCCTCACGAACAAACTCTGAAGGAAGGGATTAATCACTTTGAGCAAATAAGAATAAGATTTATTGTATGCTTATCCTTCATCAAATAAATTGATGACAAGCAATGGATTTTGCATATTACTTATTCTCGTAGAAGGATTAAGAGAGATATAGTGCAAACTTGAGAAAGTCTTCATGAACCACCGGTAGGATTGGAAAGAATGAATGAATTAATATGATAATCAAGGAAAAAGAATCTTAAACCAACCACCGTAAGAATTAGAAAATGACTGACGGAAGAGAATGAATCACCGAGAAGAATTAGAACAACAAATATGCTTGAGGGGATTTAGATGCAAAAGAACGAAGAGATAATGAGCTGATTAAAGAACACTTGAACGAAGCACCGGGATAATTGGATAACGGTAGCTGAAATGTAAGGACAAAGAATTCCTCTGGAACGATGGCCTCCGGAGAAAAGAAACGGGAAAACAACTTCTGACATACTCCGGATGGGTAAGAAAAGAATATCTTACAAACGGAATAATTCGCGAACATAACATGAAGCTAGAACCACGAAACTTCGAGAGAACAGGCAAGATTTAGAGGAAAAACTCTTCTTCGGTCTTCAAAAGACGCCGAAAAACACCACCAAAATTGTTGAAAAACTCTGGGAGAATGAAAAGAGGAAAGATTGTCCCGAACATAAAAGAATTTGGGAGCGATCTTGGAGAAGGCATCTGACTGATGAAATTCATACTTACGTCAAACTTGAAAAGAATTTGAGAATAACCCCGGGAGAATCAGGAGAGTCAGGTAAGATCCTGGGAAAAGACCTGTGGGTTAGGGCCCACTGAAAAGGAACACACCGTTGCAAAGGACTGTTGAACAGATAGATGATGCACCGGACCAATTGAAATATTTGAATGAGGTGACAACCTCGAATTAATTGGAATGTAGACGAATCTCCTGAGATGTCTTGAGCACTCCGGAAAGATAAACTGGCGAGAGGCGAACGAGCAAGGGGAAAACATTTTAACCAAGGGAAAGAATATAATCACTGCAGAAAATTAGAATTGAATCCACCGGAAAAGAAAAAGATGAAGACTAACGAACTAGACCAGAAATCACCGGTTGAAACAATTGACGAAAGACTGAAGAGGTTCCACACGAATGAAATTGATGCTCAAAACAGACTCAGGCTCCGGGAAGAAGAGGGTGGGAGGGAGGGAAAAACAAAGGCAACTTGGAAGGGGAAAAACCGATGAATAACTTCAAGAGGAAACACCGGTTGAAAGAATGCAAATGCTTCGCACGAGTAGGGTGGATACTCGATTACGGACTCCAGCTCCAAGAAGAAAAGGGTGGGCGGGCAGAAAAAGAAAACAACTAAGGATGGGGAAACAACTTCATTGAGAGCGAACTGAGGATTGAACTTGGCAAAGATGAAGAGGCTCGAGTCAACTCGATGAGAAATGCACCGGATAAAAAGAGATGAGAACCAACAACCGGAAAACCAACTGCGTGAACCTAAAGAAAAATTTGAAGGGGAAGAGAAGTAATTCAAAACACCTACGTCAAGATTCCTCACCAGAGCGACGAAGGGCTGAGGAGTAAAAAGAATTCCTACTCTCCGATATAACTAGACTCAGAAAACAGTTCTCTTCTAGACTCGACAACGGCCAAACTACATGATCATACAAGGGGGCTCCTAGGGTCGGTCGAGGCTCTGATACAAACTTGTCACGCCCAAGATGCGACCCTATCCTAAAGGAACTCGAAGGTCCCACCAAGGATAGAAGCGCATCTTGAAGACGCTTTTGCAAGGTGGATATCATTACATCAACATTACATAATAGATATGGATACATACATAAGGCCTACAATGCCACACGAATACAACATCATCTTACATAAGAGCACCATCCGACTACGGATGGAACACAAACAGAAACTCAAACAACATCCACCCTGTTAGCCCAGGCTGCCGACCTGGAATCTATCCCCTGATCAAAGAAGAAGCAGAAGAAGAACTCCAAGACAAGCAAACATCGCTCTCGCGTCATGATCATTGCATAACCTGTACCTACAACTGATGTTGTAGTAATATGTGAGCCACGAGGACTCAGCAATCCCATCACCATGGGTATCAAGACTAGCAAAGCTTAATGGGTAAGGAAGGGGTAAAGTGGTGAGGTTGCAGCAGCGACTAAGCATGATATGGTGGCTAACATACGCAAATAAGAGCGAGAAGAGAGCAAACGAAACGGTCGTGAAGCTAGCAATGATCAAGAGGTGATCCTGAACTCCTACTTACGTCAAACATAACTCAAAACCGTGTTCACTTCCCGGACTCCACCGAGAAGAGACCATCACGGCTACACACGCGGTTGATGTGTTTTAATTCGAATTAGGTGTCAAGTTATCTACAACCGGACATTAACAAATTCCCATCTGCCACATAACCGCGGGCACGGCTCTCGAAAGTTTATACCCTGCAGGGGTGTCCCAACTTAGCCCATCACAAGCTCTCATGGTCAACGAAGGATATACCTGATGGGGTCATGTACCTAGGGTAGGGTCACAGACCTGATCTAAGTACCCTGCCCAAGGACACCCTTAGAAGAGGTCACCTTCCAGTCGACCAACGAGGGACTCACTCGACTGACTTGAAGGACTCGACCACGAAGACTCACTCGACTACCAGGAGGTCAAAAGGCACTCTGCACTGCAACGGCCTGTAGTTAAGTAGACTTTATGATAGTTAAGACACTTTATGTGGGACGTTACCAGTAACGCCCCGGACTAAATACACCTTAAACCCTTCATTACGTGGGCTGGCTGGGGTCCTGGCGCACCCTATATAAGCCACCCCCCTCCATAGGCAGAAGGGTTCGGCATCCTGTAATTCATAGACACATAATCCACTCGACCGCCTCCGGGCTCCGAGACGTAGGGCTTTTACTTCCTCCGAGAAGGGCCTGAACTCGTACATCTCTTGTGTTTACAACCTCTCCATAGCTAGGACCTTGCCTCTCCATACCTACCCCCCACTCTACTGTCAGACTTAGAACCACGACAGTTGGCGCCCACCGTGGGGCCGGTGTTTTAGCGATTTTGTGGAGAAGTTGTGGTTCTTCCGAGTACTTTCATCATGATGACTGCTGGAGTTTTGGTTGAGGGTCGAGAGATCCGTCTCGGTGCTCTCACCTTCGTCGCCGACGACTCCGCCTGGCTCCAGGAGGCTCCACTCGACGTCGATGCGCTCCCCGTCCGCGGTGCGACGCATTTTCGCGCATGTGTCCGCGGCGTTCTGCTGCGGCAACCGTCGACCCCGTATCGGTCGACTCCCCCATCGACCACCCTCCCGGTCTCCCGCCAGTGCAAGCGCTCGGGCCGGTCGAGGCTTCAGCGGTGGGTGAGGCACGCGGTGGCTCGCCAGACGGCCACCACTCAAGTTGCGGCAATCGAGCCCGACGAATCTCTCTATGGCCTGTTCGATCTGTCGACTGGCTCCGTAGAGACTGCATCCAAGTGTGATAGCAGTGATCCAGCGGCGGAAATCCTGATGGTCGACGGGCCCTGCAGTCCCCCTGGCTTCGCCCGTGATGGTGGGGCAGGCGACGGAGGCGACCCCGCGCGAGACCACGAAGATTACCAGCCCGAGCCACTCGACTCTCTGCAAAGAGAGGAACTTCGCCGCAGGAACGTGGATGTCCTGCGTACTCCCATCGTAGGAGAAACCCCCGAGGCTCGCGCCTTGGAGGAGGCTCGTTTAGCCAATTTGGCTGAACGCACTCGACTGGAGAATCTTCAGCGAGCACTCGACGAGCGCGCGCGACAACGAGTCCCCGACACCAGTCGACGTCAACTCTTCCCGCCGACTCAGGTATATCGAACCCCAATCCAGAATTTAGCAGCTGCGACCCGTATAGCAGAGTCCATCCAGCCCTCTCAGTCGGAAGCTGGCAGAGGCTTGATGCAGATCAGGGATCTGCTCCGGGCAGCAGGAGATCAGAATTCGGCCGTGTCGCAGTCGCGCAACAGAATTCACAGTCGATCCGTCGCTGCGAATATGGTTCAGTCGGCTCACAGCCCCAGATCGCCTCCGCGGCGTGAAGGGAGCGAGAATCGGCGAGACCAATATGGTGACTAACTCGACCGAGATGATAGGCGTCGAGTGCCCAATTCCCCTCCGAGGGGTGGGTCTTACGCTCCTCGGCAGCAAGATGACAGACGCCAGCTCAGTGCGGGGCGAAGAGTTTCAGTCGACCCCAAAGAACCAGGCTTTGACGCGCGATCCATTATCGTGCAAGGCTTAGTCGACCAGAACAGAGCCCATCGAGGTGGACTCGACAGAGATGCGCCCACAAGCAGTCGAGTGCATGTTTCTGGTCCTGAATGTTTCAGCAGAGCTATCAGAGCCGCAGTTATCCCTCCCAATTTCAGGTTGGCAACAGGAGTCAGCAAGTTCACTGGTGAGTCTAAGCCTGAAACTTGGCTTGAGGACTACCGAGTGGCAGTTCAGATTGGTGGTGGGAACGACGAGGTGGCCATGAAGCATTTGCCCCTCATGCTGGAAGGTTCTGCCAGGGCATGGTTGACTCAATTACCTCCTAGCAGCATTTACACTTGGGAAGATCTGTCCCGAGTGTTCATCAGAACGTTTGAAGGAACTTGCAAGCGACCGGCTGGATTGACGGAGCTGCAAGTCTGCGTGCAGAAGAACAATGAGACTCTCAGGGAGTATATTCAGAGATGGATCACTTTGCACCATACTGTGGAGAATGTGTCTGATCATCAGGCAGTCTGCGCCTTTAAGGATGGTGTCAAGAATAGAGAATTGAGTTTGAAATTTGGTCGAACCGGTGACATGACCTTGAGTCGGATGATGGAGATTGCTACCAAGTACGCCAACGGCGAAGAAGAAGACCGACTCCGAAGCGGCAAGCACAAGCCGAGTCAGTCGGAAAAGGGAAACACCAGTCGGAAACAGAAGCGGAAGGCTGAACCGGCAGCTCCTGGAGAGGCTCTGGTCGTGACTCAGGGAAAGATTAAAGGGAAACCAAAAGGATCCTGGAACCCTAAGAAGGTAAAGGATAAGGAAGGGAACGACATGATGGATATGCCGTGTCACATCCACATGAAGAAAGAAGAAGAGGGGAATATCATCTACCCGAAGCATACCACTCGCCAATGTCGACTCCTGATCCAGCAGTTTCATGGAAAACAGTCTAAGGACAAGGAGAAGGAGTCGGACAAGCCCGCAGACAAGGAGGACAGTGAGGAAGGATATCCACATATCAACTCCACTCTGATGATCTTTGCAGATGTGGAAAGCAAGAGTCGATTGAAAGTCATTAACCGAGAGGTGAACATGGTCGCCCCAGCAAAAGCAAATTATCTGAGATGGTCCCAAACACCCATCACATTCGACCAATCTGATCACCCGACTCATATTGCCACCCCTAGGAGGCAAGCTTTGGTGGTCGATCCAGTTGTTGAAGGCACTCGACTGACAAAAGTGCTGATGGACGGTGGTAGTGGGCTGAATTTGTTGTATGCAGACACGCTGAAAGGAATGGGCATTCCGATGTCCCGACTGAGCACCAGTAACATGAGCTTTCATGGAGTTATACCAGGGAAGAAAGCCGAGTCACTCGGCCAAATAGCTCTAGACGTGGTGTTTGGTGATTCGAAACATTTTCACAAAGAGAAGTTGACGTTTGAGGTCGTGGATTTTCAGAGTGCATATCATGCCATTTTGGGGAGACCAGCTTATGCACGGTTCATGGCTCGACCATGTTACGTGTACCTCAAATTGAAGATGCCCGGCCCTAAAGGAGTGATCACTGTCACCGGTGATCGGAAAAAGGCAGAAGAGTGCTTTCAGAAGGGCTCAAAGATTGCCGATTCCCAGGTGACAGCGGTCGAGTTCGAAGAATACAAGCAAAATGCAGATCCGAGTGATTTGCTGCGATCCAAGAAACCCGCCACAGAATCTGCATTTCAGTCGTCCGGTGAGACAAAGCCTGTTCACATTCACCCGACCGACCCCGATGCAGCTCCGACCCACATCTCCACAACACTCGGCCCGAAATAGGAAGAAGCGCTCATCCAGTTCCTCCGTGAGAACTGGGACATTTTTGCATGGAAGCCCGCTGACATGCCAGGTGTTCCCAGGGGACTGGCTGAGCATCGCCTAAGAGTCGACTCATCTGCAAAACCAGTCAAAGAGCATCTTCGGCGGTCCGCCGTCCAGAAGAGAAAAGCCATTGGTGAGGAAGTGGCTCGACTGTTGGCGGCAGGATTTATCCGAGAGATATACCTCTCCGAATGGCTCGCTAATGTTGTCATGGTTCCTAAGAAGGACAAATCGCTCCGAATGTGCATCGATTTCAAGCACATCAACCGGGCCTGCCCGAAAGATCATTTTCCTCTCCCTCGCATAGATCAAATTGTTGACTCGACCGCGGGATGCGAGAGACTGTCTTTTCTAGACGCCTACTCCGGGTACCACCAGATCGTTTGTACGGACCCGACGAGGTAAAAACAGCTTTCATCACTCCATTCGGGTGCTTCTGCTATATCACCATGCCATTCGGCCTCAAGAATGCCGGAGCCACATTTATGCGAATGATTCAGAAGTGTCTTCTCACTCAAATCAGTCGGAATGTGGAAGCGTATATGGATGATATCGTCGTCAAGTCACGAAAAGGTTCCGATCTACTCGCTGACCTCGCCGAAACATTTGCCAACCTCAGAAGGTATGATATCAAGCTCAATCCATCAAAGTGCACATTTGGAGTTCCTGGTGGCAAGTTACTCGGTTTTCTCGTTTCCGAGCGAGGAATCGACGCTAATCCAGAGAAGATCGGCACTATTCTCCGAATGAAACGCCCTGTGCGAGTGCACGATGTCCAGAAGCTTACTGGATGCTTGGCCGCATTAAGTCGATTCATCTCACGACTCGGTGAAAAGGCATTGCCTCTTTACCGACTGATGAAGAAGGCAGACAAGTTCGAGTGGACTCCAGAAGCTGATGCAGCGTTTGCCGAGCTAAAAGCTCTGCTCTCCACCCAGCCGGTGCTTGCTGCTCCAATCAGCAAAGAGCCTCTGCTGCTCTATATCGCAGCCACAGGACAAGTCATCAGTACTGTGCTTACGGTCGAGCGGGAAGAAGAAGGAAAAGCTCTCAAAGTTCAGCGCCCAGTGTATTATTTGTCTGAAGTCTTGACTCCATCCAAGCAGAGATATCCTCATTATCAGAAGCTTGTGTATGGAATATACATGACCACAAAGAAGGTTGCTCATTATTTCTCTGATCATTCCATCACAGTCGTCAGCGACGCTCCACTATCAGAGATTTTGCACAACAGAGATGCAACTAGTCGAGTGGCTAAATGGGCGATTGAACTTCTTCCCCTTGATATCAAGTTTGAGGCAAAGAAAGCCATTAAGTCCCAGGCAATAGCAGATTTCCTCGCCGAGTGGATTGAACAGCAGCAGCCGACTGAAGTTCACTCGGAGCATTGGACCATGTTCTTTGATGGCTCTAAGATGTTGAATGGTTCCGGTGCTGGGGTTGTCCTGGTTTCCCCCAGAGGAGATAAGCTCAGATATGTGCTCCAGATTCACTTTGATTCCTCCAACAATGAGGCATAATATGAGGCCCTCTTATACGGATTGCGCATGGCCATTTCACTCGGCATCCGTCGCCTGATGGTCTATGGCGACTCGGATTTAGTGGTCAACCAAGTGATGAAGGAGTGGGACGTGGGAAGCCCAGCCATGACTGGATACTGCAGTGCAGTGAGGAAGCTGGAAAAGAAGTTCGAGGGGTTGGAGCTCCATCATATACCCCGACTGAAAAATCAAGCAGCTGATGATCTAGCAAAGATAGGTTCCAAGAGAGAAGCCATTCCGAGTGGTGTGTTCTTGGAGCATATACACACTCCGTCAGTCAAAGAAGATCCTTTCACCGAAGAAGCTCCACAGCCCAAGAGTGCCACAGATCCGACTAAGGTTGAAGTCCCAGCAGTGGTCGACTTGGTCATGGAGGTCTTGGTGGTCATTCCCGACTGGACAGTTCCATATATCGCGTATATCCTGAGAAAAGAGCTCCCGGAGGATGAGGAAGAGGCTCGACAGATCGTCCGTCGATCTAAGGCCTTCACCGTAATCAAAGGACAATTATACAGAGAAAGCGCGACTGGAGTTGGTCAGAAGTGCATAACACCAGAAGAAGGTCGAATCATCCTCAATGATATCCACTCGGGAACCTGTGGTCATCATGCGTCCTCTCGGACCATCGTGGCCAAAGCCTACCGAGCCGGATTTTACTGGCCAAAGGCGAATGAGATGGCAAAGGAAATAGTGGATAAGTGCGAGGGATGTCAGTTCTACTCGAATATGTCGCACAAGCCTGCATCGGCTCTGAAGACCATCCCACTCGTCTGGCCTTTCGCAGTATGGGGGTTGGACATGGTCGGTCCTTTGAGAACAGGGCGAAGTGGCTTCACGCATGTACTGGTGGCAGTCGACAAATTCACCAAGTGGATTGAGGCTAAACCAATCAAGAGCCTTGACGCCGGTGCTGCTGTTAGCTTCATCAGGGAACTAATATTCAGATATGGAGTCCCGCACAGCATCATTACGGATAATGGGTCGAACTTTGACTCGGAGGAATTCAGAGATTTCTGTAACTCTCAAGGCACGCGAGTCGACTACGCTTCAGTCGCTCATCCGCAGTCGAATGGACAAGTAGAGCGAGCCAATGGCCTGATTCTCAAGGGATTGAAACCCCGACTAATGCGTCATCTCAAGCATGCAGCTGGAGCTTGGGTCGACGAACTTCCCTCGGTGCTTTGGGGACTGCGGACCACACCTAATCGGTCGACCGGAAGAACCCCATTCTTCTTGGTCTACGGAGCTGAAGCAGTCTTGCCGAGTGATCTTCTCCACAATGCTCCTCGAGTTGAAATCTACAACAAAGCAGAAGCTGAACAAGCGCGGCAGGACGCAGTCGACCTTTTAGAGGAAGAAAGGGAGATGGCTCTGATCCGGTCGACCATCTACCAACAAGATTTGCGTCGTTTCCATGCCAGAAATGTGAGGGGTCGAGCCTTCCAGGAAGGAGATTTAGTTCTCCGAGTGGATCAGAAGAAACAACACAAGCTTGCTCCTTCTTGGGAAGGACCCTTCATCGTCACCAAAGTTCTCCACAACGGGGCGTACCGTCTTTACAACGTCGAGCATAATATCGACGAGCCCCGAGCTTGGAACGCGGAACTACTCCGCCCATTTTACACTTAAATTTAATCACTCGGATGAGTTGCAATAAAGTACTTCTTTAGTCCATGGACCTCAAAATAATAGTGTCATAGTTCCTCCATAATTTTTGTCACTTTTTATTTTTTCCAATAAAATTTCCCCTCAGTGGGTGACTTAGCCGCGAATCCGTTTCGCCTAAGTTTGTAAAAATCCTCCGAGTGGTGAGTCAGACTCCCACTCGGAGGCTTAGCTGCGAATCCGTTTCGCCTAAGATTAAATAAAATCCTACCGAGTGGTAAGCCAGACTTCCACTCGGAGGCTTAGCTGCAGTCCAAGTACTCGCCTAAGTTATCAAAAATCCTACCGAGTGAAGAGCAAACCTCTCACTCGGGGGCTTAGCTGCAGCCCAGTGCTCGCCTAAGATATAAAAATCCTACCGAGCAAAGAGCAAACCTCTCACTCGGGGGCTTAGCTGCAGCCCAGTGCTCGCCTAAGTTATCAGAAATCCTACCGAGTGAAGAGCAAACCTCTCACTCGGAGGCTTAGCTGCAGTCCAAGTACTCGCCTAAGTTGTC
>NC_041381.1:418926835-418940236 GCF_002162155.2 Triticum dicoccoides
TTGTCAAAAATCCTACCGAGTGAAGAGCAAACCTCTCACTCGGGGGCTTAGCTGCAGCCCAGCGCTCGCCTAAGTTATCAGAAATCCTACCGAGTGAAGAGCAAACCTCTCACTCGGGGGCTTAGCTGCAGCCCAGCGCTCGCCTAAGTTATCAGAAATCCTACCGAGTGAAGAGCAAACCTCTCACTCGGAGGCTTAGCTGCAGCCCAAGTACTCGCCTAAGTTATCAAAATTCCTACCGAGTGAAGAGCAAACCTCTCACTCGGGGGCTTAGCTGCATCCCAGCGATCGCCTAAGTGGACTAAGGAATAAGTCGATTGCAGTAAGCGCCCCGCTTTGAACCTGCAAAAGGCATTTCGAGCCAAAAGCAATCATATTCAAACACCAAATTCAAGTTCGGATCGATACCTAAAGGAACCGAAAGTGCTCAGGCGCTAAGCCCGTTAAGGTTTATCGGTTACAACTCCACTCGGCATACCGAGGCAAATTTAAAGCGTCGAGTTTAGAAGAAGTTTTTTACCCCTCCTGTGGAGGGCTGGAAGGTGCAACAAACTCATCGAGATCAATTCCATCTGCGATCCGAGTGGCAGCCGCAAGGAAAGTTTCCATAAAGGACCTGAAGTCGTGTTTCTTGGTGTTGGCCACCCGGAGGGCTGCCAGCTTGTCTTCTCGCGCATCTTTGCAGTGGACTCGGGCCAGACACAGAGCAACATCTGCACCGCACCGAGCCGAGGACTTTTTCCACTCCTGCACTCGACCAGGGATCGTGTTCAAGCGAGCCATCAGCGACTCGAAGTCGTTCTGAAGTGTCTCCCCGGGCCAGAGCGTCGAGTCGATGCGAGATGTGGCGACCTTCATCCTTGCAAGATAGTCCACGACAGCTGCAACACGGGACTCCAGTCGGAAAACATTCATGGCAACTTCGTCATCCATCAGAGAATTGACGGGGTCAAGGTTTGGTTCCAGCCGGCTAGTTTCTTCTTCAAAGTTTTGACAAAATTCTGCAAGGACGATCACCGAGTCAAGGCGATGGTCGAATGGAAAAACCACGGTTGGAAATGATCGCCGAGCATAGAGATTTACCTTCAAGCATAAGAAACAACTTCTTGGCAAGACCATTCAGGAAGGCCTCCAGATCTTTTTTCTTCCCAAGAGCAGCTTTCAGATTGGCATTTTCTTGCTCAAGCTTGGCGACTGAAGCTAACTTCTCGTCAACAAGCTTGATCTTCTCAGCTAGTTCAAGGTCCTTCTTCCGTTGGGCCTCCCTCACCTTACCTGCAAGTTACAGCAAGATCAGATTTTGAAACAAATAAAGGGAAAAAGCAGTCGTCAAGGTCTCACCAGACATACCTTCGGTCTCCTCCTTTGCCTTCGTCAGATTCTCCTGAACCAGCTTCAAATTCAGCTCGAGCTGAATGTGCTTGTTTTCCAGCTCAGAGTAGCGAGCCACAAGATCACAGGAGTTCTGCGAAGAACCAATCGACTAAAATGTCAAATATAATTCACTTCCGAGTGAAAAAGGAAAAATCACGCGTTTCTAAGACTACAGCCGAATACGAGCATTCGACCGTAGTCTCGGGGACTACACCCAGTGGGTGCACTCAGCGTGCCCCCACTAATCGACCAGTCGAAGATAGAGTCGACCAGTCGACCGGTTTGCGAAATCCAGTCGCCTTAGTCGAATGACGGAAAGACTGAAATTATAAAGCCTAAGGCCGACTGCCCGCAGTCGACCTTAGCCTTGGGGACTACACCCAGTGGGTGCACTCAGCGTGCCCCCACTAATCCTATTTGAAGACAGAGTCGACCAGTCGACCTCAAAAAAAAAGAGATATATTCCTTAAGACTGTAATCGACTCCCAGCAGTCGACCACAGTCTCGGGGACTACACCCAGTGGGTGCACTCAGCGTGCCCCCACTAATCGACCAGTCGAAGACAGAGTCGACCAATCGACCGGTTTGCGAAATCTATTCGACATAGTCGAATGACGGAAAGACTGAAATTATAAAGCCTAAGGCCGACTGCCCACAGTCGACCTTAGCCTTGGGGACTACACCCAGCGGGTGCACTCAGCGTGCCCCCGCTAACACGGAGTTTAACTCGTCACACCCAGTGGGTGACTACTATAAATTCTGGAAAGAAAAGTTTCTGATAGCATATCCTAACAGAACAAATGGTGGTCGACTGACCTGAACATTGCGTTGGAGGGCGGAACTGGCATCGTAAGCTGCCTGGCTCGCATCCCGGATGGTCTTCAACTGCTCCATCATGATCCCTGCCTGGCGTATTGCCTCCTTCGCTGCGCTAGCTTGGTCCTCTGGGACATGGTGCGTCGTGAAGAGGGAGGGCTGCGGAGCACTCGTCAGTGGATCTGCGAAGGACACAGTGTGTCGAGTGGTGTTCCCCTCCTCCGCGACCAGAGCCTCAGGCACCGTCACATCCTGGGTCACCTTGCTGGCAGACGCTTTCCTACTCCTTCTGTACTTCAGCGGTTCCTCATCTTCATCATCATCAGGGAGAGTGATTACAACATTGGATGGAGCTACAGAAAAGAATCAGGATTAGATCATGAGTCAGTCGACTAAAGACAGTGTTAAGAATATAGTACCAGGTTTTGAGGTTGCTGCATCCTCCATCTCATGGTCGTCAGCCCGGGCCGAGGTCTCAGAAGTAGCAGCACTGCGACTCCAAAGAGTCAGTCGACTAACTCCAGCGCCAACTAGAGATAAAGTTCACACAAAAGAAGAAGACTTAAGCAACATGATTACCCTGATATGGTGGGGATGGACACCTTCATCTTCGGCAGGTGCTTGGTCGGCTTCGATGGGGCCGCCCTGGGCTGCTTCGGTGCCTTTTCAGTCGGCGCCGGAGAGGTGGTCCGGGGGCGCTTGGTCGACTGAGTAACAGTCGCGACCCCCTCGCCGCGTTCAGTCGCAGGGTCATGGACAAGTTTCGACCGCCTTTCCGAGCGCGGTGGTGTGACCTCCTCCTCCTCCTCCTCTTCCCCGTCCTCATCGTCATCATCATCATCGTCATCGTCATCATCATCGGCCTCGGCGGCGTCCGAGTCCCACTCCTCCTCCTGGCTCTCGCCCCCGCTCACTTCTCCCTCCTCAGTCGGAGCCTGCGCTCCGTTGGGCATCGAGTACAGTTCAGTGAGGGTCTGAGGGACAACAAGACAAAGATCAGTCAACCGATCGGCAGAGAAAGCAAAAATAAATATGACGAGAATACAACGGGGAGTGGGGCAGACATGCCTTGTTTGGGTCACTGTGGCAGTCGAGTGGAGGAATCCTTCTGGCCCCGCGAGGGTTGTCCTTGTTCCCAGTAACAGTGGCCATCCACCTTTCCAGAGTGGCATCGTCGACTGCTTCTGGATTGACCCGAGTCACATCCTCAGTCCCACAGTACAACCACATGCAATGGCTCCGGAACTGAAGAGGCTGGATTCGGCGCCTAAGGAAAACTTCGAGGAGATCCATGCCCGTCACTCCCTCCCGAACCAACTGAACTACGTGCTCCATCAGCATCTTCATCTCAGCTTTCTCCTCCGGAATCAGCTTCAGAGAGGAGGGCTTGTTCACTCGGTCCATGGTAAATGGAGGGAGTCCACTCGACTGCCCCGGTGTCGACTCATCGTGGCAGTAGAACCAGGTCGACTGCCAGCCTCTGACTGACTCGGGAAATGTCATGGCTGGGAAGGTGCTCTTGTTTCTCACCTGGATCCCCAGGCCTCCACACATTTGAACCACTCGGGTTCTTTCGTCGCCTGGACTCGCCTTCTTCACAATTTGAGAGCGACATGTGAATATGTGCTTGAACAAGCCCCAGTGCGGTCGACAGCCCAGAAAACTCTCGCACATGGACACAAACGCGGCAAGATAGGCGATAGAATTCGGGGTGAAGTGGTGGAGTTGCGCTCCAAAAAAGTTCAAGAAACCATGGAAGAAAATGCTCGGCAGCAAAGAGAATCCGCGGTCGACATGGGTAGCCAGAAGCATGCACTCACCCTCCTCCGGCTGGGGCTGCCACTCTTTCCCCGAAAGCCTCGCAGCTCCATGGGGGATCAGGCCCTCGTTGCCCATGTCGAGGAGATCCTTCTCCGTGATGGTCGACTGGATCCAATCTCCCTGGACCCAGCCTTTCGGCAGGCGGGATCTGGATGAAGACCCACCGCGGCTGGTGGATCTCCCCTTCGCCTTCTCCGTCGCCGACGCCTTCTTCGCGCGCTCCAGCGCTGCCGTCTTCTCCTTGACCATGGCTTCCGGCGGGGCGCGTGAGGAGAAGTGGTGCGGAGGCGAGAGCGAGCGCGTTGGGCGGAGACGGAGGCAGAGAGAGAATGCTGAGGCACTGTTCAAAAAACCCTCGCCGGGCGCATTTATAAGATCCCTTCCGAGTGGATGACAGGTGGGCCCGGCAGATCTAATCATATCCTGGAACTGTTATGCGGGCGGGATACGTGGCGAAGAAAGCGGCGCGGGGATCGAGGCGTCTATGTCCCGTCCCATCCGAACACCGCGGTCCGCTCCGCTTCGCGCGTTTCCCCAAATTTCGCATCCCGCAGAATCCGCGAACGGCAGATCGGTCTGTCAGGCGCGGGATTTCCTGCGATCCGTCGCTCGGAAATCGACGAAGCCCGAAAGATCACTCGACGAAAGAAAAGAATGGATCGAGTCGACTGAAGGCAAGTTGGTCACTATCAACGAAGAGATTCTCTGGTTCAGAACAACGCACGACCAGTGTGCAAAGGTTAATCGGAAACAGCATCAACTCCTCCGTCACTCAAAGCCTCAATCCATCCGGGGGCTAATGATGGGGCCATGTACCTAGGGTAGGGTCACAGACCTGATCTAAGTACCCTGCCCAAGGACACCCTTAGAAGAGGTCACCTTCCAGTCGACCAACGAGGGACTCACTCGACTGACTTGAAGGACTCGACCACGAAGACTCACTCGACTACCAGGAGGTCAAAAGGCACTCTGCACTGCAACGGCCTGTAGTTAAGTAGATTTTATGATAGTTAAGACACTTTATGTGGGACGTTACCAGTAACGCCCCGGACTAAATACACCTTAAACCCTTCATTACGTGGACTGGCTGGGGTCCTATCGCACCCTATATAAGCCACCCCCCTCCACAGGCAGAAGGGTTCGGCATCCTGTAATTCATAGACACATAATCCACTCGACCGCCTCCGGGCTCCGAGACGTAGGGCTTTTACTTCCTTCGAGAAGGGCCTGAACTCGTACATCTCTTGTGTTTACAACCTCTCCATAGCTAGGACCTTGCCTCTCCATACCTACCCCCCACTCTACGGTCAGACTTAGAACCACGACAATACCTTCTCCCAGGAAGACCCGATCAGTCTCGGAATCCCAGTTTACAAGACATTTCTACAATGGTAAAACAAAACCAGCAAAGCCGCCCGCTGTGCCGACAAATCTCGATAGGAGCTGCACATATCTTGTTCTCAGGGCACACCGGATGAGCAAGACGTCGGGTTGGCATAGACCCTGGTTGCCTAGGAGCGCCGGACATCGCTCGGTTTGGACCAACACTTAGACAAGCATTGGCCCGGGGGGCTAAAATAAAGATGATCCTCGAGAGAGCGACTCCCAAGGGAAAAGTAGGTGGTGGTGAGGCAAATGGTAAAACCAAGGTTGGGCCTTGCTGGAGGAGTTTTATTCAAAGCAAACTGTCAAGGGGGTCCCATCAATCACCCAACCACGTTAGGGACGCAAAATCCGGGAACATAATACCAATATGATGGAAACTAGGGCGGCAAGAGTGGAACAAAACACCAGGCATAAGGCCGAGCGTTCCACCTTTTACCAAGTATATAGATGCATTAATAATATAAGAGATATTGTGATATCCCAACATAATCCTGTCCACCATGGAGCAATCTTCAACTTCACTTGCAACTAACAATGCTATAAGAGGGGCTGAGCAAAGCGGTAACATAGCCAAGCAACGGTTTGCTAGGAAGGGTAAAAAGGTTAGAGGCTGACATGGCACTTTGGGGAGGCTTGAGGAACAAGTGATAGGAAGCGCAGCATAGCGATAGAACGAAGCAACTAGCAAAGCAATGATAGTAATGAGATCCAGGGTAGCGGTCATCTTGCCTGTAATCCCTCTAGGAAGAAGAACGAGTCCATGAAGAAGATGAAGCCACGAATACGAACCAAGCCTAGACGAACGAATCCTCACGATCGCAACGAAACGGGAACTATCGAGAAGAAGCACAACATAGTAAACACACCACACATGACAAGGCATGATGCTCAACCAAGTATGATGCATGACAAGCTACATGAAGCTACTCATGGCAAGAGATGATGCATACAAGAGCAACACATCAAAACAAGTTTAAATGAGGCTGGGAACAACATATAACAAATCCAGTAAGTCCTCATATGTAAATTTAGAAATTGGTCCAGAACTGAATAAACCTTATGTTCAAGTTTTTAAACAGCAAGTTAAGATGCACCAAGATGATCTACGCGAAATTCTAGTCAAGTTACATATAAAGTTCATTTAGTTCGGAGCTATGGCCTAGAAGATATGAGCAAAACAAGTTAAACATGGCATTAATGCAAAATGCATTCAAACATCAAGCAAACATTCACAAAACATTGATGCAACATGATAATATGAAACTACATGCAATTCTAAGCAAGTTTCATATAGAGCACACTCAAAACGGAGCAACGGTTCAACATATACACTATACAAGTTTAAAGGACAAGTTGTCCAAAATAGCAACTAGGCATCCTGCAAGCAACAAAACAATATGCTATGGCATCTCAACGTGAAAACAAAAGGCATGCGCATGAAGTACAGGTAAAGCATGACAAAACATGAACACTGAACTCTCTCCAGAAAACACTATAACATGCTGAAAAGGACATGGCAAGATTGCATATTATAACAGTTTCAGACTTAGCAGCAATAACATCAGGTTGCAATGTTTAGATCTATCAAATAACATGCTACAGGAACTTATCATGGCAACCAAAGGTAAGGAATGCTAATACTAAAGACAAAGAACAAAACTTCCTTACTGAACTAGTTCCAAAGATCAACAAAAAAGGTGATATCATCCATGCAAACATGGCAAATGATATGACAGATTCATATATGGCAGGAACAACAGTAAGTAGGCATGTTGGTGAGCTTGAACCACTAACCACAGAGCAATACATGGCATGGCAAGGTAACCAACAGTAGGAAGACATGTTCAAGAAGCTAAGCCTGGCAAGAACAAATTCATAGGGTGCATGGATCACTAGCAAAACACATGGCAAAACTGAACATAATGTTAACAGGCTGACAGCAACATTATTTAGCAATTTGAGAGCAAGATTACAACAAGCTACATCAGGCTATAAATGCAACCAGGGCATTAATGGATAGAGTATGACTTGTAGCAGCAGGTTATGCATAGAATGACTTGTAGCATCCTTAGTTAACATCCTTAGTTAACATCTCCAGATTATGCATAGAATGACTTGTAGCAGCAGGTTTACATAGCATCATGATATAGCAGATTCAGCCTAGCAAAACAGTAACAGCAAGTACCCTACTTCACGAGCTCGATGCACTCACTAAAAGACTCAAAAAAATACATGGATGGCACTCCTGTAAAGATGACATGATCTAGCTAAAAACTCATGTACACATCAAGCTCAAAGGATGCACACACAAAATGCAATGAAAAAGACAAATCACCAAGTTATAATAGTTTCAGCAGGTTAACATCATATAGCACTCTTGCAACGATGATTAGAGCATGAAGATTAACTCAAACAAGCATGGCACAATGGAATGAAATGAAGCGAATCTCATGATGAACATTTTGATATATTATGCGCATGAAACGGAGCATCATGCAAGGAGATATGATGCAATGAACAGGGCACCAGAATGTAGAGATCTCAGGGACAGAAAATATCAACCTCGCAGAGAAGTGGACGGAGCGGTGCGGGATGGAGAGATCCGGGGCGGAGACGCGCGTTTGGATGGGCGAGGTGGCGGATCTGATCCCGATCCACGGAGCTCGCCAGAGTTGTTGATGGCGGCGGGGTGACGTGGCCTCCTCCGATTGGTCGGAGTGAGGTGGCTGGGGCGGTGGACATGTCCGGCGTGGGGTTGGACGTGTCCGGTGGCGTGAGGAAGAGGAAGGCTAGGGTTAGACCGAGAATTTCGGGGGAGGGGGAGTTTCTATAGGCATAGGGAGCTAGGAGAGTCCATATGGGGTGCGGTTTTCGCCCACACGATCGTGATCGAACGACCGAGAGCATGGAGGGGGTTTGGATGGGTTATTGGGCCACTTTGGAGGGGTGTTGGGCTGCACACAAAAGAGGCCTTTACGGTTCCCCAGTTAACCATTGGAGTATCAAACGGACTCCAAATGGCACGAAACTTGACAGGTGGTCTACCGGTGGTGTACCAAGGCCGCTTGGGAAATCACGGACCATTCCGAGAATGTTTAACACCCGCACACGAAAAGAGGTAAAAGGGGGGCGCCGGACGACACAGGAGTGCCGGATTGCAAAACGGACAATGGGGAAAATGCTCGGATGCATGAGACGAACA
This sequence comes from Triticum dicoccoides, assembly GCF_002162155.2. Classification (NCBI taxonomy): domain Eukaryota; kingdom Viridiplantae; phylum Streptophyta; class Magnoliopsida; order Poales; family Poaceae; genus Triticum; species Triticum dicoccoides. The sequence goes on from NC_041381.1 coordinate 418,935,435, forward strand.
CGTATGCAAAATGAGATGCACAAGATGGCATGGCAAAATGCAACACGCAAGCAAATGACATGGCAATAACGGCGAATAACTGGAAGACACCTGGCGCATCGAATCAGGGGCGTTACACCCTGGCCCCCCAAGAAGGTAAAGGATCAAGTAGGAAATGATGTGCTGGATTTGCCGTGTCACATCCACACGAAGAAAGATGAAGAAGGTAATCTGATTTACCCAAAGCATACCACTCGACAATGTCGAATCTTGATCCAACAGTTCCGAGAGAAACAGCCCAATGAGAAGGAGAAAGAGTCGGACAAAGATGAGGAAGAGGAAGAAGATGATGGTTACCCCAAGGTCAATCCACTCTCATGATTTTTGCTGATGTTGAGAGCAAGAGTCGGTTGAAGGTTATCAACAGAGAGATGAATATGGTTGCTCCAGTGACAATGACCACGTACCTGAAATGGTCCTAGACAGCCATCACATTCGACCAGTCAGACCAGCCTGCTCGCGTAGTCACCCCTGGGAGGCAAGCGCTGGTGGTCGACCCGGTGGTCGGTGGCACTCGACTGACTAAAGTGCTGATGGATGGTGGTAGCGGTCTGAATATCCTGTATGCTGAAACCTTGAAGGGGATGGGCATCCTGCTGTACAAGCTTAGCGAGAGCAATATGAGCTTTCACGGTATTATCCCCGGAAAGAAAGTCGAATCACTCGGCCAGATCACTCTCGACGTGGTTTTCAGTGATTCCAAGCATTAACGTAAAGAAAAGTTGACATTTGAAGTCGTGGATTTCCAGAGTGCTTATCACGCCATCCCGGGGAGGCCAGCATACGCCTGTTTCATGGCTCGACCGTACTATGTGTACCTCAAGCTGAAGATGCCTAGTCCCAAAGGTGTGATCACAGTCACTGGCAATCGGCAGAAAGTAGAAGAATGTTTCCAGAAAGGTTCCAAAATCGCCGATGCACAGATGGCGGCGGTTGAATTCCAGGAGTATCAGAAGAGTGCAGATCCGAGTGATTTGCTCCGAGCTAAGAAGCCTGCTACAGACTCTGCATTTCAGTGGACTGGTGAAACGAAGCCGATTCATATTCACCCGACCGATCCCAATGCTGCCCCGACCCATATATCAATAACACTCGACAGCAAATAGGAAGAAGCGCTCATCCAGTTCCTCCGTGAGAACTGGGACATCTTCGCATGGAAACCCTCTGACATGCTAGGTGTACCCAGAGAACTGGCTGAGCACCGTTTGCATGTTGACTCCAAGGCAAAACCCGTCAAAGAGCACCTTCAGCGGTCATCCATTCAGAAGAGAAAAGCAATTGGCGAAGAAGTCGCTCGGCTATTGGCAGCAGAGTTCATCCGTGAAATCTACCACTCCGAGTGGCTTGCCAATGTCGTGATGGTCCCCAAGAAGGACGATTCACTTCATATGTGCATTGATTTCAAGCATATCAATCGGGCCTGCCCAAAAGATCACTTCCCTCTCCCCCGTATCGATCAGATTGTTGACTCGACTGCGGGGTTTGAGCGCTTGTCTTTTCTAGATGCGTATTCCGGTTATCATCAGATCCGACTGTATGGCCCCGATGAAATAAAAACAGCTTTCATCACCCCATTCGGGTGTTTTTGCTATGTCACCATGCCATTCAGTCTTAAAAATGCTGGAGCCACATTCATGAGAATGATCCAGAAGTGCCTGCTCACCCAAATCAGTCGGAATGTGGAGGCGTACATGGATGACATCATGGTCAAGTCTCGCAAAGGTTCTGACCTATTGACTGACCTCGCAAAAACCTTTGCCAACCTAAGAAGGTACGATATCAAGCTTAATCCGTCAAAGTGCATATTCAGAGTTCCAGGAGGAAAGTTGCTCGGTTTTCTCGTTTCCGAATGAGGGCACGACGCTAATCCAGAAAAAGTTGATACCATCCTCCGAATGAAACGCCCCGTGCGGGTGCATGACGTTCAGAAGCTGACTGGTTGTTTGGCCGCCTTGAGTCGATTCATTTCTCGTCTTGGTGAAAAGGCCTTGCCTCTTTACCGACTGATGAAGAAATCTGATAAGTTCGAGTGGTCTGAAGAAGCTGATGCTGCGTTTGCAGAGCTCAAAGCCCTGCTTTCCACCCAGCCGGTGCTCGTTGCGCCAATCAGCAAAGAGCCTTTACTGCTTTACATTGAAGCCACTTTACAAGTTGTCAGTACAGTACTCACGGTCGAGCGAGAAGAGGAAGGAAAAGCTTACAAGGTTCAACACCCAATCTATTATCTCTCTGAAGTTTTGACTCTATCCAAGCAAGGATATCCTCATTATCAGAAGCTTGTCTATGGAATTTACATGACCATGGAGAAGGTTGCACATTACTTCTCTGATCACTCTATTACAATCGTCGGCGACGCACCGTTGTCTGAGATTCTGAATAACAGAGATGCAACTGGTCGAGTAGCAAAATGGGCGATTGAACTCCTTCCACTGGACATCAAGTTTGAGGCAAAGAAAGCTATCAAGTCCCAAGCAATCATGGATTTCCTTGCCGAGTGGATTGAGCAGCAACTACCGACTCAAGTTCACTCGGAACATTGGACTATGTTCTTCGATGGCTCCAAGATGCTAAACGGATCAGGTGCTGGAGTAGTATTGGTGTCCCCCATGGAGACAAGCTTAACTATGTTCTCCAGATTCATTTTGATTCCTCCAATAACGAAGCAGAATACGAAGAACTTTTATATGGGTTACGTATGGCCATTTCACTCGGCATCCATCGCCTCATGGTATACGGCGACTCAGATTTGGTGGTAATCAGGTGATGAAAGAATGGGATGTCAGAAGTCCAGCCATGACTGGTTACTGCAATGCTGTTAGGAAGCTGGAAAAGAAGTTTGAAGGGTTGGAACTTCACCATGTACCCCGATTGAAAAATCAAGCTGTAGATGAGTTGGTGAAGATAGGTTCAAAGAGAGAGGCCATTCCCCGCAATGTGTTTTTGGAACATATTCATTCACCTTCAGTTCAGGAGGATCCCTTCACGGAAGAGTCGCCACAACCCAAGAGTGCCACAGATCCGACTGAAGTTGAAATCCCAGTCGTGGTCGACTTAGTCATGGAGGTTCTTGTCATCACTCCCGACTGGACAGTGTCGTACATTGCATACATTCTTAGGAAAGAACTTCTGGAGGATGAAGAAGAGGCTCATCAGATCGTCCGGCGAACTAAGGCCTTTACTGTGATAAAGGGGCAGTTGTTCAGAGAAAGTGCAACTAGAGTCTGCCAGAAGTGCATCACGCCAGAGGAAGGTCGAGTGATCCTCAATGATATTCACTCGGGAACCTGTGGTCACCACGCCCTCTCGGACCATCGTGGCCAAAGCATACCGAGCCGGATTTTACTGGCCGCGGGCTAACGAGATGGCTAAGGAAATAGTGGACAAGTGTGAAGACTGCCAGTTTTACTCCAACATGTCTCATAAACCAGCGTCAGCTCTGAAAACAATTCCACTCGTCTGGCCTTTCGCCGTCTGGGGACTGGACATGGTTGGACCTCTAAGGACGGGCAGGAGTGGATTTACTCATGTGCTGGTAGCAGTCGACAAGTTCACCAAATGGATCGAAGCCAAGCCCGTCAAAAGCATTGAAGCAAGCACAGCTGTGAGCTTCATCATAGAACTTATATTCAGATATGGCGTCCCGCACAACATCATCACTGATAATGGCTCGAACTTTGGTTCTGAAGAATTCAAAGCCTTTTGTTCCTCCCAAGGCACGAGAGTCGACTACACTTCGGTCGCTCATCCTCAGTCGAATGGGCATGCCGAGTGGGCAAATGGATTGATTCTCAAAGGATTGAAACCTCGGTTGATGCGTGACCTGAAACATGCAGTAGGAGCTTGGGTCGATGAGCTCCCATCAGTACTTTGGGGATTAAGGACAACCCCTAACCGGTCGACTAGGAGGACTCCATTCTTCTTAGTCTATGGAGCTGAAGCCGTGCTCCCCAGTGATTTTCTCCATAATGCACCTCGAGTCGAGCTCTTCTCAGAAGAAGAAGCGGAGCAGGCTCGACAAGATGCAGTCGATCTCCTAGAAGAGGAAAGAGAGATGGCTTTGATCCGATCGACCATTTACCAGCAAGACTTGCGTCGATTTCATGCCAGAAATGTGAGGGGTCGGGCGTTTCAAGAAGGATATCTAGTTCTTCGAGTGGACCAGCAGAGACCTCATAAGCTCGCGCCTGTTTTGGAAGGCCCTTTCGTCATCACCAAGGTGCTCCACAATGGAGCATACCGTCTCTTCAACGTCGAACATAATAAAGATGAGCCACGCGCCTAGAATGCGGATTTGCTCCGCCCTTTTTACTCTTAAATATCTAGGCTGAGATGTAATAAGAAATACTTCTTAGTTTGGCTATCAAAAGACATAATTTACTTTCTTCCGAATGATTGTTGTTTATTTCTTTTGTACATATCACCTTTGCTGCCAATCTGTTTCGCCTGAGACGAAGTGATAAAAAATCCTACCGAGTGGTGAGTCCGCCTCTCACTCGGGGGCTTAGCTGCAGCCCAGTGCTCGCCTAAGTGATAAAAATCCTACCGAGTGGTGAGTCCGCCTCCCACTTGGGGGCTTAGCTGCAGCCCAGTGCTCGCCTAAGTGATAAAAATCCTACCAAGTGGTGAGTCCGCCTCCCACTCGGGGGCTTAGCTGCAGCCCAGTGCTCGCCTAAGTGATAAAAATCCTACCGAGTGGTGAGTCCGCCTCCCACTCGGGAGCTTAGCTGCAGCCCAATGCTCGGCTAAGTGATAAAAGTCCTACC